>NC_136118.1:13390963-13963463 GCF_965212315.1 Lampetra planeri | reverse complement strand
CTCTCATCATCATCATCACGGTGGCTAGGAGATGTTAACTACCTCGCCTGGTATGCAGGAGGTCGTGGGTTCTATCCCGAGCCTGACACCTGCTTGCTGTATATTTGGAGTTTGCGTGTTCTCCCCGTGGTCGCGTGGATTTTTCTCCGGGTCCTCCGGTTTATTCCCTCCACATTTAGAATCAACGTGCGTTTAGAGTATTTGTCTTCTATCATAACAACAATAATAATTTATAAACTATTTTAGTTTAGAATTGACCACCCCGACCGATATTTAATCTCCGGTCCTTCCCATCGTGACCCGGGGCTGTAACCACGGCCACCACCACCCCACTCTGACACCGCAAGGAGACGGCACAACATTCATACGAAGCAAACGCTGCTGCAAAGTGCCGCGTATAGTTAGTGGGGAATCTCAGATTCAACTCTCCATACAAGAGTTCAAAGTTCTAAGTCATCCAATCGCCAAGAAAATGCAAGACCCAGACTGTGTGCGTCTATTATGCACACACAGGCGTGTAGACTATTGTGTTCCACATCAGACAACATATACATGCACCCTCAATGACATTTCTTCCTCGTCATATTAAGGAAGAGGATTGACTAATTATGGTATGTTTGCAAAGTCAAAATGTCCGCACGTTCAAAGCAGACTAGCTATGGCAACATCACGCGCTATGCGCATAGACACTCACAATTCCAACTGGGCGTTTAAGTCAAAGATACGGGAGCCTCACTTACCCGTTCGCTTGACTCGCATCGTAACCCCAAGGATATTCAGTCGCCAACCCATTTTACGAGTGCTCTCTAGTGGTCGAATGTGGCGTTGTCGTTCCTGTGTTGTGAGCGCTGTTGGAGCCCATTGTGAATATTTGTGAACAATTCTTTTGCGAAACAATTCTCATTTCTTTTCACCGATTCTGTTCTCTGAAGCAGGAAGATGTCCTCAAAAGTGGCTGTATTTCACACACACACACTAGTGATGTTCTTTATAAAGCAGCGACTTGGAATGAACACATGGGTGCCTTGAACGTACTCCTGTATAACTGTAAAACATATGATTCCTTTGTGTTGTTATCAACATCAACGTTGGTTGTCCTGTAGAATTAATAATGATTTGGTGATACTCTGTTGGCTGTGGTGCACAAGCGAAATGAAACGAACAAAACTCAACAAAGTTGTGAACAACACCGTGGCCTTACAAAGAAAATATATATACGACGGGAGTCGTTTAGGATAATGGCACATCTTCACGGCACGTGATGAGAGAGCCCAGGGAGACGGAGTGGATAATACGAGTCAGAGTCGGCACTTTACACCATGGGGCCTAATGAGATTTATTTTATATTTTATGATTAAGTTTTTTTATTTGCATTTGAAGTGAACTAATATTAGCTATTGGGTATCAGATAAGCCCTTAAATAATACATTAGTATTGCTAAATAAAATAAAAACAACTGCTTTGTATTTCGATTTAAAGCTTTCGTGACTGCAGGGATTCATCTTCTTGGTTCTTTCGGTAAAGTCACGTAGAAGGGAAATAATAAAATAATAAAAATAAAACATAATAAAATACAATTCTCACGACGTTTCGGCCACAACGCAAGCAGCCGTCCTCAGGTGAAGAACAGGTCTGTCGGGAAGACAGCGTCTGAATGAACACAATCAAACTCGCTAGTCCATGGAGAAAAGAATTGCGATGTTCACCACTTGGTTAGCGCACCGTCTGTGTACGTGTAGATTGCAGTGCATGCAACCAAGCGGCATTTCCTCTCCACAAAAGAACACAACAATTAAATTAACGAGAGCTACGAATCAGGCTTAAACCCGTCGTGACATTGCCATGCTATTCGTTGCCATTTCATGAATTGTTAATACGCAGCAGCCGCAGCCGGCGCGGCTCCACCCGGCACTGCGGCGAGAGCGGCGCGAGGCCACGTCACGTTGCGCAGTGCGGAGACCTTCACTCGCTGCGCAAACTTCTACGGGGGAAATGCGCCAAAGCCGTCCTCGCGGTGATGCCGGAGTGCTGCAAAAATCACTCCGAGTTATCATTCTACGGGGACATCGCCACCCCCTGCCTCCCTCCCTCACCCCACCTGCACCCCGCCCCCACCCTTACCCATCCCCGGAGCCGCGGCCCCCTCCTACCGGCACCGCCGCGACGCTTGGCCCCGTGAGATGATGCCCGGTGGGGGTTGTGGTGCCAAGCTGCTGCAAGCGACCTGTCGGACCCTCATTCGGCACCCTGCATTGTGATGGCCGGGTGTCATAGAGGGCTGCTTAGCACCGAGCGTATCCACGAACAAACCCCTGCGCTCCCCAGCTATGAACACGAAAACCCCCGCGTCGTCTCTCCTGTCTGTTAAGACTGCACCCGTGCCTTGTGTGTGTACAGCAGCGATGGATTCCTGATATTAAAAGTGCAGAGTGCTTTGCGTCCGTCCGCACACTGGCTCCAGCTGTCACGAATATATGTTGCTGTCTTTTCTTGGATTTTCTGTTTGCACATAGTCACTTTAAGATGTTTTCTTCTTCATGTTTTAGTTTTGTGTTTGTTGCGGTTGCACCCGATTCAAGCTTACAACAGGGCTATACCAAATAAATGAACTTGAAATTAACTTGAACGAACACAGCCATCTGCATTGTCAAGATAAACTAAATCGACCCCCATTTGTTGATGCTGGGGTCAGATCGCGAGAAAACAAGACCAACGTGTACCTCCACCATCCTTCACCATACTCCAACCGACACAGTCGAATGAATCGTGTTGTCACGTGAACACACGCGCTCATGTGTATTGCTTCAGAACACCGGCGTGATGGTGAGCGATCCGCAACATTTAACTGTTAGGAACCTCATTGCCTATTCGGCTGTGTTGTGTGGTGGAGGGTATACGACATACGTTGGTGTTGCATTTACACGATCTGACCCATAACAAGACTATGGATCATGACAGTGGTCGCAGAAGGCTACATGTTAAACACTCAACCCCAGATATTAGCCCAGACACTCGCCGCTACGAACGAACACAACCACCCTGCATCTCTATCCTCACACTAACAAAACGCTCTGAGCACGACACCCTGCACATCGACTCTCACTGACGACACAGCACTCCGCATTCCCACCAACTCCCCGCTGTTGCAAGCAAGCAAACCGATATCGTCCCGAACACAGCGGTGACTCCCAGCCACGAATAGCGCCGCGTCACGCACCGCCACCACTGTCGCAGGCTCTCACCGTCTCCCGGCTGATGCTTAGCACAGCGCCGACGCATCGCCTACAACCCCCACTGCATCCCACTCGTCATCGTCATCATCCCAGTGCCCCTCGGCACGGCAGTGACCGTGGCGTCCGAGCTGCTGTGAATCCAGCACCCCGCTCCGCGTAAAACACCACTGCCTCCCAGCGACAAAGCCAGCACCCTGCACTCTCAGCCCGCCCCGGATGAGTGTGTGTCAGGCCGCTGGAAGCAAGTGCTGTGAGCGAGCACCTCGCAAGGCCGGCACGGGCCCACGAGCTGGATGGGTGGCCAACAGCCCGCCCGGCCGCCTTTGTCTCCTTCGAGGCGATGTTTACACCTCGGTGGACACCGAGCCCCGGGATAGAGAAATCCACTCCAATTTAGACCGAACGCAGCTCCACCCCAATTCAATGTCAGTGCACGATACACAGCGGCTCCCCCCCCCCCCCGTCTCCCCCTTCCATCTCCCCGTCTCCTCCACCCACCCGCCTTCTACTCCCCAACGCGTAACGCGCGGCTCCTTCGGGCACCCCCCCCCCCCCCAGATGTCCGTTCCGCTGCATTGGCGCCACCTACCTCGCCCGCCCGCACGCCGCCCTCGTATCCGCTCATCCCTGGGCTGGGAGCCAAGGGGGAGAGAGGGGGGGGGACAAGTGGGGGTGGCTGGGTGGGTGGGTGAAGAGAAACGCACAGACGCACACATGTACACACACAAACGTACACGCACACACACATTGACACACGCGTGCGCACGCAACCTCTGCCGGAATCGATGGCGCAGGCGCGCTGAGACGCTCTGCGTCTGGATAAAAAGGCGACCGGGCGAGTGTGTGTGAGACAGAGAGTGCCACAGCCCCGCCACGACTCAACAACAACGCCGCAGCTCGAGAGCACGAGGGCGACTCCGACCACGAGAGACATTGTCACAGACGCCGCGTTCAGCAGCAGCAGCAGCCCCCCCGTTCCAAGGGGCAGACGTCGCACCAACCTCCCGCCATGTACGCGAACGAGCGCCGCTCCGTGAGCTCCCTGCGCTCCCAGCAGCCGTCGCGCCGCGTCTCCCCCGCGTCCGTGCGCTTCGCCGCGACGCCCTCCTCCTACTCGTACCCGGGGCTCGGCGCCGTGAGCCTCTCCTACGCCTCGGCGCCCCACTCCGCCTCCTCCTCCTCCTACTACCAGTCGTCCGGACTCGCGTTCGCCGAAGCCTTTGACTTCGCGCAGGCGAACTCGCTCAACACCGAGATGCTGGCGCTGCGCTCGCAGGAGCACGAGGACCTCAAGGGGCTGAACGACCGCTTCGCGGGCTTCATCGAGAAGGTGCACTCCCTGGAGCAGCAGAACCGCCTGCTCGAGACCGAGCTGCTGGCGCTGCGCAAGTTCGAGTCGGGCGGTGCCGGCGGCGGAGGGCAGCAGCGGCTGCGGGAGCTCTACGAGCGCGAGCTGCGTGAGCTGCGCGCCCAGGCGGACGAGGAGCAGGCGGAGAAGGCGCGCATGGAAGCGGCTCGGGACCAGCTCCGCGGCGTCCTGGAGCGCACCGAGGCGAAGCTGGAGGAGGAGGCGCGGGCGAGGGAGCGCGCCGAGGAGGAGGCGCTCCGGGCGCGCGAGGACGCGGAGAGAGCGGCGCTCGCGAACGCCGAGTTGGACCGCAGGTGCCGACACCCCGTGCACTCACTCTCTCGCTCACTCTCTGTCGCACACTCTCACACTCTCACTCACTCTCTCTCTCTCTCGCACTCTCTCTCACACTCTCACACTCACACTCTCTCACACTCTCACTCTCTCGCGCGCTCTCGCTGTCACTCACTCGTTCGCACGGGGCCGTGTGCGCACTCCGGTGAGCGGGCGCATGAGGAGTGGACGGTCGGTGGGTCATGGAGAGGGTGCGCCGAGCTACCGCGGTGGGTGGTCATCGTCGACGCGTGTCCCCTTGCTCGCACGAGCCGCTGACGGCGACTCTCGTCTCTGGTGCTGTTCGGAGGCCCCGAGCCAGTTGTGGAAACTCCACATTCTTATGGAGGAAATGGGACGATGGAATCGGTCGATCCCTCACCACGATTCGAACTTGTAACCCTCCAATGGTTAAGCAAGTGCTCTGCCAAAGGGTTTTCATCATACTGATGAAGTTATATTACGATAATACCATAATATGATCACAAAAGCAGAGTTATTTTATTATTATACTATTAGTAGTTTTTCACGCGTGAAACATCGCATCTGTTCTCCCCGTGGTCGCGTGGATTTTTCTCCGGGTCTTCCGGTTTTTCCCTCACTCCGAATCATCATCACGCGTTTAGAGTATTTGCCTGCTATACATTTCCACGCGACGATCAGCCACTTCGTCGAGCTATCCTTTGTGGCCAGGTCGCTACAGCGCTCAGTGGGCATTGACTAGTAAAATAAAATAACAAAATAAATCTCTTTATAGTTTTCGTAGTTTAGTTAATTTCCCGCAAACCGAACATTGCTCTCTCCGCCAGTGGCGCTCCGTCTCACCGCGGCCCCACGTGGAGTCACCCAGTCTCTCTCCCCCGCGACCCCGTGGCAGGATCGCGTCTCTGCTGGACGAGATCGCTTTCCTGAAGCGCCTGCACGACATGGAGATCTCGGAGCTGCTGCCCCAGATCCGCTCCGTCACCGCCGTGGTGGAGATGGCGGCGGAGGCGTCGCGTCCGGACCTGTCCGTGGCCCTGCACGACATCCGCTCGCAGTACGAGAAGCTGGCGGCCAAGAACATGCAGGTGGCCGAGGACTGGTACCGCACCAAGTTCCAGGTTGGTTGCTCTGTCGCCCTCCGTCTCTCTCTCGATCTCTCTCTCGTCAACCCCCCCTCCCCCCCCCCCGTGTTGCACATAAACAAACGCGAGGTGACGTCGTTCGTCCACTCCTAATGTCTCCTAGGTTCGTCATCGGTGACAAAGTGCATTCTGAGTGATCAGGTTACACATTTTTGGCCGTGCATCCTCTGCTAAGCAAAGAGATATTTCGACCTTTTTGTTTGTTATCATCCCCCATGATAACACGCGCGTCTCTGGGCTCGCAAAGTCGGTGGTGCGGTGCGACGCAGGCATCTCCCGCGTGGCCGGCATCGTGTGGACGGTGACGAGGCACGGACTGTGACCCCCGCGACCCCCCAGGTGGTGACGGAGAGCGCGGCCCGCAGCACGGAGACCGTGCGCTCCATCCGCGAGGAGAGCTCCGAGTACAAGAGGCTCATCCAGTCGAGGCAGTCGGAGATCGAGGGCCTCAAGAACATCAACGAGTCGCTGCTCAAGCAGATCCAGGACCTGGACGAGAAGCACGGCGACGATCTCGCCAAGCAGCAGGTGGGGTGGGTGGGCGAGTGAGCGGGTGGGTGGGCGAGTGAGCGGGTGGGCGGGCGGGTGAGCGGGTGGGCGGGCGGGTGAGCGGGTGGGCGGGCGGGTGAGCGGGTGGGCGGGCGGGTGAGCGGGTGAGCGGGCGGGTGAGCGGGCGGGCGGGCGGGCGAGTGAGCGGGTGGGTGAATGGGTGGATGACGTAGCGAGCAGGTGAGTGGTTGAGTGAATGAGTGCTCGGGTGGGTGAGCGAGTGAGCAAGCGAGTGGGTGAGGTAATTTAGTGAGTTTGGTAGGTTGTTAATCGATGCGAGGAAGAGTGATGCGGTCAATGGGTGTGTGATTGACTGAATTGATGCTTACGAGGGACTGAGTGACCGAGCAACTGTGTGCTTGGGCATCAACGACGTGAGTGTGAGAATGAGTGAGTACGCGAGCGAGCGAGCGATCAAGCGAGTACATGGGTAAGGCAATGATTGAGTGCACAGGTTACACGAGTGAATCAGGGAGGCCGATGAGAGAAATGATTGGCGAAATGATGAGCAGGTGAATGGGCGGGCGAGCGAGTAATGATTGAGCTTTGCTGTGTAACGATCCAATTGCCTGGGGATTCTGAATTAATTCTCATCCCATTAACTTAACTACTGGTATTTAAGTATTGTGTGATCTAGTCAGTGCTATTGTTGTGTAACTGAAAAGCATTGGAAGGTTGTAAGATCAAATTATCTATTTAGTCAAATATTACTTGGGGGTTGATATAATAACCACTTTTTGGGTCATTAAAAGGGGTTGTCATATGGAAAGAGCGGCTGAGTGAACGAGACGATCAATGGAGTGAAATGTGAGAAATTAACGTGAAATATCCACTCCTGGATGAAGGTCACCAGCAGAGATGAACGCTGATTCATGACGCCTTCAAGCAGTGAGACGTTTGACTTCCACTGCAGTCAATTCGGTCTAGGGACGCGAGCGGGAAGTCTTCTCGCAGTGAGAAGTCTCCTTGCTCAAGAACAAATAGGTGGTGCTCACCCGAGTTGGCAGCCCTGACCTAGTGCTGGAAATTCCACATTCCAATGGCACGGGCTGCTCTTATATTAAGCATAAATATGCAAAGCTGCTGTCAGCACACGTCAATGCTTTCTTACTGTAAGCACTGGCACTCGACCATTCTCCTGCCGGCGCACGCAGGAGCGGATCCATGAGTTGGAGGACCACATCCGTGACGCCAAAAAGGAGATGGCGCGCTACCTCAAGGAGTACCAGGACCTGCTCAATGTCAAAATGGCGCTCGACATCGAGATCGCCGCTTACAGGTAGGAGCGTGCAGGTGGGAGCGGCCGTCTCTGCCACGAATCGTGGATGGCCAGGGGGGGACCGGGGTCGGGTTGGCTGGACACGCGTTTGTCCCGCATCGGCTCCGATCGGAGCCAGTGCTTGGGCAGGGTTTGTAGAATGAGTGCTTCATCGGGGGGGGGGGGGGGGGAAGTGTGATCGGGATCAGTGCCGGATTTTCCTATGAGCAAAAGTAGCTACTGTACTACATATGTAGTAGCTACTACATATGTACATACTACATATACTACATATGTAGTAGCTACTACATATGTACATACTACATATACTACATATGTAGTAGCTACTACATATGTAGTAGCTACTACATATGTACATACTACATATGCTACATATGTAGTAGCTACTACATTTATGCTACATATGTAGTAGCTACTACATATACTACGGAGCCTCCTCCGGGAATGTTTGTGACTTTGCGAGAGGCACCGCAGAAGGGTCCGTCCGGTGGGTGGCGGCGTCGACGAAGGCGCAACTCTCGCGTCGTCTTCTCGGCCACGAGAGGGCGCGCAGGTTGCTCGCGTGAACGTCCACGATTTGAGCCGAGAGAATTCCTGCACCCTTCTCGTCTCGCGGCTCCGAACTCTTTCGAGACAGCATTGTGGTGTGGGGGGAGGGGAGGGGCTACTCGGTGTAATTGCGCAGCGACACCTTCGTCGTCATCCTTCGGTCATCAGTCCATCAGGATTGAGACGCGGGTGTACGGCAGCGAGCGCGAACACTGTCGCAAGAGGTCGCAACGCTTGGGGCCAACGGTCATTCGCTGACGACACGTGACGAATGAACGAGCGCAGAGCCTGCGAGACGCTTCCCCTTTAACCTGTTTTCTTTTCAACCGCAAACACCATCCGCAGGAAACTCCTGGAGGGTGAAGAGATCCGGTACAGCTACTCGCAGACTCCGCTCTTCATCTGACGCGCCGTGGGGCGAACGCGCGTCACGCTGGACCCGCCGCAGACACCCGGACCCACAACTCTGCCTGTCATCGAGACATCCCTCTGCCCACCGGCCCGACTCTGCCTTACCAGTGCTGTGAACAGCAGCGTGCGCATGTGTGGCACTTATACAGACATCAGCTAGCTTAGCAGTGCGATTCTGACCACTTATTGTTACTGGACTGGAAACGAAATAAAATCTAATCAATCATGGAAACAAAAACCACGTGAACTCTTCGTGCTCATTTGTTTGTATAGCATCGTGGAGTTGTTTGATCCTCTTTTTGTTTACTCTTCCCCTTCTCTTCAAGCAATCCGATGACACTCGTGCCGTGGATCTGTCGAACCTCGATTCCACCTCCGCCCGCGTGATTGGCCAGGGCTGTAGAGGGGGGAGGGAGGGGAGGGGAGGGGGAGGGGAGAGGTCGTTTGCCCCCTGGGCCTCAGATCAAAGAGGAGCTCAGAAGGTGCCGAGAGGAATCATCGGCGATGGACTCCTTCGATGTCGCTCTGCCCCCCGCAGCATTCACTCAGCCAATGAGGGCGACGCACGCCGAGTCAACCCAGACCACGACCCCCCGCGATTATCACGATTCCTCGTCGCGATTGCATTAAACAAAAACAACGCATGGATTATTTTAGTTTTTGTTGAGCCAGGTGAGAACTCACGAGCCAGGATAGATTATCAGGCTCCACCGAACAGAAAGCTCACAGCAGAATGCAGAAAGAGGGCATCACTAAGATCACGGAGGTCCCTGGAGTTCCTTCTCTGAGAGTGACCCCCCCCCCCTTCCTTGGATTGGGAGTGCAGCAGCTTCTCCAACCTGGTCTCCCACGACTCCCACGTGGGAGTCCAGGAGATTGCAGTCATTGCCCTCGTGAGTACATTACGTCATACCTACTGGTGTTATAAACACAACGCATGCAACAATAACATGCACAACAGTGCAACAGGCGTATCGCCCTTAGCTGGCGACATACAAAGTTTGCTCATGAAGTGAATGTTGGTTAGACGATCACTCCCACGTTCAAATCTCAGTCACGGTTCAGCCCCCAAAATGTTCCACACTTGGAACAACTTTTATCAACGTGAGAAACATAATTTAAAAATAAAGTTACAAAACACCAATTGTGACGCCACACACGAATAAGCACAAACAGTGCCTGCAGGTGCCTGTCCACGGCGTCTGCAATCAATTAGCGCCGCCGCCCCCACCACCCACCCACCCACCATACCCGCCACCCACCCCACCCACCCCACCCACCCCACCCACTCACCCCCACCACCCACCCACCCCACCCGCACCACCCACCCACCCACCATACCCGCCACCAACCCCACCCCACCCACTCACCCCCACCCCACCCGCACCACCCACCCACCATACCCACCACCCCCACCACCCACCCACCCCACCAACCCCCACCCACCCCACCTACACCACTCACCCACCCCACCAACCCCCACCCACCCCACCTACCCCACTCACCCACCCACCCCACCCACTCACCCACCCACCCACTCACCCACCCACACAGCCACCGACCCACCGCACCCACCCACCCCACCCACCCCACCCACCCACACAGCCACCGACCCACCGCACCCACCCACCCCACTCACCCAGCCACCCCACCCACTCACCCACCCACCCACAACACCCACCCACCCATTGCAGTGCCACCACCGGACCTCCCCCACACGACGGAACACGCGCGCACGCAGCACAGCGCAGCTGGTAAATAAACAGCAGGTAAACAAACACAGCTGGTAAACAAACACAGCTGGTCAACAAACACAGCTGGTAAACAAACAGCAGGTAAACAAACAGCAGGTAAACAAACACAGCTGGTAAACAAACAGCAGGTAAACAAACACAGCTGGTCAACAAACACAGCTGGTAAACAAACAGCAGGTAAACAAACAGCAGGTAAACAAACACAGCTGGTAAACAAACAGCTGGTCAACAAACACAGCTGGTAAACAAACACAGCTGGTAAACAAACAGCTGGTCAACAAACAGCTGATAAACAAACACAGCTGGTAAACAAACACAGCTGGTAAACAAACATCTGGTGCACAAACAGCTGGTAAACAAACACAGCTGGTCAACAAACACAGCTGGCGGGCCCGCGGTGCGCCCCCTACTGCCACGGAACGCATTTGATCGATGGGTCTCCGCTCGTTACGCGAACATTTGCTCGTTTTGCGAACAATTGGAGTCTAAACTCAAATTGCTCGCCGTAGCGAATTCTCGTAGAAAGAATGCTCGTTAAAAACGAGGCAAGCCTGTGCTGTTAAATAAAAACAATACGATTAAGGGCTGGAATATCACCTCCACCTTTATACCGTTATTCGCTATGGGAAAATAACTCCCGGTTAACGCGAGTTCGCTTTTCGCGGCAATTTTCGGGAACGCATCCCCCACGTTAAGTGGGGACTTGCTGTATAACGACCCCCTTTTAGCGCTGATTCGGTCAGCACTCACGTCTCCGGGAACGCATCTAGAGCGCTAAGCGAGGTCTTGCCTGCACTCCGTGTTGAGTATGTAATCAAAACATCATCCCCATATCCGCGATGAACACGTATTAGTATCGCTTTCAATAAAAAACAATCAAAAAATTATTGTAAAAACGATTTGAAGGGGGGGGGGGGGTGATGGTTCCAGCAGCTTGGTTTAATGAGGACAGCAACAATCAGTGCAGGAAGATAATACGAACAATATAATATATAATAATACAAATGTTGATTGAAACTCTACGTCAAATAGTTACAAAAAGTAACGAGAACGCGTTACTTTGACAATTAAAAATATGTGATCACATTCACATCACATTGTAAAAGTCCCAGGCAGGCCTGTCCCTGGTGCCTCAAACCCTCTGAAAACATCCTGGACCCCGGCCCGGGAACGCGGAGTGAGCAACGTCGCCCAGCACTCGCTCGAGCAAGGGGACAAACACGACAGAGGTCCCCGACTTCTAACCCCCTTGAAAGTAACCGAGTAGCCAGGGGGTGGGTGACCCACTCTTCGAGAGCAACCCTCTCCGACACCGATCAGCGGCTGCTCATCTGCTGGAGAACTCAAAAGGGGGGGGGGGGGGCTCAACCCGGCCCAGCATCTGGAGGCGAGCGAGGGAGCGGAGTCTCATCACGAGAGGGAGCTGCTGCCGCTGCTGCTGGTCACCAGGCTCCCGGGTTTCCGCATGCCCCGTCCCAGCCCGCTCCTAAACGCCCTCTTGAGGACCGAGCCAGCCCGCTCCTCCTCCTCATCTCGCGCGGTGGCGCTCGCCGCCCCCGCTGCTGCTGCCCGCACCGCCGCGCGACTCCCCTCGCGCAGACGCCCCGGGGGCCGTGGCCTCAGCCCCCCGGGCGCCAGCTCCGAGCTGTGGCCGCGGGGCTCGCGGTGTCTGGCCGCCCCGAGGAGGCGCTCCATCCCGTCGAGCGGCAGAGCCGCGCCTCCGTGCGGACGGTGCTGCTCGGCTCCTCGGGCTGCGTTGGGGCGGCACGCGAGCGGCAGTCGGACTCCAGGCGCGGCTGCGAGACACCGCCGCTTCTGCTGCGAATTTGACACGCGCGGGACAATGTTGTGCTGGATGCTGTTTGCGGGCAAGCCCGCGGTGCCTTCGCTGCAACAGAGACGGTGACCGCATGGCGCGCGCTTTCACACGCGCTTCTGCGGCCGTCTGGAACGCTGCTCCGTTCAATATCAAGAAGCCATCGCCGCTACTGCACTTTTAAATGTCGATTTAAAATGCATTTCTTTAGAACTGTGTTTAGTTTGTTGATCCTGCCCCGCACCTCCGATTAGCGCGGTTGGCTACATACAAGCCCATCGCCAGACATGTGACCGAGAGCTTAAGATTCTTAGAATAATTTTTAAGTCACTGGCAATAGCATTTACAATCAGCATAATGATAAATAAGTACAAATTAAGATGATACAATCGCAGCGGTATGAAGAAAAACAAAATGATCACTCCTTTTGTCTAAAAATACTGGCACATCAAAATGCACAGTTGGCTAATTATTTAAATTAGTCACTTTGTGGAAGTGAGAGAGATAGGGCAGACAGATGGGTTTACAGAGACTGCTCTTTAAAATGTTAAAACGCGGCGCCTTAAAATCTATGGTAAATTTTAAACGTGCTAATAATGCCGACTTTGAGTAACACAAACATGTCGAAAGAATTAAAAGTGTATGCTTAGACTCGTTTGCAGACAAAAATGTTAATTTAGCCATATCGATCTAAGACACACAACTGCACCATCGGTGAACAGATAGCATAAAATCTGTTTGGTTCGTTGAGTGCCCGTAACATTAAACCGTTCTAAATCACTCTACCCTCAAATGTGCTATTAGAATCTCGTCGTGAGGTGAAGAAAAGTCAACAGAGCCTCGCATCGTATCAGCCATATCCATGGAAGTTGCTGCCACAGAACTACTTCTAGAGTCACTTCAATGGACTTCACCAACACCAGACAGCGCTCATGCTGTGTAGACGGTGTTCTATGAAAGTGAATCATCGTACGAAGTACGCGTTAATGTTATCCTTCAGAGATAGTTTCAAGTTTATTTTGTGAGAATTCAGGAGAAGTATTATTTGGAAGAGTGAGCTGGGTCACCAAACGTGACAAAAACGAAAATTGCAGCATTGACGGAAAGCGATCGGAAAACAAAAACGTAGCGCACCAGTAGCACACGAGGAATTGAAGATAGTCGGTAGATAAATCAGCGTTAAATAAAAACTCAATAGTACATTACATGCGGCGCACAATTGGCTCGGGCAGATCACTCCCAGATTGATCACAGTGGACAACGAGGCTACAGCGGCATTCAACATGGATAGGCCGATGATATTTCTCATCATATGCGTCAACAGCTAAATATATGTTGACAACAAAAGCAAATTTGGTATAAACTAAATTAGACCATAGTTCAAATTTAAATGAGGTCGGTTTTTTTGGTGCAGTCATGGGTGACCAGGATGAGATCATAAACCTGCTGCACCTGAACATCTGAGCAAGCCAGGGTGACCGCGACCTGCGATCGAACGTCAGAATGTGAGCAGCGCTCGGTCACGTTGATTGTGGCCCTCCCATGGCGCACTGCCGCCACGCCAGCCGTATGCCCCGGTGGCCACGGTCAATCACCTCCACTTCCCTCCCGAGATGTGCTCACCTGGGCTGCGCCGTTGCCCGCCTCGCCCGCTGTCCAAGCCAGTGCTCCGATGCAGGCACAAAGGACCACGTGTTTGACCAATGCGTAGCTGCAGCGACACGGACACAATTCACTGCTTTACAACAAAATTGATGAAGGGTGTCCGCCAATAATGTCTACATTGAACGAGTGTTCATACTGTATGTGTGTTTTGAGTGTCCTTGTTATGTGTGCTTTGTGTATACATGTACTGTTATGTGTTTGGTGTGTGAACGATGGTATAATGCCAGCCTCCATTATGTGCCCACGAACAGCACTTGCTCCAACAGTTACGGCTATCGGGGGGATCTTTATCTTTTTTATAATCCCAAGAAACATGGGATATTGGGTCAAGGTTGGCCCAACGTTGCATATTTACTGGGATGATCCTAACTACATGCATTGATTTCTGGCCATGGTTAACACCAGAGGCAAGTGGATTTTGAACCCTATCTTTGTTCATCCCCAAGTCCCCGATATGGCGTGTGAACATTGATTAGTGCCCAGTGTGGTGTGTATGTATTCGTGTTGAACTTTGTTCGCACCGTACGTAGCCAACCGTGCTAATCGGAGGCGCATGAACATTGGTACTGGGGAGATGAAGTCAGCCAGGAGTGGTCCATCCTACGCTCTCGTTTGCCATGGCAGCATTAAGAGGCGCTCGCTAACAGCTCTTGTACCTCTGGTCTATATCCCGAAAGAGAGAATCGTTGTTTTGGATGTGCATTTTTTTTTATATATATGTGTTTTTCATGAAGTTAACTTATATTAATTTATAATGTATATTTTACACGCAACTGTTATTCTCACAGATACATTATGGCAGTGCCGCCAGGCCATATTAGTGTGTATACCATGAAAGTATATACAGCATGTGATTTAAAAAGGTACGAGGATTTCGGATTTTAACATTTTAAAGGGCAATTTCAGATTATTTACGCTATGTTATTTGCTCACGAGTCCACACGCTAACGATATTGACGTCACCCCATGCCGCTATTATTACAACTTTGCGTTATCATTGAGTGCTCGACAAACCTCCTGATTACACTGGTCAACAAAAAAAAGCATTTTTTTCTGGCCTGGACTTTTGCAGCTGTTTTAGACTAATTTCAGGGTGCTGATTCCAAATCTGATCTCAGATTTGCTCTATCACATCTCATTTTTATGCTATCGGCATACCCCATTTTCATTGATTTTACCCGAAATTAACTCTGTCACTTATGATTGCAAGTTGTTGCGAGTCAGTGACTGCTTTAGTGTTAAAATATGGTGCTGTATTTTTAGGATAGTGTGTTTATAATAAAATTTTATCTAGATATCCACATTTATTTAATATTTTTCATCTGCAGTTTTTATTGAAAATACAATATTTGACATCTCAAAAACCTGATGTGATAGACAAAAACTGATGCCAAATTTGCAATCAGCACCCCAAAATTACCTTAAACCCGTTGGAATACCTTATAATAGAAAAAGTGTGTTGACCAGTGTTATAGCTTCATTTTATTTACTTTAGTTTCATATACGTGTGCCTCACATGTGAGTTCTCAGATGTGCCTGCCTCAGCAATGCAGGGAAGTTAAGTTGCCTTTCTTGAAATGGTGATTGGACCCAGCAATGCATTGGTCCTTGTAGACTCACTTAAACAAATCTTCCCTTCGTACAATGTGCCAGCAACATTTTGTAATTTTACTTTTAATATCAATTAGTTTATTTAGTCGTAATGTTTTATGAGTACTGAAGGTTTTTTTTGTATTACCCAACGAATATTGTTGGTAATTATTCATATGCTAATTAAAAACGGGTCAGAAAACTTTTAAACAAAATTCTTATCAGGCTTCATGGTATTAAGTGTCGTCTCCAACTATTATTAAAGTACACTCAATCTCTTTTATATTTATATATTTGCGCTACGTAGGACCATTGCCCAAAATGTCTCCTGTTATATATATTGTTTTCCATCAGAGTCACAGTGTTATTGAATTTGTTGAATGTTTTTTGTTAGTTACTGCTGGGAAGCGTGTGAACTGGGCGTCATGGTTGCGTCAATTCCGCTTTTAGGATCAATCCGATGCAAACTTTTGTTTCGTATCATCCGTAATCTCGCATCACGGCCTTATTTCGAAAATCCACAGCGCATTCTTCGTAATAATACACAGCTGTATAGCGCCTTCCTAATAACACAGACATCCTGACACCACAAGTGTTCAATTGAATGGCACTCACCTCTCCATGTGTCCCGTTATGAGAGCCGTGATGAGCTTCGGGCACCGCCGCCTCGCGCTCTGACCACCGTCGCGATCGTCTCGAGGGCGACGAGCGACATCGTTCAGCCCTGGCGTCACCCAGCAGAGCAGTGCCTCTGCTAGCCACGTCCGTTCACGCACTTACCCGGCACCGTGCGATGGAGCGAATGCATTCGGACTCAAGGAAGTTGAGCACACGCGTGTGTCTATATATATATGTCAAGCGAGAACAATGGCTAACAGAA
Source organism: Lampetra planeri (assembly GCF_965212315.1). NCBI lineage: Eukaryota > Metazoa > Chordata > Hyperoartia > Petromyzontiformes > Petromyzontidae > Lampetra > Lampetra planeri. The sequence continues at coordinate 13,946,929 of NC_136118.1, read as the reverse complement.
CGGCACGAGGGTTCGTATCTGAAAGAAAAGGAAAAACAACTCAAGATCGTCGTATAGGGGCGAGGAGCGATGGACGTGAAACAATGGCACGTGTGTGTGTGTGTGTGCATTGATGACAAATGCATTCAGCACGGGGACAGGTGGGGCCTGATGTGGGTAATAGAAAACAGCGCGGCGGCAATACATCTCGGCAGAGTACCAGTATCATCATCCTCATCATCATCATCATCCACGACAACATCTCATGTGCATGGCCACTGACATCTTGACAGAGTCAATACGGTTGCTACATTCAGATGCGCCACGCTGCTTGATCTGCAAAAATACACGGGAATGTGGAATGTCCCAACCACCGACTCAGGGCTGCCAATGGAGATGTGCATTGCCCCCCCCCTCCCCCTCGTGAATGGCTGAGCGAAGGGTTAGATGAACATTCGAGTGATGATGGGCGCTTGTGAATGGGGAGTCTGCAGTGCAGGTCTGCTGTGCCGCAAGCCCAGTGACTATCTGGGCAGGTAACTTGTGTAATACCTTAAATATGCATCGTGTGCTGCCGTCACGTGTCTCAAAGGCCCCTGGGGACAGGGGGCAAGGATGGCACGCGATGCAGAGAACATCATCAGCCATGAGCTATGCACTGCTGGATGAAGGCCTCCTGAAGGTGGTGCCATCTCTCACTTGTATCAGGACGCTACAATCCACGCAGATCGTTCTACAGGAGCAGATGTCACCGCATGACCTCTGCGACGGTGGACGTGACCTCGGCAGTGTCCCCTCCTTTTTGGGTTTAATTTATCCCCCTGCGAGGAAAAACTGCCCACGAATCACTGCGCACTGACCACCAAGACACGCACACGCACACACCATCAGCCGTTCATGGAATAACATTTATTGCAAAAGCCATGAAATTAATATTTTGCGAGGAGGCACCGTGTCTCAAAAAAGGCACAGCATGAACACACAAGGCCATGATTACAAAGTCTGGTAACAATATGCACACCGCCTGTATCAGTTTGCAACGTGCAGTTTTCTGGAGAGAGAAAAAAAAACCGAACCCCACGGATGTAGTATCACAACATGTCGCAACTTCCATCCACAGTGTGAAGATTCCAAGGGAATGACTCTCGATGCCCAACACTATTTTTGGAGCAACCCTAGCCACGTGAATTAGCAGCCTTGGAGTAAAATACCGACCTGTGTGTTTAAAGTCAACGTTTGGGTAAAAAGAAAGGAATGGTTTTAGATCATATATATACACACATATCTATCTGTACATCATGATTACAGACGTTAGGATGACACGTGGACAAAGACACTCTTTGTAAACAGCCTGAGACAGAAGATGTGCTTGTGGAGAAGACCCAGGGGGTACAGAGCAAGTGGTGTTCGTGCTTTGGACATCAGTAGACGCACGTAAATCGTTGATTGAATTCATATTGACGTATTGACGTGACCTTCATCCGAGCCAGCATGTTCACCTTGCACAAGGCGCCACGTTGCATAGTCGTGGCACGGGGTGATGATAACAGAACAGTCGTCATAGTGCAAGGTAGTAACAACAAAAAGGCATAGAGGTGAGAACTGTGAATTCGTCATGCACCAGTGTCAATAATGCTCACCGTTACAGCACTGCCATGCAAGGGGTCACACAGCCATACTCGTCTCCGGAACGACCGCTTGCTATAAAGGAATTATCTGCAAATTGCATTTCACCCGGGGGGTGAGGCGGATACTTATTTGGCAAAAGAACAGGAAAACAATTATTGTTGTTGCTGCCCGGCACAGCGGCAGACAGCCAAGAGCAAGGAACAACGTGTACACGTGCATTGCTTGCCTGGTGTATGTTGGCACAGAGTAATACTAACGGGACAATGGAAGCAAGTCGGCAAGGCGTAGATACCGCTGATCTGCACCATCGCTACACGGCAGTCTTCGCTGCACGCTGGCTTCCGTGCAACACAATGGTGGGTCCCAGTGGAAGTCACGAGGAAACACTTCGATGGATGAAATGGTCGCGGTTTGTGAAATACATCGCTTTTGACGAATGCAGCATCGCAGTGGGCTGCAAAACCGTGATAATTTAGATATTTTTCGCGTACAACCACACACTGATCTGACCGTTACATCAAGATTTGAGGCGATAAAGATGCAAGTCTTATTCCAAGCCTTATTTACCAAGCACCCCTTGTTCTACCAAGCGCTGTTATAGAACAAATCACTTGCAAGGCGATGCAGCCCGATGGCACCGCACTCGGCACCTTCAGGATGCAGGTTCATCCCGGGTCACCCGTCGAGTCAGCCCACCATCCTGCATTGGGCGTTAATAATACTAATTATTATGATTATGATTACATGTTTACCGCTTTGCAATGAAGTTGGGATCGCAAGGGAATGTGAGCATCTCGCCATTATCTCACCTTTTAAAAACAAGACGGTGGCTTATACAAAGATACACAATTAGCCAATAAAAACCGTTTATACCTCAATGTATAACTGCTGCAAACGTAATTAGCCCGAAGGCTGATACTGTAAGGTATAGGTTCAGACAACCGGATTAAAGAATACCTTAATATGTAGTCTTAGGCATGCGCTCCTGACTTGCTTTAAACAGAGGATTGTGATGTATACACCTTTAGGATGTAGAACTTTGTGCCCGAAGCGAAGGAGATTCACAAAGTGTCAACTGCTCGGCTGTTGCACAAAGTGTCACATATCATCAACAAAGGCACTGAGTGCGGGGAGCAGGCCCGCTTTCTACAAACCGAGTCCAGAACCGAACAGTTCACACATTTGCCATTGGAGAAATAAAAAAGCATTTCTTGGCACAATTTTGTGCCAAAGCAAACATGACAGTGCTTGGGGAAACAATAGCAACACATTTTTGTTCAAAAATCCATTCCTCAGGATCCGTCAGCAGAACTGCTTTCAGGATTGTCCAGTTAAGGTGTGTGAGCAATGCTTCATGTAGCAGACACACTGACACGCATGGCTAATCACACTGACACACATGTAGCCGACACACGCGCATGGAGACTATTCAGACTAACACGCATCTCGCCGACAATCTGACACGCGTGAAGAATAATCATCACACGAACACACGTGTCGCCGAAACACTGACAACGCAGGAAGACTGTTTACTGCAAGAGAAGCATTGGCCTTCGGGTTGGGTTTTGAAAACCACCACTTTTAAAAACGGAAGGTTCGTTAGGGCTCATCAAAGAACATGAAAGCCCCGTGATGAACTGGAATGGGTCATTTCTACCTCGTTTAAGTCTCTAGCTACTGTGTGGTAAGGTTCGACAATTGCATGTTGAGATCGAGATACCGCACTGACATACATGACGGTGATACGGCTATGGACTGTGGTTCCCTGGAACTCAAATGTGCAGAATTTTCTGGATCCAACTCGTGGCTGGGACTCAACACGTGGTGAAACGTGGAACTCAATGGGTCGGTTTTCCCATCTTGACAAAATGGTACACAATGGCATTGCCCTAGAGTATTAAACGGAGACGCCAGCCCAGCTCGTGTCCAAAATTAGGTGGAAAAAGTGACAAACACGGATATGGGGCCTCTAGCTCGGTGTCTGGACGTGGAGATCTTTTTGTTTAAGTCTATAAGTGAAATAAATGCGTTGAACAGGTTAAGTCATTTGGGAACTGGGCAGCCAAATCTCCTTGCCGTGAGACTCGTGGCTGCGTGGTGAGTGCATGGATTGGCAATCACCTGTCACCCGGTGTACCGTATTGGGGAGCGGTAGTGTTGTGGTTAGCGCACTGCACTGCTACGAACCCGGTGACCCAAGTTCGATTCCCGCTCACGGTGAACATCGGCAATTAACATTTCAGCCGGTCCTGGGCCTCCCCCAGGTTGCTTCAACATTAAATGAGTACCTGGTGCGGTGTGTAACCATTAGCATTGGGAAGACAAAGGTGGTCAGGCCTGATGTTGTCCACCGACCCCCTCGCTAACAGCACTTGCCCCAGCAGTCTGTTAGAGGCTACGCGGGGGATCTTTGTCTTTGTGCGCGTGCACACATTCGTGCGGTTCTCAAGATGCGCAAGGCGGCGATAGTGCCGCGCGAGGATCTTCAGCTTTGTACGAATCGTCACTGGACACACAATGCACCACCGCGGGGCCCCCTTGGACGGTGGCTTTTAAGGAGACGGCATTTAAGTGTGAAGTACACAGATGCAGAGCCGAGGCTCTCGAGTAGTGAGGGTGCAGCTGCGGCTGTGACTCATTGACGTGCGCAGAAGGAAATGGTGCGGGCGCAATCGCGTTCGAGTGAATTGAACCTCGAGGGGGCTGAGCGCCCCGTCTTGCTGGGTGTCAACAATGAGAACACTCCGTTTAGACACGTGGCAGGGCTCTCGACACCAACATCCATAGTAGAGGTGTTCTTGGGTTAGATCGCGTGTATATAAATGTGTCGTGAAACCTGTCACCACCCGACATGGCGGCTAAGGGTTGTCACGTAAACAGAACGTGCCAATTCGTTGCTCGAACAGCACACCGCTTGTGTGTTGGAGAGTACTCAGTGACGAATTGGCACGTTCTGTTTACGTGACAACCCTTACTAATCGGCTGTGTCGGGTGGTGGCGGGTTTAACGACACATTTATATTTACGCGATCTAACCCAACAAAAACCTCTATTGTGGATGAGAACACCGATTGGGTAATGAGTGCAGGCTGCGGGGTTGTTGGAAAGATGTTCAAAAACACGATGATGGTGCAGATGTTCATATCACCAAAGGCTTACGTCAAAGTACAAAGTGCGAGAGTGTCTCTGCTCAAATGAACCTCCGATTAGCACGGTGGGCTACGGATGATGCGAAAGAAGTTCGCCATACACACAATGCCTGGAACACATTCCCATTATTGTCTCTGGAGTGGTAGAACATCCTCATTGCTAAGCAGTGAAACGTTCTCTGTACAAGACGAAGAGAATGTATTTTCCACATGGTACCGATGTTATTGACCAGTGCTACGCGCCGCCCGTGGGTGACCACGGCGTGGCATGGTGGAGTCTTCCTAAGAACATGCAACGGATATCCTGACCCCTGGCTGAGGAATGTGGAAGTTCTACCACTTGACCCAGGGTGGCCCTCAGAGATAAACACTGCCCAGCGATGATTTGAGAATAAAAACACAAATTGTGTTGGTCTGAAACCTAGCCTTCCGAAGCTACACGTTCAGTGTTTTTAAAGATCAGTAGTTTGTTTGAATTGTGTTCATAGAAGTATGCAAATCCACGAATGGATTTTAGGATATTTAGTTTTATATGTTCATTGTTCACTCCTGTTGGTTTAAATGCCTCGTGCGGACACACACACACAAACATGCATGCGCGCTATACCTTGCCATCCGTCCACCTTGTAAGTTCCTTACAAGAAAATCAAAAGATATCCATCAAGCCCGGTTGCTTTGTACACTATGTCACATCTAACTTGGACTTTTTGCAATGCAGTCTCAAAGCTGTCCGCCATCGGGGAGGCGCTGTACAAAAGCCGCACACCTCGGTGGGCCTGGAGGGTGCAGGCCTCACGCGGGGTGCTTTCAGAGGCCCGCTTATCATGCGCGCATCACACCTCCGGAAAAATATTATCGGGACTGCCCGAAGATAATTCCTTGAAGTTGGGAGCCCAGATCGGAGCCGATCAATCCGCGTGAGAGTGGAAGGGCTGCGCTTACTCTCACTCCGCCACAACCGCATGCTGATATTACTCTGGGCAAGTGCTGCCCGATGTGACACCGTGCAAGCATGCCCCCTGGAAAAAGAGAATTGGAGGCATTTGTGGCAGACAGAGAGCACAATAAGTCATCCCCTGGTTGAGTCATCAGAGAGGAATTCATTTGTATGGGAGTTAGTGATGCACTGACTCTGCCCCTGCGAGGGATAGGGGTCATTAAGAGGTGGGTGGGATGGTGTGAAGCACTCGGAGATGGTGCAGATGTGTTCGGATGAATGACAGAGGAAATTGTGTTGTGTAAACATCGGTGTTATTATGATGGTCCAATGTTTGAAGATACTTTCAAATCCTATGCACGTGAGAATGAGTCAATGGAAATGTCAAGTCTACCAAGTGAAATTGAGCGGCGTTAGTGTTTAGACGTGCATTTGCAGTAAGAGTTATGTCTATGCTGCTGCTGGACTGCAAAAAATCAAGAGAAAATCACCCTTTTAGTGCGCGTGTATCTGGAGTAGCAGGACAGAGTAAGCACCGTAAACATTCAGACAAGAACATGACAGGAAATCATTTTGGACACCAAGACAGGGATGTGATTAAGTGGGAGTGGGAGCACAGGTGCAGGGTAGGGGGGGGACGACGGGACGGGCTACAAAGACGGGCATTGTTGGAGTGACGCAGAGAAGTCAGAAACCCAAGGGAAGGTTGTGGGAGACTCACGGTGGACTCGAGAGGCGTTGACTATATACCAGTTGAGAGAACTGGATGAAGGAAGGAAGCCGTGAAGAGGTGGAATAAGCGATAATAACTTCTTGATCTTGAGCCACAAAGAATGTTTTAGTAACGCCTATCCCACAAACAGAAGACGCTTTTCATAATTATTATTACTACATATCAAGGAACGTGTGATTTTAAAAAATATATTTTTTTTTTCTCAAATTCAGGCACAAACATCAGCAACAGGTGGTCTATACTCATGCAAGTATCGCCACGTGGTCTTTAATACATTACGTTCGCTTTACAGCAAAGAGCACACGTGTTGCCAGTGTCCCAGAACATTACTTGAATTGAACCGGAGACCCATTGCATACCGGGCTCATTGGTGAGCTCGCTGGCGACACGAGGCTGCGAGGCCTTCTAAGCCAACCAAAGTTTTGTTCCCTTTGGGGGACTCTTCAATGTCGCGAGCAGCGAGCACTCCTATTGAGCGACCACAACAAATGACTGCTGCCGCCACCCATTAATTCACGACAGCGCCACGTGCATTATTACATCATCCGATTGGGTTGGTGGTTTTGTTAAAGCGTTTAAATCTTGGATAAAGGGGTCAACTCGGCTCATATTTTTTTTCCCAGGAACATGAACATCACTTTGCATAATTCAAGGTCAAAAAAAGATCCTCCTGTGGCGTGATCAGGCCACGCCGCCTTTCGCCCCACCCAAAAGGAATGTGGAAGTTTGAGTGCCACGCTCAGGGACACCGACCGAGATGAGCATTGCCCAACGCTCGTTCGAGACAGCTTTTTTTTCTCCTTGACTTGCGCTGATTGAAAAGTGTTAAGGGCCCAGGGACGGTCCGCGAATGGCAGCCCCCGATCGCGTGAGCTGGTGCAGCGGACGTCCCTAGAGCTGTGGCACGTGTCCCCTGGAGCCCTTTGGAGGGGGTGGAGGTGGAGTCCCCTTGCTGTGCTCCACTTTGACTGGCAGCGGCGGTGGTGGCTGGGTTAGAGACAAGAGTGACGAGTTATTTCGAGACGAGTGCAGAACCCTTTTGTGAAAACGCGTTGCAACCGTAAGACACCACTCCGAAGCATTCACTTTGCCTCCGAGTGATTTCTGCTATTGAGCACGGCGGTACGTGTGCAATATTTTGAAACTCGCAAATCGCGTGGTCTAACCCCTTCAACCTCCCACACTCCGCGAGAAAACAACACGCGGGATATTTTAAGGAAATCGAGATTCATTTAGCGGTTTCTTCACAAGGGTCAGAAAGATCAATCACAAAACTGGAAGGTTTTATTGTCCCAAACGAAAAGTTTCTAAAACAATAAGATAGCAAGGAACAAATGGAACAGGAGTTATAAGGCCTCTTTGCTGGATCCTCCGTTCCTGTGACCTCCACCAGTGCTGGAAAACTTCAAGGTTTATAAGGCGCCTCTAAACACACTCACATTTTTAGGAATCCTGCAGGGAGTGGTTATTCACCAATTGAAAAAAAAAACGACAGGGCGAGAGGTCAAAATAGAATATTTTCATGTTTTACCCATGTCTTTAGGAACCACCCTCCTTGTGCAAGTGTGCACATGTGCACATGTGCGCGAGTGTGCGTGAGCGGACGTATGCAGTTGTGTATTTTTTTGTGTATGTAGGCAGGTCGCGATGCGTACCAAGGTAGAGTCGTCACTCCCGTCTTGGTTCGAGCTCTTCATGGGCAAGGGCGGAGGTTCGACCCCAACACCATCCACCACGCTTCCTGATGTGAATATCGTGAACTCGGAACCTGGTGCACGTGTTTTACATTTCACACACACACACTCCCATTAGCAGTTCAACGTACATACATATACATACGTGGATGTTCATTCACGTGCAGTTAAGCAACAACCACCTCCACCCCCCCCCATTGATTGTTTGAGCAGGGAGTCACCTTGACCATTTTTATTCGAAGCACTCTACGTGGGTGTGTGGGGGAGTGAGCTCGCACGCGCGGTGAGCTGGTGGGATTGCGTGCGAGTGTGCAAACGAGCGCCTGAGTGAGCGTGTGAGCAAACGAGCGAGCGAGCGAGCGAATGTGCACCTGTGCTGGTCGGGGAGAGCAGCTGACACTCCATGGACTGTGGGCGAGACGTGCCGGGTCCGGCCTGTGACTGAGGAGTCAGCGACAGACGGCGGTCACCCAGGGGGTTCACCGCGCTTCGTGGCCGCTGGGGCCTCTGCGGTGTGATCTGGAACATGGACGACACGGGAGGGCCAACGATTATGACGTTGAACAAAGGTCGTGGAGCTGTCGATTACAAGGATGGTTGATATTCAATTAATTGGACTGTAACTTAAAGTCTGGAGCAACAAGCCCCTCAATTCAGAACTTGATTTCGGTGCTCATGTGGCAGTGGTTGTGGTGGACACGGGAGCCAGTGCGCCGCGTTATGAAAGCCGGCGACCCGAGTTCGATTCCCGCTCACTGCCAACACCGGTGACGATTATCTGAAACGGTTCTGGGCCTCCCCTAGGTCGACTCATCGGTAAATGAGTACCCGGTGCGGTGTGTAACACATCGCCACTGGGAAGACAAAGGTTAGGCCGGGCCGTGGATTAGGCCACCCACCCCCTACTGCTCGTGAGCCGTGCCGGGCGGGGGATCGTTGTCATCGGTGGCCACGTGGCGGCGCGCGTGGCCTCACCGTCTCGGTGAGCGTCACGACGTCGGCGGGGGCACCGGGCTCGGTGAGGCGCGCCTCGCGCTCCGTGCCGTCGATGTGGCGGCTGCCGCGCTTGTGGCGCTCGCGCCGCTCGTCCTCCTCGTTGAGCTTGTCCCGCGACCGCGACAGCGTCCCCGTCGCGGGCTTCTTGGGCACCGGCGGGTCGATTCTGCGCACGGCGGGAGAGACGCAGACGTTCCCCCGCCGCCTCACAGACACCGGCGGCGCAAACGCCGTCCAACCCAACGCCGAGGCCTAGAGCGGTCGCGGGCGACGTGCGTACCGTGGAGCCCCTCGCCGTAGCACGCGATGTCAAGCATTGCGGCCCACGGAGGTGAAGGAGGGGTGCTCATGTGTCCCACCGACTGCAGTCTGGGTTGCCCATCGCTGCTCTAGAGAGAACGCTAATGCAAGTGTGGATGTTGAACTTCTTTCGCACCGTACGTGGCCAACCGTGCTAATCGGAGGTGCGGGGGGGCAAGGACAACAAAAACTAAACACAACAACAAGCACTGGATGCCACCCGCACCTCACCACCGCTTTCTGCCCTCTGACAGACGCCACAAGTGGCGAGGTCTGCCACTGCGGGACGCGTGCAGCCCTTCTTGCCAGTCCACCGCTAGACGAGGGCCTCCTGCACTCCCTCGCAGCTTGCGAGGGCCTGCAGGAGGCCCGCACCGAACCATGCCGGGCACCGCACGGGATAGCGAAGGCAGCGGATACAGATGCGGAAGCATCATAACGTTTGAACAACGACAAATATTTGCTGCGCTGCCCTCTACCGCCTCGCCCCGCGGGACCCGGCGTTCCCCGACGTGCCGTGTCACGTCCCCGCGCTGACCACCAGCGGAGCGTCGCGGAGAGGGACCCCCTACCCGTCGCCGCCGCCGCTGCCAAAGACGGTGATGTGGGGCACGGCGCCGTCCGAGTTGTGCGACGAGACGGAGGCCACGGACGCCACGGACGCCACGGAGAGCGGGCGGCACGCGCTGGACGGCAGCGTGAACGAGCGCACCATGGAGCGCGCGCGGCTGCCTCTGTAGTCCTCCAGCGCCGGCTGTGAGAGGGGGGGGGTGGGGGCAGACACGGTGGCGGGGGTCAGGCCCAGAGGCGGCGGTCAGCTGTGGCGGAAAAATTTGTAGCAGCAATTGATATCGACAGCGGCGGCGGCAATGGAGATACAAGCATCGGCAGTTGCAGCATTCGAAGCAGTAGCGGGCAACATCTGAAACGGCAGCAATCGCAATAAATGCACCGGTGGTATGGCCCGGCTGGCTGATTTACAGCTGGAGGCTTTGATTGAAGCTGCGATCAGACCACTGCAGTTCTGCGTGGGGCCAGCAGAGAGCAGTGCAGCTGCACGGTGCGCGCGAGACTGTGAGGGATACGCACCAGCGCGCGTTGCCCGTACTGCCGCTCCACCTTCTCGCGCAGCTGGCGGAAGCAGCCCTCCATTCGCTCGTGGAACGGGCGCAGCGCCTCCGACACCTTGTCCCCGTGGATCTTGATCCCAGCGCCCAGCATGGGGATCTGAAGACGAGCAGTCGTGAGGAGACGTGGAGGCACGGACGCGCGGGCACACGGGCACGCGGAGACGCGGAGACCCGTAACCTCCTGCATACGAAGCGAGGTAGTTGACATCTCGCTACCGTGGCGCCCCTTACCTGCCAGGCGATCAGGTCCTTGAGTTTGTTGATCTTTTCCTCATCCTCCGGATGCTCCCGCTCGTATTTTTCCGTGAAGAAAGCCTGGGTGGGGCAAGAGGGGAGTGGGGGAGGTATCATCGCTCGTGTGAGCCCTCGGCCTTACAAAGGTCAGTGTCAAAAGTGTTTCAGTGCTCCAACAAGAATGGGGATGAAAATAAAACTCTGCTGGCGCCCCTGACATTGTAGTAGAAAGTCCGCATGGCTGTTACAAGGGCGTCTCTGTCCGTAAGACAACCAACTCTTGAATTCCCAGATAGCGATGCTCCTTTTATCACCGCCCTTTGTATAAGAGGCTAAGTCATATAAATAAAACGATCGACTTGCAACCTTCCGATTTTCAATGGGAAAGTCTCAAGGCCGGCATTGAAGAGGCAGTCGGCAGTACGTATTACCAGGAAAACAGGGTTCTAGACATTAGGAGCAGCAGAGGAGGAGGAGAAGCAGTCTCCGGGTAGTGATGTTGTGGACGGGGAGGGGGTCAACTGGCTGCGTCGACGCGTGTGTGCGGAAACAGGGAAACGCACGAATGTCCTGCGGTTAATGAGGCCGTGATATTGCGGTGGAATTTAATGAACATTTTAGAAGCAGGGTCTTTTCATTAACCCGCAGGGGCGATTGTATATGACAGGCCTGTTTGCTATGCCACGGCCGGCTAATATTGCCATGACACCCACGGCCCAATTGCCCGTCACGAAGCGGAAGCTCGCGGCACCATTAGTTTCCCATCAGCGGGCGAGACGGCGGGGTTCAGGGTCCCTTACGGGACGGCAAGCATTGTCGTTCCCATACGCGTGGCACCGCTGTGGTCAAAGGTGACAATGAGGCAAAGGTCAGCCCCTACATACACTGTGCGCGACAGCTTCACGCGTTTGACGAATGTTTGTCCAACTGTGCGCAAAGTTTGGAAGAGATGTGGATATCAACATTCTGTCCCGCAACAAGTCGGCAGCTGCCGTTCGCCTTACCCAGACGGCAAAGTCGCGTTATTACCGCGTGGACAGAGTTAACCAACCTTGGATGGAAAATATCAGCGTAGGGGTGTGTGCATGCGTGTGCGTGCACATGCATGTGAACGCGGTTGGCGCCCTGCACGACGAACCCAGTGACCCGAGTTTGATTCCCGCTCACGGCCAAAACCGGTGGCGATTATCTGAACCGGTCCTGGGCCTCCCCTAGGTCGACTCAGCCTCAAATGACTACCTGGTGCGGTGTGTAAACATCGCCACTAAGGAGACAAAGGCGGTCAGGCGTGTTGCTGACCATTCACCCCCTCTCGTGTGCCACATTGCCGGCCTTCATAGGTGCTACTCCCTAACAGCACTTTCCCCAGCAGTCTGTTAAGGCGACACGGGGGCTCTTTGTCCTTGTGCGTGCGTGCGTGCGAAGCGTGGGGACCCGGCCACCTTCTCGTAGTTGGAGAAGCCGCCCATCACGGCGGGGTCCACGATGCCGTTGAGCAGCATGGAGAGGGGGTTGATGGGGAGGCTGCCGTCGTTCTGGTGCTGGTTCACCAGGTTCAGGATCTTCTCGTTGGTCTTGTTCATCGTCTCGATGGCGTTCTCCAGCGGGCTGATCTCAACCTGAGCCGGGAACACAAGCGTGCACAGGCGCGTGCGTTCAACGTGATGATGATAATTATAATAATAACAGCAGCAGCTTCAGAAGTGTCTCAGTGGCCTCATAACGCCTGTGTCAGAGCACTAAGGTGGCATTGCTGGGGTTGGTGGATCATGCAAAGATCATAATGTGCAGTGAGACTCCCAACCACATTGGCTCAGAGTTGGTCAAGAGATGGCAGTACAGAAAGTGGGTTTGTGAACTTGCATGTGCAAACTTTTGTGCCGTTATCACCCTGCATGGAGGGGGGTTTTCTCTAACACGTAAGAACTGGCCAAACATCCCAATAATGAAGGGAACTCCAATTCGCTGTGTAGATAACAAAACCTTCACGGGAAAGGTCTCTGCACTGGGCTGAACTGTGTGGAAAAGCTTTTTACATTGCCTTAGTGTTAAGTTATTGGTGGGTAGTTCTCATAACTGGGTGAATTAATTAGTCACCAGTGGATTTCATATTTGGAATATATTATGTTAAATAAGAATGGCTGTAAGCGGATCTTGTAAAATATTTTGCCTATCTTTTAAAAACCTTGGAAGAATTTTTCTGTGTTTCAGAAGTTTTCTTGATAAAAATGTTTTGTCCCGATTTAGAAAAAAACTGCAAACATGACCCAAACCCATACTGGCCTGCCTGACAAAGGCAATCCTAGACTATGAATATGTGCACACACACATTTATCACACACAATGCACAAATCCAGATCTACACACGCACACACCCAAAGCACACACACCAACTCACAGATGCATAAACACTACTCAACACATTCGTGAATAACATCACCTTATCACAGATGTACTCTGAAGAAGGTCCAATGCCTGAAATGTCACCTATTACATATTTCCATTTATGGATGGGATATTGACGGATGTGTTGGGTTCTTTTTGTTGTTATTTGTGCTTGTGCAACGGACCTCAATTTAGGCCGAGTCAAGCCCAGAGTGACCCACGCCAGATTTTGATACAGATTGTCAATAGTACTGTGCATAGGATTGTAGTGATGTATCGTGCAAACCACAATTTGTCGCGCGCGCACCCACCCACCCACCGACTCACGCAGCCACCCACTCGCGCAACCACCCACCCACTCGCGCACCCACCCACCAACCCACTCGGACAGCCACCCACCCACTCGCGCACCCACCCACCAACCCACTCGCGCACCCACCCACACAATGGTTTCTGGGGAGGACATATCTCCCTTCGTCTTGTCACATCTCTTCAAGAGCCTCGCGTGCAATCGCCCCGTCTCGCCGTGACATCCCTCCCCCGTGCCGCTAAGTCGCGCCGGAGCCCCCCGGCCTGCTCCCCCACCCCCCCTCCTCTCCACCCCCGCCGGCACGCACCACCGCCTCGCTATCCGCAACTCTCCACGCCGTCCACGTCCTCCAACAAAACTAGTTTCTTAGCCCATTCATTATTCAGAGCGTAATGCATATTGAACGCGAGGTCTCCTACCCCCGCCCTAAGGAGGGCGACCCCTGGGATGGGCGGCGTAGCGCGCGCGACATCGCGTTACATTGTGCGACGTGCGCAACGTAACGCCAATTCATAGATACGTGAGGGGGGGGGGGGGGGTGCGTGGTGGGGGGGGGGGGTGCGTGTTGGGGGGGGGGGGCGTTGCCTGCACGCTTTGTTAGCCGAGCGCCGAGGAAAACTGTGGGTGATGGGGAGGAGGAAGAGCCTGAGGGGAGGGGCTGGGTGGGTGCCACGAGTGGCGGGTGGGTGATGGGGACTTAGACAGAAGCAAGGGAATATTTTACACATAAGCAGATGAAAGCCCACTGAGACGCAGAAGATGTCCTTTTTACAACGTCAAAAAGCATGTCCCCCTACTCGAACGAGCTCTCCTCTGTTTGTCGGTGGGTTTGAAGCAACAGCGGACATCCCACCTTCCTGTGATGAGTGGGCCGCTCGACAGGACGGTCACCGTTACTCTTGACTTACCGAACGTGGCCCCATCATGCGGATCTTGTCGTGGAGTGGTTCGTGCACTGCTCTACGACTCCCGGCGTCCGGCGTTTGATTCCCGCTCACGGTGAACACCGGTGACAGTGACAAATATCTGATCGAGTCCTGGCCCCCCCCGAGGTTGACTCGGCTTTAAATGAGCACCTGGTGTGGTGTGTAAATATCAGTACTGGGGAGACAAAGGTCGTGGTGCTGGCAACAACCACACTCTTGTGCGCCGTGCCGGCCTTCATAGGTGCTCGCTATCAGCACTTGCCACAACAGTCTGTGCAGCTGCACAGAAGATCCTTGTGTGCAATGAATATGTCACTATATTCAGCTGCGTTCAATTCCCTGGGTACGTGAACCTGTGGTGAGACTCTTCCTTGGCTAACTTAGGCCGATACATGAGTACCGAGTGCAGAGACAAAGACGGCCTCTTGTGCTACTGGGGACACCATCTCATGCCAATCACCCCTAGAGCATGAGGCGAGTCGAAGGGTAATTATCTCCTCTGTGTTTCATCACCCAGATCCGTTAAGCCACAACACCTGGGTCTGTCTCGAGACCTGCCAAGTCAGCCCTTGCTGTGGGCCTCAAAGTGCACCTAGCCTGGCGCAAGTGCTGTGGTTTCGTCAGTGTCACGTCGTGGTGAATGGTGATTGTTGTTGTCGCCCCGTGGTGTTTATACCTTTGAAGTCTCAATGACTTCAAACCAGCGCAGGATTCCGGGCAGCCTGTACTCTGTGCTGTAGGTGGTCCGCTCGATCCACATGTTCTGTGCACGCAAACGCACGCAAACGCACACACGCCCAACACCAGGTGCATGTAAAGTGCATTTTGGCTCAAGGACTCATCATGTCAATGTGCCCTTCCGTCGACTCGATGCCGTTGCACAGTCAACATCCCACGAGGTAAGGTCTGCTCTCTCGTACCCCCCCCCCCCCCCCCCCCACTAGCTGCCAGTGGGTTTCCCCTTATCCCACACAGGATATCTGACCTCCAAGGTACGATCGTACAATCTCATCATCGCCACCATCTCGCTTCCCTTTGTTGTGTGCAAACTCGGGGCACCACCACCTCCTCCATCCTTCATCGGTGTCTCGCCTGTCACTACCTCTCCTGAACATGTAAACAATGCTTCTATCGGCAATTATGTTCCGAACTTCCAAGGTGCTTTTCCTCTCCTGCCGTCATATTTCTAAGATCGACTGTCTGCACTCGTTACAATCTGCACTCGTTACAATTTTCGTTGTGCGCGTCTGTCGAATCGCAAAACTCGGAAAGTTGCAATGCAAGAGGCACTTCGGAGACCAGACTAAAGTGTATTCAGAATTTCATGCATTTATTGACGACTGGTAAATTATAAAGCGATGCATTTATTAATCGCCGGTGTTAATTATAATTTAATCTGCGCGGCCAGGTGGCGCCGTTGGCGGCAAAGCAGTCGTGAGTTTGGGAAGTCAAATCTCCAGTCGGGGGTTTGACAAAAGCCGCCATCCCTCGGGGTCAATAAATTGAGTGAGGCAAGTTAAACGTGATAGTCTTCTGGAGAGAAAGTGCACCGCTACATATACATGTGTATGTTAATATTGATATATATATACATATACATGTGTATGTTAATATTGATATATATATACATATACATGCGTATGTTAATATTTATATATATCTACTTGGCCCTTCTGCTGCTGGCTAATGGTTGAGAGAAGACGCGAGCGCTGCTCCCTGCGGGGCCGAGCAGGGAGACACTCTTCGCCTTTTATTCACTTCATGGGAGAAATCACGAGCGAGTTAGCGAGCGCAACAAGCGGGCCTGGAAGTCGGAGCGACGAAAGGCGTGGGCGAGACCAGCGGCTGACTTGAGGCACGGGAACTCGCGAGGGAGCACACGGGCAGGAAGGGGTGGGGGGGGGCGTGAAGTCGGCTACTTACGGCAAACTCGTTGTCTGGGTCCTTGTCTCCCTTGCGCACAGGTCGGGAGTACGTGAAGCACTGAACCTCATTCACTTTGTAGAAACTGCACACGTACGTACATGCAAACATACAAACAAACAAAGATGAAAGCTTCCCCCCCTCCGTATAGCCTCAATAAGACTGCTGGGGAAAGTGCGCTGAAGCGAGGACTTTGGAAAGGCCGGCACGGCACATGGGGGGGGTGTGGGGTGGCCAGCACCACGCCCGGCCGCCATGGCCTCCCCAGCGCCGATGTTTACACACCGCACCAGGTACTCGTTTAAGGGCGAGTCGACCTAGCGGAGGCCCAGGGGCAGTTCAGACATTCAGCACCGATGTTGGCTGTGAGAGTGGGAATCAAACTGGGGTCCCCAGGTCAGTACCTAAGTGCATTAATCGCTGTGCTACCGCTCCCCACACGCACGCACAGATAGCACGCGCAAAGACAAAGGGCCCCCATTTAGCCGTGTAGGTTTCACAGAGCAAGTGCTCTAAGTGGGAACGGCACATATTAAAGCCGACACACGTACAAGCAGGGTAGTTAGTGAATCGCCGTGCATGCCGGACAGCCTCTGTCTACCCAGTGCTGATGCTCACGCACTGCTCCAAGTATTTTAGACTGCGCTCGTTTACAATGTTCCAGTGATGGAATAGGATTAGCAAACAACTCCAGACAATAGGACACCGCGTGCCCAAATCCGAGTTGGGATGCGCGGGCCTCATGCCGCACGCTGCCTTTGTTTGGCTTTCAAGCATCAATCTGCAAGCGAGACCAGGTAACACAGATTGTCAAATCCTTCCAGCCCAAACGAGAAACACACGAGGTAAGTGTTCAAGATATTACAAGTCTCACTCGTTTTGGATTTCCTTCTGTTAAGAATCGGATGTATGTAAATATTTATACCTGAACACACAAAAAAGACAGCGCACCAAAATGTGTCACAGCCATCACGAGCCGATGCGACGTCAAACCAACAAGTCATCGTGTCAGTCACGTGCATCTATAATTCAGTTGCTTAAGTCACAAGCCACAAGGATAACGTGAATTGCCTCGGGTAGAAACGTACCCTCGGCATGTGATGATGATTATATTAGCAGTGTCAAATATTTGATGAGTAAGGCTAAAAGTAACGATGTCATTTCTTGACGTGACTAATTCAATTCTTTGAGCTGCAAACCAAATTCCATTGCCCACTCAACGAATTGAATCTTGTGGGGGTTTTTTTTCCAGTAAAGTCTCACGGTCGTGACGATACCGACAGGGTGGGTGGAACACAGATGTCCGTGCGGTACACGGCACGCATTCATAACCGTCGGGACCTTTTACTTTCATCTAAGGTTTTTCAAAAGCATAGTAAAATATCTTTGGCATCAGACGGACTTCTGATTTATTCACATGTTCAGTTATTTACGTGCTTATATAATGATGCAGCCATTCATATTAATATTGAGATTTATTTATCTTTTACAAAAATAAGCATAAACTATAAATAACACGTAATTTTTTTTGGAGGGGGGGGTGGGGGATTGACGCTAGAGAGTGCTGTCATTGTTGGCGTTGTGTTGGTCGTCCGCTCCATCCGGTGTCACAATATTCATGTGGTTCGTACGTTCTGTACAAAGTGTCCGTGTCCAAACGCAACGCAACAATAAGAGCCACCTGGCTTTGAACGAGCTAAACGTAGCCGCTGTCCCTCCCCAACGTCAACAAGACAAGGGAGGTAGCTGCGTTGAACTCCAGCGCAGCTTCGTCGCCTTGACGAACATCAAGCATCGCCGTGCACAAACGGGTTATTGGCTAGCGCTTGTCTAGAAAGGTGGACCTTAACCAGAGGTGGGAATTCCACTTTCCTATGGCGGGGGCGAGTCTGTTTCACGACGAGCGTTCACTCGACACCGTGCGGTGCAGCCGAGTCAGGTGACGGCTCATCCCACCGAGCGCCGAGAGAGCCGAGACAATGACGACGGAGCGAACGGCACGAGTGTCTCATCGCGACTCTCTTGGCGCTAACCGGACGACGCTGCTCACCGTGCTCCGACTTAATGGCATCACAACGCTAAGACATTGCGATGTCATAACACGACCACGTCGGGGGAGGGGAGGCGCGTTAATGCGACGATGCTACCGTATTGCGGTGAATTGAACACAAAGTGAACGTGTTCGGGTTAACGCCGCAGTACCTTTGGAGTTGGGTTAAGGTGTTAAGGTTAAAGTCACAATAGCGCTGGCTCGGGACGACATCGCCATGTCACTGCGAGCGGTTCGTACGCACGTACACACGTTGAACTTCTTTCGCGCCATACGTAGCCAACGGCGCCCAATCGGAGGTGCGCGTGTGGCGGGCACGCACACTCACTTGAGGATCTGATCGTTGACGCTCTTGTTTTTAAACTTGGGCTGGTCCCTCTGCAGGGGCTGGACGGTGAAGCACTGGATGTCTGTAGGCGGTCACAGTCAGGGGCGGCAACTCTCACAGGAGTCCGTTCACAATGGGCGCCGCGCCGAGGTTGAGGGGAAGCCGTAACCCAAGGCGCGCTAAGAGCTCTCGTGCCGTGGATACATAACAAAGAGACGGCACGTCCCTGGCTGTCCTATACATGTTAAAAAGTTTAAACAATTATATATACTTCATGGTTATGGCCAAGCACGTCATTACGGTGCATAGGGACCATCACTCTCGCAGTATAATACAATTCCAGTGCAGTGTCATTGCTAAACCGCTATTGCAATGTGCCTCACTATGATTTCAAAGTCTTTTATTCTCCTCACTTATAAATATTTGAACTCTCATCCAATAGCCTGCAACACACGGCCAAGATATAGATCTTCAACATTAAACCTATTTGCTTTTTGAATAGCATTTTATTTTAACGATTCCTATTACTTGACCTCTGCGATCATACCTAGAGCTGAGAAAGACATTCTACGAAATCCTCAGAATGCTTAGGATTCTGCATGACGACCCGGCGCTCAGAGCCAGACTCACACATTAGTAGGCTGGAAGAGCCAGACAAAGTTACGTTTAAGATGCTCAGTGTTAGTGTCAAACGCTTACAGCTAATCGATGGCACCCGTTGGATTGTAAGGCAGCCAAATGCTTACAAAGCTAAACGATGGCAAGTTCATGGACAAGGCTGAACGGGACATCTCCTACATTTCCCCCCATGCATAGAGGATTCTGTGGATGGAAGAGTGAGCGCACGCTGTTTAATATCGCCACTGAAAAAAAAAATGCAAATCCGCAATTTTATAATTAACTTTGCGGACACCGTGAGCGATAGCGACACATCACATGCTGTGATGCACGGGGGGCATTAAGCCATAAAATGTCTCGATTGGCCAAGATGGATCGATAGCAAGATTGCCGATTCCACCGAGGGAGGGACGTGTCCTCCCCGTGTCCTCACAAGCGGCGCGGTGCGAAGGTTGCTCCAGGTGATCGGTGCATGCCTGTGACCCGGGGGCCGAAGAGAACAGGGTTGGTGGATCACGCAGATTTGTGCAACTCCCTCACCCGGTAGGTTGCGAGGTGGCCAGGAGATGGCAGCACAATCCGTGTGCCGGCTCGCCCGGGGCCCTCGAATGTTCGACGCGAGCAGGGCGCACTGACATGCCGAGGCAAATTACGCAAGCGCCACAGCAATGCAAAATATCAAATATATTCGTGCGTATGGAGCGTTCCCGCATCCGGCTAGGCCCGGGTCTTTCTGGCGACGCCGCCGTGGAGGATACTCTGCGACGGAGCGCTGCGCACGTTCTCGCCGGGCGGACTCGTCGTCTTCATCTTCTCGGCGTTGGGGAACTGGGCCAGGAGGCGCGCCTCGAAGTCCTCGCGCCGCTCGTACTCCTTGCCGCGGTAGATGAACATCTTGTTCTGTGTGGGGACGGGGGACGGGGGGGGGGGGCGATCGCAGGGTTGGCGGCGTGCGCTCGGAGTGGTGGGCGGTTGCCCCGTTCGCAGAGGGCGTCGCTGCCGGCGCAGCCGCCGCACTTGACAGCCGCTCACCTTGACGCTTGCGGGGGTGCGATCACCCATCGCCCAAGCCTCAGACTGAAGCGCCCTTCGGAATTTAAGTTGGAGAGTAAAAGGTGAAGGCGGAACCCTGCAAGTTCTTGCGCATAGCATTGCTGGCTGAAGAGGGAGCTCTATAGAGCCGCTCTCGAGCATAACTTGATCTACTCTTCCACAATGGGCGGATGTGTTGGACGAGGTGGGTGGGGCCCACACTTTACCCACCTCCCAATCGACTGCGGTGCGCTCATTATTATTGGTGCTGCGTGAACGGTAATAATAATGAAGTGATAAGCCACTATGTTGGGCTATGATTTGTGGCCATGTCGCTTCTGAAAGAGAGCTATACAGCTCAGTGGGCCTTACCTGGTAAAATAAAAATTAAGTTTAGTTTTAAATAGTTGAGAGTGTGCATGAGTTCCATCTGCCATGCCTTGCAGTGGACACAGTGGAAAGAAAACCGGGCGTCGTGTCACCAACTGGACAAGGCGCTCCTCCCCAGCACCAGACAACGCGATCACCCGGGGAAGGGCAAACGTGCCGAACGGGGCTCACGGAATCAAGCGGGGGGCGGGGGCTGGCGGGGCTTGGCCCATCTGGACGCGTTGATTTTGTTTGGCCCATCTGGACGCGTTGATTTTGTTTGGCCCATCTCGACGCGTTGATTTTGTTCTCACGCTAAATGAATAAAAGTACAAGGGGGCAGCGTGGCTCCTCACCCGCAGGAATGACGGGAAGCCCTGCCCAAAGTAGCCCACGGCAAAGTAGTCTGGCTTGGGCCGCATCACCGTGATGATGTTTTCGTAAAACTTCGCCTGTCGTCTCTGTGTGCACGGACAGGCAGAGCGACAACATTCACTTATTTATGATCCGGAAGAGCCCACTGGCTCCTGCAGTCGCTCTTATACAAGCGGCGGGTTGATGTAAAAGCAACAACAGCAAACAAATTCCAACGTGTAAACAAAATAATGCAGAAGGGCACAGACATCTGACTACAAAAACAGTTATATATATAACACCGAGCCAGGATACGGAGACAGCGATTCAGCCAAATAAAAATGTGACACCGAACACTGCCAAAGTTGAAGGTGCCACGAAGGGTGCAGCGCACGTGTGCAGGCAGTGACGTGCTGGCACACGACTCCACAGCCCAGTTGTACATTGAACAGCGTGGTACACGGGTGTATGCTTAGCAGCCGGCACACGTTCTCACTGTGTATTTACCTAAGAGGGTGTTAATAATGCTTTAAGTGCTGGCTGGAATGAACGGATCGTTCGTTGTGCAATTCAGCCGTTGTGATTCATCGACGGTCAAGTTAAAGTCAAAGTGTCTCCCTGCTTCAATGAGCACTTGAAGAAGCGCTCATCTCCAGCGGCAGCCTTAAGCCAGAAGTGGAAATTCCACATTTCCATGGCGGTGGCCAGTCGCTACATAGGACAGCAGATGTTGACTTTTTACCAAGTGGTACTTATCATATCAACCTTAGAGAGAGCCAACCTGTGACTGGGATTTGATCCCAAAACTTCTCTGCCGAGGAGTACCAGTGAGGTTAAACATACGAGCAAAAACACAATCCAGCGAAGCTATTTGCTGTACTGCTATGTAATGACGATCTCTGCGAGATCCACCAACCCCCACCTCAAAATCAATGCATCACAGATGCGCAACGACGGACTGGGCTGCAAAATTACAAAAATATATGTACTCACCAATGAGCCGCAAAATAACACAAATATACGTACTCACCAATGAGCAATGCTCACTCAGCCAAAAAGATCTCTACTAAGGCACTAGACTGCAAGCTGCACGTCGTGGCTATTCAGTGCTGTGAGCCGAGTCGATGGGAGATGCAGTCAGGCTCGTGGCTAATGAGCGGCCCCAGTGGAGAGGGCCCCCGAGGAGGTGCCCACCAGGATGTTGCTGAGCTGCTCGTAGTCGAAGATCTCCGTCTCGTACTGCTGCGCCAGCTCCTTGCACAACCCAATCGCCTCCTCCCACATCTAGAGAACCGCACAAAGACAAAGGTCCCCCTTAGAGCCTTGGCAGACTGTTGGGGGCAAGGGCTGTTAAGCGAGCACCTATGAAGGCTGACACGGCATACGAGGGGGTGGGTGGCCAGCACCACGCCCGGCCGCCTTTGTTTCCCTAGTGGCAATGTTTACACGCTGCACCAGGTACTCATTTGAAGCTGAGTTGACCTAGGGGAGGTCCAGGACCAGACAATCTTCCCTGGCGTTGGCCGTGAGAGCTTGGGTCACTGGGTTCGTAGCGCAGCGCGCCAACCGCTACACTAACTCACGCACGCACAAAGGGATAATGCATTAATTTAATTCAGCCACTTTCAATTCATTGCTGAATGAATTCCTCCGCAAATCTTCAAGTTATGGGGTTGTTTGACCGTACCTCACCACACCGGTCAGTATGAGTTGCTTAAGGGGGGAGTGGGTGTGCAGAATCAGTTTAGACGCACTCGCCATTGATATAATCCGTGGCTGTAAATCAAACTCGGGTTAAAAAAGTTCGAAGCACGGTGCTCCAAACACTGCACCACCGCCGCCATCCGACTAAAAGAGTGGCCAAAACCACGTGGCCTAATCCACGAATTAAGACGCATATGGCCGTGCCAGTTGGCGAGATTGTCACTGGCATAAAGCTGCGTTGGTCCCTGCGCCCCGTCAATGTGTAAATTCCACTGCTGGCTCAAAGCATCCCAATGTAAATGAGCGCTGCCCCAACGCTGCTTGGAGCACCGACGCGCTCTGACGTTTGACTCGGCGCTCCGTGGGTAAAGCAACTGATATGAATAAAAAAATCAGTTCAAGTCTTGGGCATGGTCAACTGAGCTGGTCAACACTCGCAAGGTGGATACTGAGAGCACGGCCTATTGTAGCTGCTTTCCATGGTGAGTGGCCACTTCACGTAGAGCAGGCTCGCCTTGCCAAACGTCACAGGAAGTGGACACGACCCATCAATCATGCGAGCGTGGGGACACAGACTTTGACTTCAGGCACTGTGGTATTGCGTCAGCTGTTGTAGCCGTGTTTGACAGGAGAGCCAAGTGATACTTGAACTATTCCCGTGCGTGGTGAAGTACGATCACACGGCCCCCACGGCGTGGCAGGGGGTGGGTTGGTGGGGGAGGGCGCACATTCAATTCAGCAGCGGATTGACAATTGGCCACAGATCAAATTTTAAAAAATCATAGCCAAGGTCTGCGTGTACATTTCTAGACGGTTAAACCATTAATTACGATAATAATGTGGACAACCATCCCATTGCAGGACCCTCCTGAAAATTAATATTGAGACTCAATGAGTCTTGATGTGTACACCAAGTCAAATAGGTGCCCTGCTCAAACAAGCAATGGGAGCAGCACTCATCTCTAACGATGTCCCTGACAGTGGTGTAAAGTTCACATTGCCACGGCAGGGGCTAGTCTGGTCCAGAAGAAAACCACTGAACCAAATTGTTATGGATTTTACTTAACAGCAGTAGAGATATTTTAATCGATAATAAAATTCACACTGGCATGCATGCACGTGCACAAAACCACTTGTACATGCATGTAAAACAAAACACATTTAACATCAGACGCAACCCAAAAACCGGGTTCCTATTTGATGGCAATATATACTATTAAAAAATTCGGATGCTTGAATTTGTGTCAGTTTTCAAAATTCCAAATCACCTCTAATCCCAGCTCTGACTACAGGACGGTGTTGCCACAATTATGGGTCTCAAATTCCCTTACGAGTGCCATCAACTAGCAGGCAGTGGCTCCCGGCATGCACCACGCATCATCGCTGTGGTCATGGGGGGCTCTCTCTCGGCTTGCACACGGAGACGAGGATGAGAGGACGGACTCCGGTGCGGCTGCGACATCACGAGAGGGAGCTCTGGCAGTGACACCTTAAAGTTACTCGCAAACAAACCTCCAAACGTGTGTTGGCGGCCCAGGATACGCAACCGAGGAGTGCACACATTACGCAAGTGGTTAACTTGGTTTTTTTTGGGCTGCGTCTTTAAATCCACACACACACAAGCACCGGAGCATTGACGTAAAAAACACATTTGTGCAAACACGCGGGAACGGCATGACGGCACCACGGCACACAGGGCACCAACAACAGAGCGTGCCACCATTCATCATAAACCCGTGTCGTACTGTGGGGTTCGGCTCCTCTTAAAGGCCCCCATCGCCATCTCCTGCGCATGATGCAAGGGCACGCACGCCACGCGGAGGGTGAGTACAATTTCACACGCTCGCCATCGTGTGGACGCAACCCTCTCACGGTGACTACAGGCGTCTAAAGTCAATAGGTCATCACAGCTAATGCCGTTGACGTCAACACACCCTTGTTCACACTTCTTTCCTCCTGCCAGATCCCACAACTTGTTGAATGGTTGAATTCAACCTCAAAGTTTTGCTTATAGAGCATCCCGGAACATGGCTTTAGGTCTTCCCCCTTGGTCATCGAGACCTTGGGTGCCACGCTGACGCCGGCCTGGGCTAGCTGCCGTCCTACATCCTGCAGATCCACCCCCGCCATCGCAGCGCCCCCTCGTCCTCACCACATCTGATAACAAAGCGTTGTTTACAAACACAGCACGTGTGGTAGCGATGTGTGACAAAGAGTCAAACGGTGGTAGCCAAACGGTGAGTAAGTGGTAACGATGTTATTCATATAGACGAGCCAAGGTAACCCGCGCCC
Organism: Lampetra planeri; assembly: GCF_965212315.1. Classification (NCBI taxonomy): domain Eukaryota; kingdom Metazoa; phylum Chordata; class Hyperoartia; order Petromyzontiformes; family Petromyzontidae; genus Lampetra; species Lampetra planeri. The sequence goes on along the minus strand of NC_136118.1, from coordinate 13,921,858 downwards.
ACTGAGATTTGACCTCGTGACCTTCCAACTGCGAGCCGGGTGCTCTGACCACAGTTCCAGCGAGCCAGATTCAAATGCCATCAGGAGCCCTCTAGGAGTGACCCGGGGTTTCCCTCCCATCACATGACAGTAAAGGTGGCATCTTGCCTGGGGTGCACCTCCAGGGCTGGCCGAGAGGGTTGCACCCCGCCTCATCGTGAGAGGTGATGCACTGCAACCTCCTCATCGTGAGAGGTGTTGCACTACACTTCCTCATCGTGAGAGGTGACGCTCCACACCTCCTCATCGTGAGAAGTGACGCTCCACACCTCCTCATCGTGAGAGGTGATGCACTACACTTCCTCATCGTGAGAGGTGACGCTCCACACCTCCTCATCGTGAGAAGTGACGCTCCACACCTCCTCATCGTGAGAAGTGACGCTCCACACCTTCTCATCGTGAGAGGTGTTGCACTACACTTCCTCACCGTGAGAGGTGATGCACCACACCTCCTCACCCTGAGAGGGTTACACCGCAACCTCCTCACCTTGCCCTTGTCGAAGTAGCCGATGATGTCGCCGTAGAGCATCTCCTTGAGCTCGCGCTGGGTGTTGCCCTTCTGGGCTCCTCGCAGGTTCAAGTGCGACGCACACGGATCGTCCGACCACTGGCGAACGAAGGGAGGGGGAAGGGAAGGGGGAAGGGTGCCAGCGGGGCAGCGACATCACGCAACGAAGCGCGATAATTCGCACGGCGATAGAGTTTTAGCCGCAACACAGTACTATGAGGCCGGCCACGTTAAGAGGTAAGGTGATACTGCACGTTACAAGGCGATATTTAGACAGCAAAAAGCTCAGTCCTCCCAGCATGCATTGCACGTCACGTTAGATCACCATTCTGCGCGTGTTTAATGCACAACGGCCTTGGTGTAGACCGCAGACGATTTTAAATTGTGGCTATATTATTTTAGTCAGCAGTAGGGCAATGGGCTAACTGCCATCATTGCCTCCCGCTGCCTGGTGAGACTGAACGCGGTACAATCCTCACTGCCAAACGGCATCCACGCTCGAGTGAGAGTGGGGTAGTGTCCATCTCCATTGGCTGCCCTGAGCCAGTGGTGGACAACGTGAATTCACATTCCGAGGACCGCTCTTGCCGACGAATAACCGCTGTCGATTTTCCCAAGAGGTGGTACTCGTTTAGCCAAACCCGGAAGTTTTGATACGATGATCCGAACCCCAACTGGGATTTCAACTCGCACACTTCAGACTGTGAGCTCATCACTCCAAGCGCACGGGGCCACGTGGGAGGACTTTACATGCAGAACGATAAATCATTCAATTAGGAGGAAAGCAAGGGCCCATTGGACGTGCTCACTGCAGGAACCCTGGGGGCTGGGCACGTTTGGCTAATGGGGGCCAAGGTTCAGGATGAGGAGTCAATGAGGCGAGTGAAGGAATGTCTGGCTGCAACGCGCGCGTAGCGCACGAAACGTTTAACGCAGGAATTTTGACAATCAAAGTCACGCGCAAAAAAATGTTGCTTTCAATGCAATGATTAAAAACGCACTCTTAAGTCCATTCACATTGCGAGTGGTTGCACAGTCCCGTTTAGCAAGCCGCTAGGCAAAACCGTTCAATTATTTATGATGGGTCAACAAATTGTAGAACCTTAATAAAAAATCTTCGCCGTAACTTTCTGTGCTTCCGCTTAAGAGGTCTTTTTTTTTGTTGCAACGAGAGAATAATATAATTTACATTTAATTTATTTAAGCAGCTGAAATCTCGGAGTTTTTTTGTATTACAAAAGCCCCACCCATTGTCAGCATTATTTTTCTCACGTGAATTGCTATTGCATGCACGATCTCGCCAACCATCCATTCAGTCTCAGATTTATAAGGACTGCTCGACTCATTATTTGACAATCACAAACGGAAACAATGCACAGGCATGCATTTAGTACGACGCGAATACATGTTTAATGTCCGATGCTTTTTTTCTTACAATATTTGACCCTGACGGCGCTATTCGCATCACAAGCTACGAGACAAAGTGTAAATTCGCAGAGCGATGCTGGAGAACAGCGCTCGGTGGTGGATCTCTCAGAGCAACCTCTGAGGTCCGCACTGCCACCCAGACTAATGTTCGTTGCATGATAGTAAAACCGATATTGAAAAAAATTCTCAACAGTTCGTCACATTAAGTGCAGAATTGTATTTAACGTGATCAGTAACATTGATGTGGGGTTATTGGCGACTGTGGGCTGAGACCATCAACTCACGGAACCGGAGAAATGGGTTTACGCACCCAGGATCTTAGCGGTGCCGCTGAGCGCGATGATTTCTGAGCCACCAGGCATCTCTTCAATCTTATACATTTTAAATTATTAATACTGTAGCATTTACTCGTGGTATAGTCTTGTTCGTTTGCAGACCGAATATTTTTCTTGCCATTAAATAAATTGCATTTATAATGCAAACACTTATTAATTCACATTTTATTTGTAACTACAGAGTAATGTTTTTGAAACGGTGTTTTTGCATCGTAGCGCTTTGCAAAATCCAAATCTGCTTCTGTTTTGCCGTACTTACTAAACCTCAGGCCTCTCACGAAAGAGAGATTCTCGGTGCAAAATGGGTTCTTCTTACCACGTTGCAAATTAAGGTCATCTCTTGACTTATCTACCTCGTTAGCGTTCCAAAATTTTAGGGGCGATACTCGCAGCACAAGTTCGGAGCAACGGTCCTCCGCTGACTACACGCGATGAAAGAACGAACACCCGCAGCCCAGAAGTCGCGACGGCACGCCACTGGCATCTATTTGTGGTGGGGGTGGTGGATGAGGAGGAGGAGCAGTGTGGGGTTTGCAGAAGCCTCGCCTTCAGCAGGTGGGTGTAGAGCAGCAGCGTGTACCCGGCCTCCGTGTAGTTGTCGCACTGCAGGTGTAGGTCGTGCAGCTTGTACAGGTACCTAGGAGGCAGCGGCATTCGACCACTTGCTCACCGCTTTCTCTGGCACTGCGTTCCCAGCAGACCTTTCCCCATTGCTTGACACACGCGGTGGTGCGGGAGAGGGGGGGCACTCATCGCTGTGCGACAGGCCTGATGTGCAGGCACGTATCGGAAGCCCTATATTATACATTATCTTTTATCTTTTGTGCACAGGTAGCCAAGGTGGTTCAGTGGACCAATATCAGGCCTATTTACAGATCTGGAATCGCGTGTTTCAGCCACCGATGATTAAACTGAGTTGTCAAGTATTTTATTTTGTCTGTCGCTTAATTCAGACTATTCAAATTTGGAGGATGAAAACAAATGGTTGATATCTATGCAAGGAAATATATAAAGATGCACCACCAAGTGTGGGTAATAAGCCTATTGAAGAGACTCCAGAAGTAATTCTGCTACATCCTCTTCTGAAGGCCAACCATCACCGCAAGGCGATGTTCCACCGCTCGCTGTCCCGCGTGGAGACCACAACAACGCGGCGATGCCCACGGCACGACTGACGCAAAATGAGGAAAATAAATCCACGAATAAACCAAGTGAGAACTAAACAATCCATATCCAATTAAAAACGCCCACACAAACTCATTTGTCATAAACGTTGCCTTAAAAGGAACAATATAATATTGGCAAAAAATAGATTATGACGGACGTGTGGATTTTTTCTCTTTTGTGCTTGTGTGCACCACTGCCAGCAGTGTCACCAAATACTTAGTGTGGGAATGAAGTACGTTCTCGTCGACCTCTTGGGGGTCAAACTCAGGGCGTGGCTCAACACTAGAGGCCTCCATGCCCGAGGCACAGCAGCCACGGGATCTCTGATTTACGACGACGACGGCGGCGCTGCCGCCGCCCCGAGCCAGCCAGGTGTGTCCGCGAGGCTGAGGGCGCGCGCGGTCCGGGCTTCGGGGAGGCGTCGGAGCGTAAATTGCGAGCGACGTCAAATAAATCAACGCAATTTCTCCGTAGAAACAGTGCGGGCTCGACGCACGCGCTGCGTCGGAAATGCACGGCCGTGCCGCCGCAAAGTAATTTAACGCCGGCCGCTGGATTTATGCAGAAATCCTAAGCGTGTGGCAGCAGATCAGTCGTATCTTTTTATTGTGTGTTTTTATATGTGGCAATGCGCAGAGTGTTTCAAATTAAATGTCACACCCGTGGCAGGGCCTAGGTTTGGGAATCGTGGTAGGGGAGGAGGGAGGGGAGGGGAGGAGAGGGGCAGGAGGAGGAATTTGAAGAGGATACCTATTCATGGAGAATTTTTGTTTCTCCAGAAGGAATTTGTTTTCGACAATAACTGCATGACGATTGCTCTTCCAAGTATTGTTGGGCACGCCGATGACTTCTTTGAAAGTGGTGGTTTTGTGATGATGCTGGAGGAACGGGAAGATGCCCCAGCCACAGGAACTCCCCTGGCTCATTTATTACAAGGCAGGAGTTAAAAATCCTGGTCAGAGTAAACTCAGGCAATAATCATCAACATGATCTCACCAATGGTTGCTAAAATGAGTAACATTTGTTGAGACTACCCTTTCGCTCAGGATCCGAATTTGAATTGAGCATTGCTCCAACGTTTGTGAGAGCAAAGTGGCTGATGACTTGGTGAGACGAGGACACGTGGGGACACAACGGCCAATTGTTGCACGTGCAGTCAAGTGTGGAACACATCAACGGTTTGTCGTGTGCGGTTCTTAGGCACTGTGCAGTCGGGCAGGCGCTGTGTTCAGACCACGCAACTCACAATCAGAACACCGAGAGCTCATGAGTTTTGGTGCCAGGCACGGTGGCTCGTTGTGCTCACCGTATGTAGATCTCTTCCCGCTCGATTTCCTTGTAGAAATTCTGGACAAGACAAACGCAGGACACCCGTCAAACATCATTCTTTGCAATGTGATTGAAGGCTTCAGAGTTGTTATCTTGTTTGCGTCATACGTCCTGTTGCTGTATGACCCTGTACCGTTACCATTCCATTGTAATGTGCACAGATGCCTACTTTATTGAGGGCGACATTGGCACGTAAAATGAAGATTGATTGATTGGCACACACACAAGTTTCTGCCTTGATTATCTCCCCTCTTGAACATGTCTTGCATCCTAATACAAGACTGCCTGAATACGCCTTGACAATACGTTTAGAGGTACATTTCTCCAATGTAACTGGAGCAGTGTAACAATCCACCACCCACCCGTCTCTTCACGTGGCCATTCGACAAACTGTCACCGTTCAGGGAGTGGGATTCAGTTCACAAACAGATTCCTGTTGTTGCTTATTTATTTTTCTTTCCCTAACGCTGCGGTGGACGGAGCAGCCAACGGTTCCCTTTGGGGGAGGTGACGTGAAACCCATGACATTGAACACGAACAGCACAGAGAGAGAAAAAACACCTCGATCATTACAACAGGCATTTCGATTGCATGTGCCCTGAACTCGACGGTGGATATTAACCGGCACATTTCGCGTCCCCAGTGCTGCGCATGTGAGAATTACGACTCCGTGGTAGCAGGGCAGCCTCGGGGGGAGAGAGACAAAGAGAGAGAAATAAAATCCGGGCCTGCGTGGTGGTGGTGGTGGTGGTGGTGGAGAGGGGCGAGTGGTGAGCACGGCACGTCGTCCACCCACCAGCAGGTTGACGGTGCAGCTCATGCGGTTGTCCATGTTCTCGTCGTGCATGATCATGCGGTAGTCCAGCAGCCGCTCCAGCAGCCGCTTCACCACGATGACGAAGCTCTCGCCCGGCTTCGCCAGGTACTTGTGCCGGCGGCAGCTGTCGAGGAGGCTGCGGCGGCGGAGAGGCGACGGCACGCGGGGGGGGGGGGTCACAGTGATCAGCGACCCTTTGGTGTGTCACACCCTACAGCTCCACTACCTCTGCTGGTCACATGCTGCACCTATGCTCCGATGTTCACCGGTATCGTGCAATAACTCACATTTTCTCGAACAGGACCTTGTACTGCTCGTCACCCTTGCCTCCTTCCACCTCGTGGTCCAGCTTCGTGATGATCTCATTCTCAAACTGTGCATACGGACAGGGCCACAAATGTCAAAGGGGACCCAAATCACAGGCGTGAGCAGTTGTGAAATAGATGAGGTAGGAGATCGGCTGAGACATGATCATCGGGCACACACACACACATACAATGATATTTTTCCAAGCAAGTTGACTCAACAAAGCTAAATCTGATGACAAGGTATTGCGAGTTGCTAGCGAGTTGCTTAGGACTTCAAAAGGCGTTCGAAAAGGCTCGATCAGTAAGGACATTTTATGTTAGCTTTACGAGTGACGAAGCTTCAATTGATACCGTCAACCCACCTGGCCTTGATCGCCTAACAAAGGGTCAAGGTCGAGGCAACGCCCACCCACCACAACCCTGGCTTTGGATGATGACTGCCACCATTCCATCCCCCCGCTACGGATGACCATGAACACATCCGGTCTGTGGACGACTGGTCCGTTTGAGACGACAGGCACGAGCGGCATTGCGAGTTCAAATTCTGGTCGGAGGCCAACTCATGCCATCATCCTTGTGGGGTCAATGAAATGAAGCTCCGCTCTTACTCCGCTGATGAGACACTGTATATAGCGACACAGATGCAGAGCGTTGCTTGTATCGAATTACTGCTCCTGAAATTATGCATTTCCAGACGGCCGTGCGGGCCGATGCGTTGTATAAATAAATACCTTCATATTTTATGTGGATAGACAGATGGACATATATATAAAGGAGGCATATCATCTGTTCATTTTGTTAGAAATGTGTGTGTACACTCCACAATGAGACCAATGATAATTTGTAGTTGCTGTATTCATTGGCATCACAAGGGTGAGTATTGGAGCCTTGGTAGACTCAGGAAGGGTTGCTGCCGTTTCACGGCACTGACGCTGGACAAACTGTGTTCTTACCCACGAACCGCTAAGCCACTCGGTCGCCACGAAGCCACATGCAGCTCACGGACAAATGTGCTCTTGGGCTCGGTGGAAGAAGCTTGAGTTTAAATGTGAAATTTAGGAGTCAAGGCACGAATTGCAACACGTACAATAAACTTTGATTGGTGCCAGTGTCATTTATCTCAACCTAGTTAAGTCTTGAATGATGCCGATGATGCTTTTGACGGAGGGTCTCCTGCCAAAAAAGTAATATCAAAGGATTGTCTTTGCAATTGCATTTTTTTTTCCACATGCAAAAAAAAAAATCCCTAAAACAACGAATCGGCAAAACATTGCAATTTAGGACGCTCTTGAAAATAAATCCTCTCAGTGTGGATTATATCGCGAAAGTAAAAACGTTCACGTGTTCATTCTGTTTAAGTGAGCTTTGGCCACTGCTTATATGTTTTGGTGCGGAGCCAGGGACATTAATGTTATATTCCTATGGAAGGGCCAAGTGTTCGTACTGTTAATGTCCTGCAAAGGGGAGGTCAACAGTGATGGGCTGAGTCGACCTCTTTGCCGAGATTTGAAATGCAACCTTCAAATTGCGGAGGCAGGTGCTTCGCCACACATCCACCCACCCAAACAAACTGATTATTACATTAAAGTGTAAAAATGGAAATGTTACAATTTTCGAAGGCACAATGCTTCACATTTCCCAACCAGCGCGGCGTCTGCCAAGACATGCGGTTAAATGAAGCCACTCTGATTGATGGGCCTGGCATTACAGGTTTGTGTACTTTTATTGCTATATTTAAAACCCGTGCATCGTGCGTGCAATTTGCTGACAAGAGAACAAAAAAAAATTCACCAACAAAAGCAAACAAAGAGCAAATGAGGAGCAGAGGCTACTACGTTCCCTGGGTTTAATGGCACGTCCCCGCCGGCCGTAATGATCCTGCTGAAGGAGGTGGGGATACCATCCCTGATCAAACTAAACTATAAAGTATAACTGTATTTTATTTTAACCACACCGAGCTGCATATCTCTTTTTCAGAAACGATCTGGTCACAAAGGATAACTCAACAAAGTGGCTTATCGCGTGGAAATGTATATAACAGCCAAATACTCTAAATGCGTGTTTCTAAATGTGGAGGGAAAAGCCCAGAAAAAACGCCACACGACCATGGAGAGAGACAACATGCCAACTCCCGAACCCACAACCTCCTCCATACCGGGCGAGACAGTTAACATCTTGCTACCGTGACGCCCCTTGACAAACAGGGCCCCCCCCGCCTCCCCTTGGCACTGGGCCCGAGTGGTGGATCTAAGTGAACACCGTCAGTTCTCTTTGTAGAATTCGTTTTGAAACGTGGTGGCATGGGCAGGGCTTATTCGAGAAATAAATACGCTCTCACTTTATTATTTTTCATCCATAATTGAATGGCAAAGCCTTTACAGATTATGGCAGAGGTTCATAAGCCACTCTAATTTCGCCAGCCATTATAAAATCGCACTAAATGAGAAATGAAGCCGTGGAGGGGCTGGGGAATGGAGAGTGTGAATACAACACATCCTATACACCAGGGATCTCATCTCCACCCACCGCCCTCGGCCAGTGGCTGGGGTCAGTGGCTGAGGTCAGTGGTTGGGGTCAGTGGCTGAGGTCAGTGTCTGGGGTCAGTGACTGGGGTCAGTGGTTGGGGTCAGAGACTGGGGTCAGTGGCTGGGGTCAGTGGCTGGGGTCAGTGGCTGGGGTCAGTGGTTGGGGTCAGAGACTGGGGTCAGAGACTGGGGTCAGTGGCTGGGGTCAGAGACTGGGGTCAGTGGTTGGGGTCAGAGGCTGGGGTCAGAGGATGGGGGCAGTGGTTGGGGTCAGTGGTTGGGGTCAGTGGTTGGGGTCAGTGGTTGGAGTCAGTGGTTGGGGTCAGTGGCTGGGATCAATGGCTGGGGTCAGTGGTGATTGGGGTCAGTGGTTGGGGTCAGAGGTTGGAGTCAGAGGTTGGGGTCAGTGGATGGGGTCAGTGGCTGGGGAAAGTTAAAAGTAGCTGCTCGCAACGTCCCACAAAGCATTACTCATGTTAGTAAAGCTAGGGGGGGTATGATGTCATATTATTCTGTATTTTTCTGAAAAAGTGTCACCGTCAAGTTTGAGTTTTTGATATATCAGAGAAAACCACAAAAACTGAAAGGAAAAACCCCACGAATTCAACGTTCCAACAACCAAAAGCTCCACACAGATGAATTCAAGAATCCATTTTCTATATTTTAATCTCCTATTCTATTTACGCGCATTGCAATATGTCCAGGAGCAAAATGGCAATGCCGAGATCTGCTCGCCATGACGAGAGAGGGCTTCAGGATAAATTTTGTGCAGTTTTGCTGCTGTTCCTCCTCCGCTGAAGGAGCACAAACTACAGTGGTTTACTCTTTGGTCCAAATGCATGTCATCTAACACGTAAATAATTACACGGCTCGGATCTTTGTCACTGTCGTCACGAGCAAAGGTGCCCGAGAGGATAAAATCAGCTCGTGTGCGCTCCGCTAAATGGATTGCGACATTGCAGGAGCGCACGGGGTGGCGACGACTTGGGAAGGGCTTCAATCATCAGAGGATTAATCGTGGCTGATGACGATGATGATGGCACACCTAAAACACTTCTAATATCCACTTGTAATGCGCACAGTGTCCGCTCACTGTCATAGAGGCGTGAGGAACCACAGACAAGCGAGAAGGCAGCCACGCGATGAAATGGTGCCAAAAATTGCCCAAGTACTGCAGTCCTCTATATGTTAAGGTGTTATCGGTCAATTATTGTATGTTTACATGCCAGAAGAAACCGGTGCATCCGGAGAAAACCCACACGGGTGAGGGGGAAACACTCTATCCCAAACAGACAGAACGGGTGGAGTCCACATTTTTGCTGTACCGCCTTCTCCTGCCGATCTCTGGTACGGCTTTTCCTCGACACCCACGGACAGGGAGTTTCACAACATTCATGCGGTGATCCACCAACCCTCGCCGCCACAGCGCGGGACTACAGACCCGTGCGTCACCACCCGCCCGGATTACACCTGCACTTTCACCGTGCGCATACCTATGCCAACGGTGTACCGAAACGCGCTTTGTGTAACGATGCTGTGGGCCGGTTGGCGCGAACCTTCTTGAAGGAGCCGTTGAAGTGGTACTCGCACTGCATCATGTCGAAGAAGATGGGGATGGTCGCCTTGCGTAGCTCGGTCTCAGGGATGAGAGTCATCTCCAGGATGGGTCCCACCATCTCGGGGATGAAGCGGATCTTGTGGGGCCCTGTGCGGAGGGGCACGCGTGCACCACACACGTGACTAGGGATACAGCAGATGCACTGCAACCGTAATCAGAAGGTTGTTTTGCTAAGCTCAAGTGCAAGCTGGGGGCCGACTCGGCTAACCATGTTTCCGGTTTCAAATAAAATGAGAACCGCTCTTTGGGAGGTCTGACAGCGGTTGTCCTGAGGAAAGACTGGCCTCTTCCAAAGGAATGTGGAATTTAAAAAGAGCAGTCCCTAAAAACTGAACGATCAATGTTTTAGTTGTGCGTGGCGTGTGCAGTAATAACCTATTATATGGACGTTGAACTTATTTCGCATTGTACGTAGCCAACCGTGCTAATCGGAGTTACGGGGGAAGGACAACAAACCAAACACAAAAAGCAGTTATGTAGAAATTATTTTCAATCTAGATGATTTAAAAGCGCATAGCTCCAGCATGCTTCCTAATATCGGAAGGAAGAGCGTTCCAGCCGGCCGCAGAAGTGCATCTGAGACCAGCAATTTCCCTACTACCGAGACCCGGCTCGGTCTTGGGTGGTTGAAACGTGGATTTGAACCCGGAGAGTCTCGGCGACGCTGGCTCAGCAGCTCCGACGTGGCCATGGGGAGCCCCCAGAGCCACTCGGCCACCTCTGGATGCGAAAAAAGACACTTTAATCAATTTTAATATTTGCTCCATTAAAATGCGACCGATTGGCGGTGCGGGTGGACATGCAGTGCCCAACATGAAAAATGCTTACGTTCCCTTTGCAACACAGCTGGCCATCCAAGTAATGAGGTCAGTGCTAATGTTCCACGCTGGGGGATTTGTGTAAGCGTGGGCTGACTGTAAATGCCGGTGACCAAGCAGCCCAGTGCAGCGCACGCTGCCACTGGGCCGAGTTGAATCGGACATTGTCTCCAGAAAATGACCAAAGTTTGCCACCTACTATTAAACATGAAAAATCTAGCAACACAACGTGGAAGATATGTACGATGATCTCATAAACCAAATCCCAAAAACTCATTAAAAAAAGCTAACAAATGTCCTTCCTAACTAACCGTCAGAGCACTCGCCTCACAGTAAAAATTCTACAGGTTTAAATCCTGATTGAGGAGTGACTCAGCCTCACTTGCCTCCGGGGGATACATACATTTACACTTCTTTGTGAAAATTCGACAGTGGGAAACCTATGGGGAGATTGACCGACCCCTACCATGGAAACATAGAATTTTCACCACTGACTGATGTCTGCAGAGACGAGCGCACTGCCACACTGCACACGTGAGCAGAAATGCTTTAATTATGACTCTGAAATTGCCATAATTGTCTAGATCTCACACAAACACCGATGATGAATCTCAACGCTTCCTTTGCGACGAAGAGGCGAGAGACTGGACGAGAGCTGGTGGGGCCCTCTGGCACGTTGCTTGCTGCAGCAGGAGGGCGATGACTCTTGCCTGCGTCCACGTGCTGAGGTTCTGTGCTGGGATCCCTCCGCGGCCGTCTCGCTTGTGTTCCCAGGGTTTCGAGGAGCTCTCAGTAAATTCCGTCCATCCCGGCAGTTGTATGGTACTCGGTGGACAATATTGCCACGTTTGACACATAGGCATTATTATGGATAATATTGCCACGATAATCTCCTCCAATGTATATCGGGCACATGTTATGTGGGATGACGCTGGGCACTGCTGGAGGTTCCTGCATTATTCTTTCTGGACCTCCCGTCCTGTGCACCTTGCTTGATGGGTTTGTTTGATGTCTGCATGTGTGCAGCGACAGTTCTCAGACATCTTTCCTTGCTGGGCCTTTGTGGGGTCGGCGGCCGCCAGATGTCGCAGTAATGCCCCCAGGGCCTTGTGGCCGGAGTCTCTGAATTCCCAAGACTCTCATGCCACATTTCCATGACTTTATTCGGGCAGCCCCTATGTCCATCTGGGTTGCCGGTATTTTCGATTCTGGAAGCCAACGTGGAATGTAGGGGCTTCCTGAATCCATGAGGGATGTGATTATTGGTAGTGCCAGCGTTCAGCGTTTAAAGAAACTGGTCGAACGCACTACCCGTGTGTCACACACGGGTATATCTAAGCGTGCAGATGCCCCGCTATGTCATCACAAGCCCTCATCTGCCAATTAATGCACAGCGGCGCGTGCCTTGCGTGGCGAGGCACTGGCTGTGCACCGCTCATGTTTTATTTACACCGCCCCCCCAACCCCCGATCATCCGCCACCCCCCGCCCCAACCTCGGCTTCAGAGTGCACGTTACACCATGCAGGGGATGCATGGAATTGAGGTGGAGACGCGATGGGTCATTCCGGCAGGAGGCTGCCCGCGGGGCACGTCCGTGTGTCGGGCACGGCGCCAGAAACAATGAACACTCACGCTGGCGCTGGCAGCGCTCAGCACGGCCCCACACAGTGCAGCCACCAACGTTAAAACGACGACGACAACAACAACGTCTCCTTTGTGTGACCAAGGTTATTGACCTTTAGAACATTCGCCGTGTTTTTATTTGATGTTTTACTCAAAACATCAAATAAATAGGTGCTTCTTGAAAAGAAAATGCATCCTACTGAAGACAAATATTTACAGCTCCTAAAGTTGAAAAATATTTAATTATGCAGTAAACAGCAATAATATATATTCTATGTTCTATGGTTCTTTCGGTAAAGTCCCGTAAATAGAAAGAAAAAAAAATTTAGTTACTACAAAATAATAATATATATTATGAATGAATAAAATCCATTTTCAGATTTACAAACACAATTTGGGATATTTCAGATTTCCAGATATTTACATTATGCACGAATAACAAAAACAAGTCTATGATTGCTAACACGAGTGACGTGACCCATGGCACGTGATACCACTTTTAGTGGGAAAGGCGTGGAAGTGATGTCACAGTAGCGATGTCATTTCTGGTCTTTTGATCAATCCCATACACGTAATTTATTTTCATCCTTCAAACTGTTCATACGCAGGCCTTCATTTTCGTATTCATTCAAATATTGGGAGCGCATCCCCAGTATTCTATTTCATTCATCTGTAAGAGTGGAGTAATTTTCTGTTATCCTAATTGGGAATGTTTTCCGTAGTTACGGAAATAGAATATTTTTTTTACGGCTCTGCCAATCCACGCGATGATGGCCATGTGAGTTATTTGACCCAACTTCACCATGTTAGTCAGCGCCAGATTAAGCTAGTGCGGGGCCTGTAGCACATTTTATGAAGGGGCCCTAAATAAAAAAAAAACACGTAAATATTAACACACATTTTTTTACTTGCATAGTAAAGTAATTGTATTTTTTTCATTTTGCTATACAGCCGGATAATACGACAAATTGATAACCTTAAACACCCAGTCGTTCATAAAAGTTGAAAGCAGTATAGTACTATAGTAATAGAGCAAGTGCAGAATCACTGAACCGGAATTGACAGCTTGAAATAATTTAGCGCGGGGCCCTTTAAAGTGCGTGGCTCGTAGCATTTGTAGGATAGGATAATCCGGCAACTGATGCCAGTCATTGCCGTTTGGTGAAGAGGAAAGGCTTAGAACCAGTTCCAATACCACTTCGCCACAAATGTTCGCTGCGGCTGGGAACTCAACTCAGGTGGCCGGGTTCAATAGCGCGGGACGCTGACCACTGCGGCACCTCTACTTTCACCCATTGAGTACCTGAAGGGGATGGAAGACACTATATAATAGCAGCCAGTCTGTCCGTAAAAGACAACCACTCTCAGCTAATCGCTACAGATTGTAGGGGGGGAAGCGTTGCGAGCAAGTGCCCAACGAAGCCGCGACGCTGCGTGGTGGAGCAGCGGACAAGAGAAAACGCCACCTTGGCAACCTTGGCACTGACCACCAGGTACTCAAGGAGGCTGAGTGGAGCCCGGTGAGTCTGGAAGTCATATTTGGCTTGCCACTGGGGTGTGCTGGGCCAGGAATGAATCTTGGGTTGATTGGATCACAGCGCAGTCCGTGCTAAACACCACTGGAACACTCTCGCCACTCTCTCGCCATCGTTGGCTGTTGCCTCGCCCTTCTGTTATTGCTTCGACTACCACGGTCGCTGCTCCCACGAGCATCGTGCCTTAATACCGCCTCTAACCTCAGGGAGTTGTTTCACTCGATTGTTTCTTCCCATCGGCGACGTGTTAGACGGCCACGTATAACGGGACAGAACGTTTGCGTTACACCTTTGATTCCTCATATTGATCAATGTTTTTTCCCCCCCAAGCTCTAGACACCTTGCTCAATCGGTGTGTTTGTTCGGATCTGTTGCGCTATGACTCGCATTTTCACGTTGCTGGCTGCTTTGCATTCCAAGCCTTTAGGGTTGCCTCAGCAACTGCAAATGATAAGCATTTGTGCGAGCCATCCGTGCGCACACCACGACACGATCATCCATGCACACACGCACCCGCTACGCATTGTTTACAAAACATAAGCGCGAGGGAAGAGATCGGTCATAGGAGCTGTGACGGGGAAAGTAATGACTGCGGGGTTGAACTTTAAAAACCTGACAGCCAAGTCTATGATTGAGGAGACGGGCGGCGAGCGTTCCATGGAGACAGGTCGACGCCCGTGCAAGCGGTGTGATCAAAGACTGGGCGATTAGTGGGGAGTGGAAGGGGCAGCAAGGCAATGACCTGCCGCGGTGACGGTGTCAACTTGCTTTGGGGAAAATAAGGTCATAATCATACTCGGGGTGGAAATTATAGTGCTGTGGTTGCCTCAAGTCAAAAGTCTGTCTCATTAAACAAGCATAGATTCGTTTTCACCGACAGTGACACGCGTCGAGTAAACTGTGTCATTCCACAATGCTGCGACGGAGGTCAAGTCTCTCCCAAGGAGAACCACAATGGACTTTTAACTAAGCGGTGCTCATTTTATGAATCCAGAGGGCCAATGGGCTGGGTCAACCGCTAATGGAGATTTGAGCAGGCAAAGTTGATTGCAGATCAATTGCTCTCACGGAAGTGCCACTGGGCTAGATGTTGTAAATACTAATTAAGCTCTAGCAACACAAAGCCACTCTTTTTGCAGGCTTTGGATTGAGTTTCAAGAGACCAAGAGTTTTGTTTCCATCCCAGCTAATCAAACACAAGAGTGCCAATTCACATGCTGACACAAAGACAATTTCGATTGACATTTGGCAACAAAAATATGACCGCATTGCAGTTTGTTGCGCTAAATGCATGTCTGCGCCTACGCCGATCGCACACAAGAAGTTTATTAAAATTGAAAGATGAAAAAAAATAGCTGGCAGGCGAGAGTGGGATTCTAAAAATGTGTCCGTCCCCTCAAACGCATTTGTAACGGCAAACACAGCTTTTCACTCGTCTCCCCCACACCCCCCCGGTCTCCCACGATCGCTTTCGCGCCTCCTTTACTCGATCTTAATACATTCAAGGAGCGATTACTCGCTTACGGTCCCTCTGAGTGCCTCCTAAAAGCAGGGACGGTGTCGCCGTCGAGAAAAAAAGCGCAAGGCAAAAACAGAAAAGCAATTTGGGTTTGCGCAAAGGTCATTCGCAGGCCCATGCATTACACAGCCAGGGGCTGTTAACATGTGCGCTTGATGTATTGATCTTCTCAAGTCATACATATCCCTTACGCAAAGGTTTGGGCCCTAGAGAAATCGGATGAGGGGACACTGCTATGGATTGCCAGGCACGGCATGCCGAGGCCCTCCGTGCTACTTCTGCCTGGCCCTTTGGAAAGCCGCTTGACAATAATATGGGATTTAGAGGCCTTTAAAACACTTAAGAGGCTGAACTTTGGCTCGCAATTCAAGTCAAATTGTACATCTACTCAAAGCGGCATTGCCTGGTGGCCCAGAGGCAGTCGTGCAAATGCACATTCCAACGGGTGGTGACAGTGCCGGTCTTTGCGCGGAATCACCAGTGATGACTTCCTGCAAAGTGGTGCCAATTTGATCGACCTTGGAGAAATGATCGGCTGAGCCGACCACAACTGGGGCGTGATCCCCGTGACATTCTGATTGCGAGTCGAGAGATCAGTCACAGCGTCAGCCAGCTTGTACATCGGTCGTGGTGGCCATGCAGTCCGTCACGCTGCTGTTGCCAAGAAAGATCTTTAATTGCTGCTCTCCACCATTGAACACGCGTTGTTTGTTAACAGCAGCAACCCATTGTTCCCTCTTCCCCCATTACCCATATTGGTCCCCCTGTGAAGAAAAAGGCTGCCGTTAAGACGTCTCACCCTGGCAATGAAGGTGACAACTCCGACTCGGTCCAGTGAGCAGATTGGAGGGGGGGGGGGATTTGGTGAAACGTCTCAAAGGTCTCTCTGGCAACAGTACTGAGTTAAATGCCTGTAATCCAGTGACTTGTAATTAATGGGTCACATTTTGATCGTACTGTGTGCAAAACGCTCACCTACCAGAGTTGAGCAGTGCCTGTGGTTGACACCATGGTGGATAGTCGGTTGTAGATCTCTATTGTAGGGTTTGAGGGTGACGGCACGCGCCTGTGACCCCGGCGCTTTAGAGGTTCAGGGTTGGGGATCACAGAGGTCGTTGTGTGTCCAGGAGATGGCAGTCTAGCAAGTTGGTTCCTGTGGTGCTACATTTTGAGTGTCCCCCCCTCCCCCCGTGAATGTAGAATTTCTGTCCAAACCAAACTCTGAATCATGCAAAGGCTCACGTGATACAATGAGCTGTCTGCTCTTTCTGGGTCACATATTTTCCATGCAAAGGCTCGATAACGGGAGGAATTTAGCACGCGTATAATAGTAAAGTGCATGGGCAAGAGGAACACACAACTCAGAGGGAGTAAGATAAGAAGGGGTTTTACTGTGTGTATGTGTATATATGTGTGTGTGTGTGCGGAAATAAAAATGTTGGAAATGTTCTTATGTTGTCCACGTGCGGCTTGGCATAATTAAATGTGGTCTCGCAATATTGATGAGCAAAAAGTCATCTCGGTGTTAGGATCCATGGGCCGGGAGGCACATTATCTCGCAGGGGAACATACATCATGCATTGGCAGAGATAACCCTTCACCTGAACGGGTGCAGTCTGAACACAAAAGAACATTCCCATCTTATCAAGGTAATTTCCAGAAGGGGCACCATTCGCTCAATGATTAATGCCGCTTCGGATTTGTGAAGGGCAGCAACACAATCCTAGCCTGGATAACGTTTTTCAAGTGTCGTCTAAAAAAGTGAAAAGGAGAGCTACAAAAGCTGCATTGGGCTCACCGCTGTGAGCATTAAGCAACTTTGATTGAACTGGGTGGCATGCCACTGAGATTCATTATCTATCTCATTTTTAAACAGAAAGGAAGCATGCTGGAGGATCACAATTATGCGGTGGCAGTGAAACAAAAAAGTTTTAAAGCACGGTGACATTGGCCTACGCTTGTGAATGATTAATGCCCACCCAGGCAGCAAAGCCAAAGGACGTTGATAGATGGATGGTGCTGCAGATAGAGCACACAACACACAATCGGACGCTTACAAGTTTATACTCTTAGTTTTTTCAGTAAAGTCACGTAGGTAAAAAATGAAATTAAAATTAATAAAAAATAAAATAATAAAAATCACGACGTTTCGGAGGCAACACAAGTCTCCGTCATCAGGTGGGACCGTCACAGCCAGATACAGCAAATCTGGCTGTGACGGTCCCACCTGATGACGGAGACTTGTGTTGCCTCCGAAACGTCGTGATTTTTATTATTTTATTTTTATTAATTTAATTTGATTTTTTACCTACGTGACTTTACCGAAAAAACTAAGAGTATGAATCCTTGCAGTTACGAAAGCTTCAAATCTAGAATTAAAGCTTACGAGTTTCATTTCTGAACTTACAGAGTGGAAGTGCAATGGATAGACAAGATCAGCACAGCTCCAAGCTCGTTTAAAATTGGTGACACTGACTTTGTGAGCGTCTGAATTACATTTAGAAACATTAAGAACATTCTGAACCATTTCATAATTGTGTTAAATGGCATACGAGGTTGTCGGATACGTACATGCCATGATAAGCAATTGCAACTATTGGGACCAACAGTGGACTACAGTTACACGTTCTGTATTTATGGGAAGTGGAGTTCACTGTCACAAAGTATTCTTTGGTTCTTTTCGGTTAAGTCACGTCTAAAAATAAAATAATAAATTAAAATAACATATTACGACGTTTCGATTGCAACACAAGCAATCATCATCAGGCATAAAAGAAATAGCAACAAAAATCTAACTAGAAAACTATAGACAGACATACAAGCAGACAGACATCACAACGGCACACAGAGAGAGGAGTAAGCTGACAACGCGGCACGGGCACGCAAGCCTGAAAATTCGGAGACAGGCACACGAAAATTAAATAACCTAGTAAAATATCGAAATGTGATGTAATAAAACACAGAGAGTCGGTTAACACACAATTAACGCATAGCCTGGTTAATTACGTGTTTCAAAATTTGCTAAGTTAGGATTTTAAGTGTGAGCAACAAAAACCTAACTAGAAAACTATAGACAGACATACAAGCAGACAGACATCACAACGGCACACAGAGAGAGGACACAAATCGGCACAAAGAGAGGGGTCGTTTCTGTGACGGTCCCTTAAATATAGAGAGGAGGGGGCGGGGACGGAGAGAGGGAGAGGGCGGAGAGAATTAGCATATCAATGAATAGTACGCAACGTACTACTCTAGTACGTAAGCTTGAAAATTAGGAGACAGGCACACGAAAATTAAATAACCTAGTAAAATATCGAAATGTGATGTAATACAACACAGAGAGTCGGTTAACACACAATTAACGCATAGCCTGGTTGATTACGTGTTTCAAAATTTGCTAAGTTAGAATTTTAAGTGTGAAAATTCCAAAGAGAGGACACAGGCAGAGAGAACAAATATCCAGAAAGCAAAAAGGATAAGCTTAAAACTTCCCCGTAGAAGTGGTTCAATCTTAATTTAGGAGCTTTCGTGACTGCAGGAATTATTTAGGAGCTTTCGTGACTGCAGGAATTATTTAATTCCTGCAGTCACGAAAGCTCCTAAATTAAGATTGAACCACTTCTACGGGGAAGTTTTAAGCTTATCCTTTTTGCTTTCTGGATATTTGTTCTCTCTGCCTGTGTCCTCTCTTTGGAATTTTCACACTTAAAATTCTAACTTAGCAAATTTTGAAACACGTAATCAACCAGGCTATGCGTTAATTGTGTGTTAACCGACTCTCTGTGTTTTATTACATCACATTTCGATATTTTACTAGGTTATTTAATTTTCGTGTGCCTGTCTCCGAATTTTCAGGCTTGCGTGCCCGTGCCGCGTTGTCAGCTTACTCCTCTCTCTGTGTGCCGTTGTGATGTCTGTCTGCTTGTATGTCTGTCTATAGTTTTCTAGTTAGATTTTTGTTGCTATTTCTTTTATGCCTGATGATGATTGCTTGTGTTGCAATCGAAACGTCGTAATATGTTATTTTAATTTATTATTTTATTTTTAGACGTGACTTAACCGAAAAGAACCAAAGAATAATTCCTGCAGTCACGAAAGCTCCTAAATTAATATTGTCACAAAGTAGTCCACATATTGCAATGCAAATATTAAGATGTAGGAAAGAGGCAGTGTAAAAACAGAGAGAAACAAACAATTGCATGAGTTAAGAACAAGAGCTTTAACAGAGAAGGGCCAGAGATTCGAGGCAGCTGTACAATAATGGCTATTCTAGACTCGAAGACCAGCAGAGGGAAAGGAGTGACCTCTTCCATTATTCCGGGAATGAACGACCGGCAAAATAAAAGCAGCGACGCAATGATCAAAGCTCAGAGAATTAAACAGTTGCGGGGGCACGTTGCTATCCGCTAAAACTTTTTACCGTGTTTGGCGCGCTCCCACGTATTAAAACTCGACACGGAAACAAAAGTCACGGGGAGGGCAAGACCACTGTGAATGCGTTTTCCATAACTGCTTAGCAGTGCAGCCGACCAGAGCCGTCTGTGAACCGGGGCACACAATCAGAGCAGACACAAGCGGTAACGTTGACAAAATTAGTTTTTTTCTCTTTCAATTTTGAAAACCATTTGCTCTCGGAATACAATATTTTTTTTCCGTGAGAACGCGCGGTCTTCTGATTGTGTGCCACCTTCGGGAAATGTTTGATGGTGACAGGCCGTAAGGAATAAGAAGGACGCAGAGAAAAATACAGACAAGGTAGTGCTCGGCCAATAATAAATAAGGCGAGCATGTAATATTCAGCGCAATTAAATATAAATGCATGTTTTTTGGAAAGGATGCCTATTCCAAGTGAGCCAAACACACAGACGTGGAAGACACATCAGAGGGAGAAGGGGCCGTGACTGAAACAAGGAAGAGAAAATGAATAAATGTAAAAATCCCAAGAGCCAACAACTTGCTTCAAGGCTCCACGCAAACCACTTTAAGCCGCTGTCGAGGCTTTAGCATTGCCCATGTGTGGGTCTGAGCGATGTTTTGAGTGCGTGTGTCTGTGTTAAGCTGGTACTGCCCCAGGTACTTGCAGCCGAGGCGTTCTCGGAGACGTTGCTTTAAGCTCGTGGGGCATTGTGAGAAGAATGTCAACTCATTGTCAAGTCAAGTTTTAATAGGCTATATAAACCAATTTGGAAGACTAGAGAGATTAACTTGAGTTAACGAGAAAGATGTTTGATGCAGAAGTGATGCCTGTGTTGCTGTCAGGGTCAAAGAGGTAGACTTAAAAAAAAATAACCGACTGAACTTTGATTAAAGGGGCATGTGGAGAAAGCTGGGTAGCTCGTAATTGGATGTTAGACGCACCTTGTATGTTAGAATAGAACAGGAACACACCGTAAACAGTAATAAAATCAACAGGAGGTTGTGATGCATTTGGGATATGTGCCGCAGGGTGAAGGGCAGGTAAATAGCGACCGGCATGGGAGTGGCACGGGGAAGGAAGCAACTCAAGGGAAAACCTTGAGCCAGAGGTTGGGATACTGTGAGAACAGAGCTTGGGAGGTGAGGCGTCGTGTGAGAACAGAGCTTGGGAGGTGAGGCGTCGACCGTAACAGTTTTAGGAACTGGCAAAAAGGATGTCACTGACGGCGAGGTGTGGTGGCAGCAGCGGCGGCAGTGGCTGTAATGACCCCTTCATCTCATGCCGTGGTGTTTGCTTTCTGCAAGGGGAATCTGCGACTGATGACTTTGGTTTGGTCTTTGATGCCGGAGTCTCGGAACCACTTCACGTAATGGCTGGCCGCCGCGCCACCACACCGAGTTACAATTACGCGATGGGCAAAAATACGTGTGAATTGTCAAGGCAGGAACTTATGGACTTACGTATAAACCACTCAGAAAAAGCAGAGAGATGAAATTCAGTGGGCCCAGTGAAGGTTTATGGTCACGGAGCTTTGTTCCGAACGGCGTGGCTTTTTCAACCACTCCTGCGCACTGCGGTTATCTGGACAGGTGGTTCTCGTGACCGAGAGGGCAACTCACAGTCAGGAGTTTGCCAATTCAACCGCGAGGCCGAGTTCAATGAAAAGCAGTCCAGTGGATATGGAAAGTGGGCTGTTGTTTTTCAAATTAAAAGGCTGGTCCCTGCAATAGGAATGTAGAATTTGACAACCAGTGGTTCATGACTGCCAAGTGAGATTTTCACCTTGGTTAATGTGGATCAAGATGATTGCATTTTTATGCAATGGTTAAAGACAGCTCTAATTTTAAAGAGTTTTAAAGATGATCGTGGAATATGTACGTTTTTATTAATCTTATAAAAACTTTCCAACCTTCCCTCGGGTTATCCTTAGCACTTGGGACAATTCAAAATAATAATAAGTAAATAAATTGCCATCCAGGATGCAACGCCTGCGAATTATTTTGACAGAATTGCCCAGCATTCCGCTTTCGTTCTTGCTGACCACACACAACGGGAGTCTGTGGCTGTTTCACAAAATAAATGAACGCCTTTGGTGCGAGGGTGGAGGTGTCTGCTTTGCGTTCGTCACAGGCCAGGTTTCGTGCCTGGCACGGGCCACTCAAAACTCCCAGAAGCCACAAATCATTCAGCAGGGTACTCGCAGGGTGAGGTGTGGGTCACAGCATTCATTAAAATGAGGAAATTACTGCATTCAATCAGCCCGAGGTTTCCTAGGCAGGGCAGAGATGCTAAATTACAGCCGTTTGCCCGCTGGGTTGGATGTTGCGGTGATGCGCGCTCCCTCACCAAGGTTGTACCACATGTCCCGGATCTCGAATCCGATGGCTCGCCGCATGTCTCCGTGTCTGAGGGTGGCGGACGCACGTCGAGATGCACGCGCGCACACAGACGCACGCACACAGACGCACGCACGCGGGAACAAACACACGCAGCGCTCGCACACGTACGGAGTCACGCGGCCAGACACACGCACAGATCGAACGCGCACGCACGCACAGCCAAACACACACACACGCACAGCCAAACACACACAAACACGCACAGCCAAACACACACACACACAGCCAAACACACACACACACACAAAAGCGCATGCAAAAACACACAGGCACACAAGTAAGCACTCGGCAAATGATATTCCAACAGCTTAGCATGCATCCTGGACACACAGTTTCAAAACAAAGTGCTGTGACCATTTGTATAACACCTATTGCGTTGACCTGGGATGGTGATTCACAGATCTGTGTCTGTCTCTCTCTCTCTCTCTCACACACACACAGCGTCTATTCGAGAACAACTTTGGGAATGAGCCACGACAAACAGAAAACAAGTCACAATGTGTTATCACTGATCTTGTAATACGGGTTTGAGTAAAACGTTAAAAGAGACATCACGGCGACACACTCCGCTGCTCCTCACGCGGTCGTCTGGCTTGACCACCTGAATGTGAAATTGCAGTTGTTGCTTTGCATTTACATCAGCCGTATGAAAGAAGAAGACTCAAACTTTAAGGGAATAACAAAACAGAATCTGTAAGTAGCAAGCAGAAGGTTTTGCTTCTACGGCACGTTGTGCTTAACAGCCCTCAATCACCATCTGTAATTGTACCACGTATCTCCCTATTATTGTAATCATACCACGTGTCTCCCTATCATTGTAACTGTACCACGTGTCTTCCTATCATTGTAACTGTACCACGTGTCTCCCTATTATTGTAATCGTACCACGTGTCTCCCTATTATTTCAGAGGAATATTTATGAACGGATCACCAGCAACATGGGCAGTTAATGCTGCGTGGGGCAGCAGTGGCTGCTAAACAGGAGCCGGTTAAGCTACTCAACTTAAGACGAATAAGTTTTAAGTTGAGGGCCCTTATGTACACGCCCTGCCGTCTTGTCACTCCGGCGTTGTGTGGGTCACTCGAACGCGTTTCACGACGCGGACCGGCCACGGCACGGAGTGGACCGGTCACGGCACGGAGCACGAGACAACACCACCACCAAAGAGCTCGCTGCGATGCCCTCTGTGGCTTGCAACGTTAGTTGCGGCAGCAGCCTATAACAAACCAGGTTGTGCACGGTGGAAACACAGTGCACAGGTTAAAACCAGCTGAGCTTCCGAGATCATGTGCAATCACCCGGAGAATGTGCGCTTCTGCTAACTATGCAGAATATTGGAAAGGATTTTATTTTGGCGACATGGACATAGCCGCATCACGTTCGCCATTTGTTGCAGAGAGGTTCACGGTTCAAATCCAGTGGCCGCCCTGATTAATACTGCGGGTGCATTCACCTTCAAAGTGGACATTGAAGATCCCATCGCATCATTTGCAAGCAAAGGCCACCAAGTGCCGGCATTATGGTTCATATTTGCCACATTTGAAAAGTGACCCGCAAAAAAACTCTATTGAAACTTGCGTGGCAATCGTCGCCCCCCCCCTCACTTCAAAAACATGGCAGGATCCTCCTAAATAAAAGTCATGAGACTCGGTGAGGCTTTCCTGGGTGAACCAGGAGAAACGAATTCCCTGCACGTCTCCCCCGCGACGGCGGCACGATCGGAATGTAGCTGGTGATGGAAAATAACAACGACAAAACAACGGGTGTGAGAGAAATGCAAGGTGCTGGATTATTCCACCCCCCCCAACTGCGTCATTGTGAGCCGCGCGTTTACATTCGTCCAACGCCCCGCGGCAGGAACGGTAGCAGGAGACGACACTTCTGGTTTAAATACGTTGGCGGCGGACAAAACCACGAGGAGGTTTAACGTGGGCTGCAAGACTCGGCGTCTCTTGCCTGGCATTCATTTGCTGCAGGGGGGGGTTGGATGTGGGGGGGGTGCAACACAATGAGTGAAGGCCTAACATAAAAGCACGCCTACGGAAAATGGTAAACAGCACCATTAAGCTTGGGCACTTGCTGTGGAGGCCAGGAGGGGTTTTCGCTGGTATTAAACCAACAGCTTGTTTGTGATGCATTACAGGAGCTCGGTTTTGTTATTAGTTAACAGCTGGACCCGGGCCGGGAGTGCTCGGTTGTGCGTCCCAACAGCGCTGCTGGGAGGAACGGCAGAGACACGAGCGAGCGCGCTTGCGAATGGCCAAATTACTCAGTTCATCGCGCGTGCAATTATCTTCCTGTGTTATTCTCGTTTTGCTCCAATTCCATGATGAAATTTTGAGCAGCGGCTGGTGAAAAAGTTGTGGCTGAAGGATGTGTGAGTAATGAAAGTATTTAGGCCATGGCTGCATGTAACAAGGTCTTTATGTAATGTCCTGCTTTGTGGATACGAATCCAATTTGCACTGATCAACAAGCTACAGGAAAACAGCGATAAGGGTGCGTTACACTACATTGCCGCATTAATATTTACAACAGGCCATTGTCGAATACCAATTTCTCAAGACCGTTGAAGGCACTTTGCAATCTTGTCTAGCAGCTGATGTATAATTTCATTGTCGCTGTGCCATGGAAATCATCATTATGAGCCGAGAACATTTAGTTTTGGAAAAAAGTGGAATATCATTCAAGATGACTCAAGATGAACAGGAATACTTTTGAAAACTCTCTAGCAGGTCTCTCTCTCTCTTCCTAACCCGCTTTACTCCTTGTTAAAATGTTTATTTGTAAGGCAATCAAACATACATTTTTTTAGTCCCCAGAGATGGAAAGCGTAAAATGAAGTCACAAAAACATTAAACTTTGTACAGTTTTTAGCTACTGGGATGAAACCATTAAACTGCTGCACTGAAAAAAAAAACTTTCATATTTACTTCAGTTAAAACTCAGAGCAAAACAGCCTGGGACCTAAAGGAATTAAACAGCGGTACCCATCTTCACATCAGCAGCAACCGCCCGGCAGCAATTGAGTTCAATTGAGATTCAGAGAACTAATTCCATATCAGACGACCACTGAGTGGGCAACCGCTGAGATTCTGGGTTTGAATCTGGCTGGACACCTGAGAATCAAGCAGGAGCTCAAGAGCATCGAACCAATTGGTCTCGGCCCAACCTCCACTGGCCGAACGCAACACAAAAAAGACATTTGTGTTATCGCTTCATCCTTCGTGAACCTTTTCTTACGTGCGTCCCTCGATAATTCTCCTCGTGAAAGTGCAGAGCCAGGAGGGCTGCTGGGGGAGTCGCAGAGACGACTGCTCGGCTTGAGCAAAGGCGCCGCTTTCCGTGCTTAGCATTCGGCACACGCTGGTGATGAACACCACACCGCAGCATCCGTCGCTGGTTAACCGTTGCTAATGCCCGCTCGCAGTGGCTTTGACGGTTTCACAATTAATTTTCTCGCGAAATTGCTTTCCCTTTCAAAAACGGAGTTCATGTTAATCATGCCTCGTGGCAAAACGTGTGCATAAAAGAGTCATATGTGTGTGAGCGCGCGCACTTGTGCGTGTCTCTGTTTGTCTTGCTGACCACCCACCCCCTTCGTGTGTTGTACCGGCCTTCCAAGGTGCTCACTAAAAGCACTTGCCCCAAAAGTCAGTTGAAGGCTGTATGAGGGACCTTTGTACGTATGTAACCGGAGTTCCTGTGGCTAAATCCGATTTACATGAACATAATGAGGCAAAATGAAGGCAAATTTAAAACGATGACATTTGAAAAACGTGTATCTTGGATTATATAACCACCTAATCTGGCTGCCTGCTGATAAGGTTAATGTGCCCGACTAACTCGTAGACACGGTAGGCGGTTCAGACTCTGGTCAGGGGTGGACTCAGCCCATCATCCCTCCTTGGTTGACAGACAGAGTGCCGCGTTGTTGGCAATCAACGGTGGTTGGTCCGATGCAGTGACCGATTCCCGACCCAAGGAAAGTGGAATTCCCAGCGCTTGCTCAGGGCTACCAGGAGAGAAGGCCACCGCCCCATACTCACTCGAGCAGGGAGACACTCTGACTGGACTTGCACATCATGGGACCTCCTTTGCCAGTACCAAAATATGAGAAGAGGTTTTCCCCTTTTTCTGGCAACAAAACAGTTGTGTTAAGATGTTAAAACACCAAATTGAAACCTTTTACAAGGAATCATGTCTGCATTAACCACAACACTTGTGGTCAGAATGCAAACAAAAAACACTCTGATAATATATGCATTGTCTTTGAAACCGATTGGTTTCAGTTTGGTGTTTTAACATCTCAACACCTGTTTTGTTGCCAGAAAAAAGGGGAAAACGTATTCTCGGACTTGCACAGTTTAGCAAATGACCTTGTTTTGACCAGCAAAGGCTCTTTTGAGGGTCACGTGATGCGGTGAAGGAACGTGTCTAAACTGTGGGCGCATCGCACTCCGGCTATCGACCCTGGAAGCTGACACCGAGAAAAAATATATTTACTGAGGCATTCAATAATAGGCCACACTTACTCAGCACTACCCACTACATGGTGTTCCTCCGTACTCTTTTAGAGTTGTCCGGTCATCGAATGTTATTTGATTTTGTTGCCCTGAGGATTTGGTTTGGATAACTGAAATAGAAAGCCAATATTATGCTTTACTGTGCAGCCTCCCATTGGTAAGGAAGCAGATGAGAACAACGCGCTACACTTTCGAATCACGGGTTTTAAGCAATGATTGCTCGGTCCTCTAACACAGCCATCATATGAGCACGCTCAGCAACCCAGCCACTTTTTGAAAATGTTTTAAATCCTAAAAAAATAATGAATATAACGAGACGTCCAAAATCCCTCCTGACTTAGCACGGCCTTTCCTTGATAGATGAATATTTCTACAACGAAGCATCAATTAAAAGATAAAATTATGGTTTCGTTTTTGTGCAGTTGTTGGCGAACGAGGCGAGACCATCACATGTCTGAACTCGAGAAGCGGCATAGGCCAGGGAGTAGTGCCCCAGATTCAAATCAACGATCTCAGTGGTGCTGGTTTCGGTGATGTCACGTGGTCATTCTGAAAACTCTGGGGTAAAACTCGCAGTTTCAAAGATTCGAAACACCTATTGTAAGGTTACATTCAAGTGCACGGTGAAGTATTGGTGCATAATTTTTGACTGCGAACGTAACTATGAACTACGCGTACATAATTTCCGAATATATATTCAAAACGTGGAAAACAATTTGAAAAAGTAATTTTCACTTTTCAAATTTACACGTGGATAATAAATTAAAATTACATATATGGTAATGTTTGAGTTATAGAACATGCCCATAAATTGAGGAGGCACACACGCTGTAGAATTACGAGGGTTGCTGTTGATTGTTCTACAAAACTACACAGGGAATCGGCTTATTAAAATAATAATGTTATATTATTATCATTGTTAAACAGCGTCATGTTGCAAATTGCGTCTCAAAATTCTGAGCATAACAAACCACGGAATAGAATCAATGAAGGAACTAGAATGTCAGACATAACACGAACTAGCAAAAACACCACAGAGACACAACACTCACTAGCGAGAACACCACCACAGACACACAACACGCACTAAGTGGGGCAACAGTAAACATTTGGCCTCTGCCATCAGAGTCACGGGATATGAGCCACAGGCATCCAAGTGGCCAGGCTTGGAGGGCCGTTGATCACCACCGCACACTTTCCTTTTGGATATACGGCTGCAGTGATGTTTTATTTAAACTGGTACATTTATAATTAAGTGCACACACATTTAAACAAAGCCCTAATACCAGTGCTGGGGAGTAACGCATTACACGTAATGCAGTCACTATTATCAGGCTACAAAACCCAGGTACCGCTAATCTGGTATTGCCCCCATTAAAAATATGTAAATAATTACTTAGCACGCGCCCAGTATTGATTTATTTAGATTTACTTTCGTAACATTTTTTTTTAATACTCCCCAAAATCAATTGAAAGGGCAAAGTGGCAGTACCAGCTGATTGGTTGCAACGAGGAGCACTCACTTGCTGACAATCTTGGCGCGCTTGGCGTGCGAGAAGTTCTCCAGCTGCAGCGACTCCTGGGTGAGGAAGGCCACCGACAAGTGGAAGTAGTTGTTCCACAGCTGACGGGAGAGGAGGGGAGTGGAGGCACAGTCAGTGCTTTAGGGTTAGGTTTTCTTTAGGCACAGGTAAAACCCACTGGGGCAATACATGTTCATTTCCGACAGAGACCTCGTTACACCACGGACACCCGGTTACAGCAAAAAAAAAAGAAACGTGTGAACATAATTCAATAACGACGACACGTGGTCAAGTTATGAATGGCAAGGTCGCGCATAAACAACTACTGCGATGTGTGTGGTACGTGTAACAAAGGTGGCCGGGCGTGGTGCTGGCCACCCACCCCCTCGTGTGCCGTGCCGGCCTTCAAAATTGCTCGCTAACAGCACATGCCTCAGCAGTCTGTTAAGGCTATAAGGGGGATCTTTGTCTTTGTGTGTTGCTATGGCCCTGTGCGTATGTGTGTGCGTGTACCGGTGTCTGTCCCAAATTCGGCAAGATCGCCTGTGCAACCAAACGCAAGTAAATAGTTATTTACTAGACTTGACACGATCCACCCACTTAGCGATCCTCACTACTCATGATACCAAAATCTAAAGATTTAAAATGGTTAACGACACGGAGATGAATGAGCATATGGGATTCTGCTATAAGATATTAGTTCGGCACTGCATCTTTTGCCTCGGCAACAATTTAACAAAAATAATCATATAAATCCACCATAATCAGAAACATCATCATCATCATCATCTTTGCTGTGCTATTATTGTAATTGATATTAATTAACAAAAGTTAGGCCATTATAATATGATTGCAAACACAACTCTAATTTTGGACATAATTGCAATTCTATCTGAAGGCAATTTATCTCAATTATCTAATGATTTGGCAACAAAACAGGGCATGCTACTGCGCAAAAGTTGTGCACAGGCAGAAGACGTGGTTCACGAGCACACGCAGTGGCCAGCCAGAGCCCTCTCGGTCACCACAAGGCGCCGTTGAAGGGTGGCGGCTGAGCACATTGTCCCTCTCGTGGAAATACAATGAGACAATTTGTGGGAAGTCAACTGTGCTCGTCCTATAGCACAGACTACCCCCCATCATATGAATGTGGAATTTCCGCTGCTGGTTAAAGGCAGACAGTAAAAAAGTGAGTGCTCCCCCATTGGTCATTTGAGCAGCGAGGTACTTTGAATTGTGACGATGGTTTGAGAAAAAAAGATTAAGGTTCTGGTTATTCACAATATAGTTTTTTTTTGGGTTAGATTACGTAAATATAAATGTGTCGTTAAACCCGCCACCACTCGTCACAGCCAATTAGTAAGGTTTGTCACGTAAACAGAACGTGCCAATTCGTTACTAGTACAGCACACCGGTGTGTTGGAGAGCAACACCACATTTACAATCTGCGTACGACGTTTCGCCAGTAATTACAACCAGCTTCATCAGGCGACAGTCAGATTTGTAGATAAATCCTCCTGTTACGTTCCTTGAAATAGAGGGGTAGGTGTGATGACGTCACTCGTGAGGTGTGGGGGGAATTCATGAATCCTTCTAAATTGCATATAAATCTGGTTGTTATTCTTAAGTCGATGTTTTATATATGTATATTAAGAGATATGTTGTCCGTTGCAGCCTTTATTTCTGGCACGATTTCACAAATGCCGCACATGGGAGAGGGCTCCCGTTGCTGCTAAAGAGACACACACACAGCAGCCAGCGTAATGTGTCTCTGTAACAGAAGCGCCAGCCCAAACGACCAAATTATTCATATCAAAGCCGTGATTACAATGTTTTATTGATGGCGATTCTTTATTCATTATAATCTCGACAGCCAATATCTTGTGTCCTTGCTCCCACAACCATCACGGTTATTATTGCAGCCACTCACTCATCGTCGATCTGTGGAGGCTTTACAGACATCGGTGCCAGCGTTGCTTGAGACCATCTCTTAAAGGCGCAAGATGAGATGAGACGGTGGTGTAGCAACAACCACAACCAGCCACCTTCCCAGAGATGATTTTCACGCACAGCACCGAGTACTTTTTTTTAAGGCTGAGCCAAGCGAGAGAGGGGACGAGTCCAGGTTCAGATCCAATTGATGGAATGCAGTTGTACACATCGCGTAGACTCCTCAATGCCACGCTGCAGGTAGCGGCCTCACTGCGCGACGCAAACTTGCACCGTCCTCGCTCAACTCCGCTCTGGAATTCCCTTGCTCCCTCTCGTCTATCCAAGCTCACGTAACTCAACTCGTTTCACAAAGCACGCCAGTGCACACCGATGGCCACATTACTTCGTTATAATCTCCGGTGCCTCTTTTATAAGAAAATGGAAAGAAAAAAAACACTGCAATAGCAGCAGTGGCCTTTAATGAAGTGGGATCTTTTGGCCCTGGTTAAAGCCTTTAACGAGATGACAATGATGATGTATGCTTGATCATGTAATGATTAAGGGCAACGCGCTCGTGATTTATAACTGTTGCCATCAGAAGATAATTGTTATTTTGTTAATTGTCAATCTAATTGCAAGGTGTATTAGCTGCCAAACCGGGGTTGTTTACAGCGCTAACGACGGCGTTGTGAAGACTTTGCGACACATTCGCTCCGTCCGTCCGTCCACAGTCGCCCCTTCCAGCGCCGTGTCCTGCTCAAGCCCAACTCACTTTCTGATTGATCAACGCGATGTCTCTAACCTGCGAGTGCTCTGCAGTAAAATATGAAATGCTTACGGGAACGAACACACGTTGGAAAGCACAAAACAATCTATGCTTATGGGTATATTTATTTCCCCCCCCACCCCCAACCTCAAATAGGATTCATGATTGCCAAATGCAGAAGCACATTTTAATAGGACTTTGCACGTATAAAAATAATTGATTCCCGTGAGTAATTATAATTTAATTAACAAATGTGGCATACCGATTGTGTGGTCTATACACATATATATTGCAGGTGTAATTATTTTGGCAGTGCATCCTGCTGAAAAATTAAGAAAACAATTATATTAGAGATCGAGTGTAGAATAGACCATATGTTACTCATTCCAATTTTGCACAAAAGCCCCATCTCTTACCTGCAACTCGAAGCTGACACTGTCCAAAAACATTCTGTTCAGCGTGTCTGCAAACTGGTTAATGGCTCGGAGGAACACCCTGCAAACCACACGCACAAAAAGACAAAGATAGAGATCTCCCGTATAGCCTTAACAGACTGTTGGGGCAAGTGCTGTTAGAGAGCACCTACGACGGCCGGGACGGCACACGGCGCTTGTGCCAGGCTATGTGCACGTTAAGGCCACGTGAAGTGTCCCGCTCCCCACACACACACAGAGGAAAACAATCCTCTGTTCGGCTTCATAGACTGCAGGGCCCAGTGCCGTTTGCGAGCGCCTATTAAAACACAGAACATTCGACGGGAGGTTTGTGTAGCAAGAACCATGTCCAGCCACGTTTATCTCCTCAGATATGTTATTCACACACAGCACCATGTACTTACTTAAGGCTTCGTTCATCGAGAGATGAATATTGCACTGGGTCAGATCTGCTGCAATGAATGCTGTTCGCAAGCACCTATTAAAACTGGCACAGTGTATACGTGGAAAGTGGCGAGCACCATGCACAAAAGGCCACATTCATCTCCCCGCTGCTGATTTCTTTAAGCTCAGTTTGACCTCGGGGATATACGGGTACAGGCTCAAATACTCTGTTTGCCACTGGCGCTGTTCACAATTGTCGGGATCCCAGTGCAATGCGATAGCCACACACAAAGTCGAAGACAACGATTCCCCCATTTAGCCTGAGAGGCTGTAGAGGCAATTGCTCTTAGCGAGCGCCAATTCATGTTGGCCTGCCACAAAATGAGACTGACGAGTCCAGCCGCTTTAGTCATCCTAGTGTTGATGTTTATACGTGGACCAGGTGTTCACGAATCCATTTACGTGGTGATTCTGCATTGGCAGTGGTGCACAAGCAACTCCGCGCCATCGTGAATAACACTGTCGCCTTACCGGTGACCCTTGTAACTTGATGCGAGAAATGACTCATACTGCCACGTGGAATATCTAGCACGAGCTCAAGACAGGGAGTGGAGAGCACTGCCAAATGCTCATTGTTGCAGGAAGAATACTTGACTTGACTTTTGACATTGGTTCAAACCGCTCTCTCCTACTAATTAATTTCTCGTATAATTATTCAGCTGCCAACATAAAAAAAAAATGCTCCAATCTTGGCTCTTTTGAGTTGGTGGCCATTGCAAGGCTATTCTAAGAAAATGCACAACGGTGGTATTGACTTACGGAGCAGAAAGGGATTCCCGTTTCGTTGTTCTGTTGGAGGCAACTTGTGACGCATGAGTTGCAAACGAAAATTCTGACCTACGCATATTTTGTCTGGCTCCTGAGTGACCTCTCTCAAGTGGAGAGAGCATCATTATTTCCTGCCGCTGTTAAAATGCATCAACGGATCAAACGAGGGTGGTCGAACAGGATGCGGTCTGTTTTAAAAGCAGTGGTCGGCCACAAGGCACAAGGAAGCCCAAAGGTATTCGAGTCACCAATGAGATGTCAACACCGTGTCAAGGGCCGCGCTATTACTGCATCATCCAGTCTCGCTGGCCACCCGCACCCCCCGCTGCCTGCGTTTAGAAACAACGCGCGTTCTACAGTATTTGGCTACCGCTATGAATTCCCACCTGACGAGCCACTTCTCGCTGAGCTATCATTTGCGGCCAGGACGATTCAGAAAGAGAGCTACATCGCTCAGTGGGCCTTACCTGGTAAAATACAAACTAGTTTTAGTTGATAGTTTAACGGAGGAAATATTCGCACGGGCAATGCCCAAATGGTTACTTTGAAACACAAGGTCAAGTTCAAGGGGTCAACACGGCCACTGGCATTTGACGCCTCCAAAACTCAGCATCGCTCCTCCCCCTTCCTCCCGCCCAGATCGCGGGAATCTTGCACAGTCAACACCGGACGTGCAAC
Organism: Lampetra planeri; assembly: GCF_965212315.1. Classification (NCBI taxonomy): domain Eukaryota; kingdom Metazoa; phylum Chordata; class Hyperoartia; order Petromyzontiformes; family Petromyzontidae; genus Lampetra; species Lampetra planeri. Next base: position 13,888,401 of record NC_136118.1, on the reverse strand, counting down.
TTCTGCCCTAACAGTGCCGTTCACTGCCTGGCTTACGGTCTACTCCCCTCGGTCACTGGTCACCTGCCCCTCCACCATCCCGGACATGTCTAGCATCATCCATAACCTCCCCTTCACAATTAGCTTCACTGTTAGGTCTACATTGTTGCATTGTCATTAACAAAATCACTATAGTCGCTAAGTGTATCCTGTCAAGGAATTTATAGCATCTTCCACATAACCTATAGATAAAGGCCTGGAGTACAGCTTCTCTGACATACATTATTCATGCTTCAAACATCCATCTCTTAACACCAACGTTGACCTCTCGACTATTTTAAACTGGTTTATGTATTGCTTGTCCTATGAAAAGAAAGGCTGTGCCTTATAAATGTGGATTTCCCACTCCTGGGTGAGTCACCCACAGAGACCCCTTTGTCACAACCTGGCACATTTTTACTTTTAATTGCTTCTAAATCATCAACCGATCCTTAAAAATGCAACTATGTCAAATTCCATGTTCGGAGAGTGCAAGCCTCACAAAATTTGTGTACACATATACAAACCATTATTAATACTCTCAAAATTAAATTTATCGATCGCCCAAGAATCGGGGCTGGAATTATCTGCGCATCAATGCTGTTCACGGGTTTATTCAATAGAGCGGCTGTCACAGTAAATAAAGTCGGAGTTTGCAAAGTAATTGAATGAGCACGGCCATGCATGGCTAATGCGTTCTTTATAAAAGCGGCGCGACGATAATTCATTTACCCTTCAAACAATTTCATCGAACAACCGCAGTCGGCGGACCCCACGTCCCACTCACGTAACGTTTGCGTGGCCCGACGCGGCCACACACCACGTGCACGTGTGCGCCTGCGGCTCAGGCAACTGCTTTCAGGCAAGCGTAATGGACTGAACTGACCTGATCTGCGGCGGCCGCTTTGTCCTGCAGGAAACCTGGTGACTTGGGGACGCTTAGTCGTCTGACCACTGCCGGTCGTAAATCAATAAATGTTGTATATTTAACCAGGTGAGCTTCCGGGCTTCCGACAAAGTTGTACTGGATTTGTCAGATAATACTGTTGGGATTTCAAACTGCAGCCTTCCGATTGTGAATCACATGCTCGAACGATATTGTCACCTGATCGGCTGACATTACGGAGTAGTGAGGTTTGTTTTGTTTTTCCTCATTAGGGGCACTCAATTATCACGCTGTGAAAAATAACATCCTTCTTAAATGGCCACAAGATGTCAAGGAGTGGGCTGAGAAGATGAAGCCCTCCCTCGAAACTAATTCTGGAATCATTTCAATATTTAACTCTCTTTTCAAGACTGGATGACCCTCCGCTATACTGTGTAAAGTGTGGTTTGTCACATTTCAATTATTTGACATCTATATATTTGCATGTTTTAGCCCGGATAATGAGGCTTCCCCTGATTTACATTTAAACAACGAAATCGTATTTTGTGACTTAAGAACCCGGTAACAACAAGACGTGTCCATCTACACTAGATTTCAAGTGCCAGCGCAGCACACTGATAGAGCCATCATGGGACTCTCTCAGGCATGTTATCTGTGGGTGATGTTTACATTCGCAATTTGGCCTATTGACATCAACGCATCATGACGAATGTCTTATCCACAATAGGAGTATCACTGTGACAAATGTCCGGAGATACAGACCTAATGTTCCTCGCATGACCAGTCAAATCAAAAGCTTAATTGTCAGAACTTGATTTCTACCAACGTAAAAAGTGGCCAAACAAATGTTTAACGGACGTGTTTTTTGTTTTGTGTCTGTGCAGTCATCGGTAATTCCATCGACGCGCTGCATCTGAGACCCTGCCATTTCTGTGAACTTCCCTGCGATTCAAACGCAGGATCCAGGTAGGGCCAACTCTGCATACCGACCTCCAGAGTTTCAGGCGTGAAAACGCACACCGCTTACAATTCCGGGCGGCCGCAGGAATCAAATCATCGACTCTATGGAAACTGGCTGAGCAGCGAATGTGTTACCCACTTGGCAAACCAAGCATCTAATTGTTATTAATGACAATTACAGATTTGGTTGCACGCTTCTGTCATTATTTAATCAATGCCATTGCAGTCAAGATGATTAAGTTTCCCCTGTTCAAATCTCCATTGGGTGGTTCCTATTTTCATCTGTGTTCCTGAGCCCAGTGAGTAGTGTACACATTCCTATGGCAGGGGCAGTACATCCACAAATAAACCACTGAGATTTATATTCAAAGTGTTTCCTTGATATAAATGTGTGCATGGAGGAGTGTCGTGGTGAGCGCTCTGCACTATGAACCTGGCAATCCGACTTCAAATCCTGCTCACGGCTAAAAACAGTGGTAGATATCTGAACTGGTCCCGGCCTCCCCTAGGTCTACTCAGCCTCCATTGGGTACTTGGCACAGTTGTATAAACATCGCCACTCGGGATACAAAAGCGGCCAGGCATGGTGCTGGCCGCCCACACCTTCACTTGCCATGCTGGCCTTCATAGATGCCCATGGACAACACTTGCCGCAAAAGTCTGTTAAGGCTACATGGGGGATCTTTGTATTTATAACCCCTCAAATACAGGAACGTAGTGCTTTGCGCGCTGCACTATGGACACGGCAACCCTATCTTCAAATAATGTGTTGCTTTCTGGTGCTTAGGAAAGCAATTGACAAATAACGGATTACGATGCATTTATACTTGAATCCGTTTTTAACAACGAAAATGGTGTCAGGGCCATTGTCAACTCGGAACAAGAACGAATGCCCTCGAGGGTTATTTCTTTGAAGCTCAATTTCTCTCCCGCATCAATAGGTGGCATGAGTTTCCTTTGGCAGGAATTTCGAGGCGGTTCCGCGTCGCCTTGGCTCGTTCATTGAATCAGATTCAGAGACGTCCATGTGGCTGTGCGTGGCGTCCCACGTGACCTAGTTCACCTGTGACGTGGGCTGCCCCAACAACACCAGGCTCACCTCTAGATTGGAACCCCTTGCACGTTGTTTTCCGTGGATATTCATGCCACGTTTCCGCAACCAGTAAGATCGGCTGTGTGTTCCCGGAGCGCCCTGCAGATATCCGTGTCCCCACGCATCGAGAGACACGGGGCCCTGCCAAGCTTAGCCCCCAACCCCCCACCCGCCCCTACCCCACCACCCCCACCACACTCACTTCCGGTCACTCGCTGCTGTCCTGTAAGCAATAATATTACCAGAGTGCGCATTGGACACATCCGTTGATTAGATTACACGATTACACATTATCTTTGTAACTTTCCGCTCTTCACTCGAAACAAAACAACACCGCCGTTGACGCCCGAGGCAGCGAGCCGCGCCACTCACCACTGCGTGTGCCGCTTGCACGCCGACCGCTGCATGTGCCACTGCGTGTCCCGTTTGCACGCTGACCGCTGCGTGTGCCACTGCGTGTGCCGCTTGCACGCTGACCGCTGCGTGTGCCACTGCGTGTGCCGCTTGCACGCCGACCGCTGCGTGTGCCACTGCGTGTGCCGCTTGCACGCTGACCGCTGCGTGTGCCACTGCGTGTCCCGTTTGCACGCTGACCGCTGCGTGTGCCACTGCGTGTGCCGCTTGCACGCTGACCGCTGCGTGTGCCACTGCGTGTGCCGCTTGCACGCCGACCGCTGCGTGTGCCACTGCGTGTCCCGCTTGCACGCTGACCGCTGCGTGTGCCACTGCGTGTGCCGCTTGCACACCGACCGCTGCGTGTGCCACTGCGTGTCCCGCTTGCACGGTGACCGCTGCGTGTGCCACTGCGTGTGCCGCTTGCACGCTGACCGCTGCGTATGCCACTGCGTGTCCCGCTTGCACGGTGACCGCTGCGTGTGCCACTGCGTGTGCCGCTTGCACGCCGACCGCTGCGTGTGCCACTGCGTGTCCCGTTTGCACGCTGACCGCTGCGTGTGCCACTGCGTGTGCCGCTTGCACGTCGACCGCTGCGTGTCCCGTTTGCACGCTCACCGCTGCGTGTGCCCCTTGCGCGCTGACCCCCGCACGACGCGCACGACACGCACGACTGGTTCCAACGTCCGCCCCACTTTTAAGTGCTGCGACCCCGTTATGGAAAGCCGGCTCCCGGGACTACCTTCCGACGGCACAGCCGGTGATGGGTTGGCCCGGCAGAGCTGGGAATGCGAGCCAGCGGACGTACGACACAACTCACCAGCTCACCCTCCCGGCACACCTCAAGCGCCGCGAGGGAGGCAACCTGGAGCGCTCACCTGTTCTGCATCATGTTCATGATGACCCAGTCCGCCGGGTACACATTCTTGCCGATGAGGTTCTTGAACATGATGAATGTTTCCATCAGAAAGTCCTGGAGGAACGCAGCATCCATCCTCGTCAAGCGCAATCACATCAAGCTGTTGCAGTTGCTTCTTTCCTTCTGCCAGATCCCAGAAGTCACACAGTTGACAACCAGCCACCAGGGTGTGCTTCAACATTATCCCACCACCTGGCCCAAGTCTTACTCTGATCCCAGAGTCAACATTAGACCTCCAAGGAACATTGAGAGTATCCCACCATCTGGCTTTAGATCTTCCCGAGTGTTTGCTTCTTTCATACGGCCACAAATCCGTTTTCATATTTGCTTATAATTTGAAAAATTATCATGAGTATCGTGCGTTCAGAGATACATGTGCAAGCTGACACCACGATGGAAAAACCAACGCACAGGGCGTAACGATAAAATGAGAGTAAACAGCAATATTTCATTTCCCTAGTCGAATGAGCTCACCATACGCACTGCATAATTTTGCCAATCACGGTTTAGTCTCTACACAGAAGAAAGCCAAAATGAGGTTACCCTAATACAACTGACACATTAGAGAACAAAAAAATGAATTACTTCCCCAACGCCGTCTGATATTTTTTCATCGTCTAAATCGTTGGAGGGATTAGAATAACAGATGGCAGTTAAACATTAACATGCCGCCAAAGCTGATTTTTTTTTCTTCTTCATATTTATCCAACAGCCTTCCCATGTGGCCCCACACCGCAGTCCTCAATGTTTAAGTTGTCGGGCTCTAATTCCCCCCCCCCACACCCGCGTCCCCTCCATTGGGGAAGAGATGTCCCCCAGCGGCGCGGCCGTGGGGAGCGTGTCGCGGTGTCACCGGTGGCCATGGGTTTCACATTAAATAAGCCCGGCGCCAAAGCACGGCAGATGTTCTTCCTGCACGCAGCGCCGGGTTCATGCACGCGTGGGCGGGCGGAAGGGAAGGGGCGGGGGGGTGTTTGCAAATTGACAGCCGTGTCTCATTTCTGCCACGTGTCATTGAGCTTAAAATGATGAGAGCGGTGAAATCAGGGCACGTGTTTAAGAACACTGCGAGGCGCGTGGGACTGCGTTTGCATCCCGGCAGATTGTTTCCCTGCTGCTAGGAAACGCGGCTGGAGCGGAGAGCCGGCGTTACTCAGGGCGGAGATTCGTGGGTTCAAGAGGCGGCTTGGCAGCGCTCCTTATTCCCTTCCTCTTTGTGTGGCAAGAAATTGCCTTCCCCGGTTGCTCCATCGCTCCCTGCGTGCGAGTAACGCGTTGCTCTGACGAGCCTGTAGCACGACGCGGCTGCGTGTAATCTCACGCTGCAAGTGTCTTTCCATTGTGCAGATATTACTGTTTGTTAGCCTGTACCGGTTCATCCCTTTTGATTTTACATTCATTGTTTTTCGGAATAAAAATAAACGCACAATTCCAAAACCAATTAATATGCAGGCAGTTAAGTAATTACATCCAAAATGCGGCTTAACAAGAGGAAGCAGCAGCCAGTTCGCATTTCTTTAAAAAGAAACAAATATGGTATTTTTATGTTATTAATAGCAACCTCGAGTCATAGTGCTCAGACCAATTCCTTTACAAAGGTACCTAATCATATTGGCCACATTTATAAATGCGACCAAATCCGATTAGATTGACCACATGCAGCCGCCGTAGTTGGCCTGCTTCTCAGCTGCAAATGAAGGACTCACTGCAAGCCGTTATTTTTTTATTCTTAAAACAACATATAGTTCACAATAACAAAAAATATATTAAGTCTTAGAAACCTGAAAAGACTGACAGCGTGTGTGGGAGTGATGTGGCGCACGCCTCTAATCTGGCAACTTTGGTTATCCAAGCACGGCGGGATGAGGAATTGGCGTGGGACACCGACCAACAGGGTGCAGCAGAGCGAGCGTCCACCCAGATCTGTGCGGAGTGCGAGTGTTTTCTGCATTTTTCGATTTAAAGCTTTCGAGACTGCAGGGATTCATATTCTTGATTCTTTCGGTAAAGTCACATACGTGACATACGTGACTTTACCGAAAGAACCAAGAATATGTTTTCCGCATGTTATGTTTGGATTTTATCTGGGTATGTGGGTATGTATGTTGAACTTTTTTTACACTCTACGTAGCCAATAGTGTTCATTGGAGGTGCGGGTACTCTTGTGTTTCCTCCAATAAAGAACAAGTAGCCCAAATAAGACCCCTCATGAGGCTTTTCCCCTGGCTAAAACAAACACATATTGGTATTAATTGTTTGGAGTTGACTTACATCATCATCATCATCATGTTTTTTTCTGGTCGATTAACTGATTGCCACTTTGTGTGAACTCATTAAGATATTATCACGAGTATTAACTGGAACCCGATTCCGTAATGTGGAATTTTCACAGCTGGCTGAGGGCCTCGAATAAATATGAGCCCAGCTCCACTGCCCTTCAAATGCAGCGACACCCTGACTGCCTTCTGTTAGTTGTAGAGGAAAACAAGACTTCCGTCCTCGTCTGCATCATGTACAACCTGAAGTTCGTGCAGTAAAGCATGGGAGGTTGGTTACAGCATCAATGTGGACAGCAAATGACTGATCATGATGGTGATGATTCATTATCAATTCCATGTTAATTTCTTATGAGTAGTGGACGTAATTAGTTTGAAGGTTTAACACCAATTACAGCATCCCGGCCGTGTTATTTATAACAAGACAAGAAAAGAATAAATGCCCCTTCTGAAAATCCCCACGGGCAGCAGAGGTGATGACTGCTAATTGAACGTAAACCCTGTTTAACAAAACGTAATTAATGGGGAATATCCTGCAAGGGGTGGTGTCAACGCTGTGTTCTTCAAACAATGTCATGAGTTCATCTTTGATCACTGCATTTGCAGCCCTCTACCAGAAGTGGAAATTCCGAATTCTTAGGGCAGAAACCAGTCTCCGTAGAGGCACGAGAGTGTTGGCTTCCCACCACGAAGTAGCGATTTTCACGACCCTGTAAGAAGGATGGGATGAGTCGACCCCCTCTGACGAGATGACGTATTAGCCACGAGGAGTTCGAGAAAGGCACCCCCGTTCACAATCGGCCGCTCGTGAGTTCTGATCTTGACTCAGCTCGTCATCCTGCCACAGTCGACGCGGCGATTAAACGAGAGAAGGTGACGGTGGTCGTCCTGTGGGGAGACCGGCCCCAACGCCAAACACCGGCGCCTCTCGATCACCGGCTGGCACCGCACCCGTGCCGGTGGTAGGGCCTCCACCAGAGGGAGCTCCAGAGGCTATTTTTGGCCTACTCTTCCATGCTGCATGGACGTCTTGGAAGGGATAGAAGTACGCACACTTTAACCCACCACACACGACTCACCGATCGGCTAACCATGGTGTGCTGATTTAAACTGCCGGGTGGAGTAGAGGTGGAGGGGGGAGGTGGGATCAATAAAAACTATCCCCATCGTTCCGACTGCCGTGTCGGGATATTTAACCGGCTAGTTCTAGATTACAAGTCCGTTTTGTTAACCACGACAGCACGGCAGCAACACCCCGCCCCCCGCACCGCCATGAGCTGTGTATGCTGTGCCGTGAAGAAACAGCGTGCGTGCTCATTCAAGGTGGAGACTCACGACGAGGTCGGAGCGTGTCTTGAACGTCTGGATGTAGTACTGGTAGTGGCTCTCGTCCATCTGTCGCAGGATGGCCGTCATGCACGCCACAAAATGGTTCTGCAAACGCACACACGCGCGCCACAGAGCGAAGCGTTACGTTAATCCCGTCCCACATGCTTCACGAAGCAGCTTGCGACACATTACAGTCAACACGGCCGTCGTCTCTCCGCAGGCACACGCTGCACTGACTGGGCATCGCAGTCAGTCCGCCACAAGTTTCAAGTTTCCTCATGGAGGGGAAGGGGGGGGACTAAAAAAGAAATGAAAGGGCTTCATCAAGCAGTTGATTGAGCATGGCTACTAATGACGATGAACGGTGGCACACAGGCCTGTAACCAGGCTTCGAGGTACGAAGGAACAGTTTTTTTTTTATTAATAATTTTTCACGCACCGCAAACTATCGCGCCGGTATCGTTTTGACGGTGCGGTACAATTGCACCAAATCTTTAGTATTGGGGGCTTGCGGGGCCAACAATAAAATGGGGACAACGCCTCACGTGTTGAGCACAGACTGCGGTGTTTGGCGTGGGAAGGGGAGGGGTTGTGAGGGATAGGCAGGAGCCCCCCAACACCGGGGGGACACCCCAAGGGCACGGCGTCCGCGCGACAGCGGTCGTGGGAAGGGGTGCGGGGCTGAGGCAGCGGTGATGGCGAGCGTTTGTCTGGAGGTTCTCTGTACACTCGATGGGGGACTCACCTAATGGAAAAGTATCGTCTGCTCGTTTGTAGGAGGATCTCGCGTGTACCAATGTTGGTAAGGGAATGCTACACCGCCACACTTTTAGAGACCAACCCAGTTTAGATGCCCCATTCTGTGTTCAATTGTCATCATCTTTCTCACAGTGCATCAATCATTCTATATATCTCCCCATGTCGTGACATCGCTCCCAACAGCACGTGACGTGTTAGCTGCTTCGCGTGTCAAGTGGGACGTGCTAAACAATCATGGGGCACGTGCAGCGTGGAACAAGTCCATTCCTGATTGGATGGGAGTAAATTGCTGTTGGCAGAAGGACGTAGCGTGATGGGCCGTGAGAACTGAAGTTTGGGAAACCTTGCATGAACACTTCCTCATGATATAAAACAATATCAGGTTTATCTTCTTGGTTCTTTCGGTAAAGTCACGTAGAATGGAAACAATTCTACGTGACTTTACCGAAAGAACCAAGAAGATGAATCCCTGCAGTCACGAAAGCTTTAAATCGAAATATCAGGTTTGCTACCATTTAAAGCCATGGCCTACTTGAGGCTGCAGAACAAGGCCATCCAAAATCTTTCAACTGACTTTGAGTTTGGGATTGTAAACGTGCTTGTTAAGAGCCGATATCTGTACGGCAGAGTGACAGCAACTCCCAATCTGAAGGTCGTCAGTTCAAATACGAATGGAAGTGCACTCAAATCATCGTCTGTACCCGCACTCCGTCAATCCACTTTTGGATGAAGGCAACACTGTGGTGTGTCAATCACTGGAACGTAGCACTTACCACTGATGTCAGATGGGATGCTGACCACTGTACCACCATGTTGAGTGGATTAATGGAATAAAGATAATGAGGTTGAATAAAATTAAATGAGTACCACTTCGTGGCAAGGCACCAGCGGATGTTCCCAGGGAGAGGCTACCAACTACAGAAATATGGAATTTTCATCGGTGGCTTGGCAGCACCAACAGAGGTGATCCACGGAGCCGCACGCATGCTCGCTCGTGACAGCGCTGAGATACTTTGACTTGACAAACACGGGTTGAGGCATCTGCTCGAAAGAGTTCGCTCCGCGGGACAATACCGACTAATTAGTGGCTTGAGGGATGCAGCGATTTGAGCTTCGAGACTGCGGCGGCTCATTAGGCTGGGTTCCCTGACAAGGGAGTTGACGCTTTAAGAAGTCCCTTCAAACACAAGTGGCCGGTCAAGCTCTCAGGAGGTTCAAAATGCCTTCTGTGAGAACAGAGCCAGACTAGAGCAGGGCCCTCCACAAGACCAGCTTCCTTCAAATCTTGATGCCAGCAAGTCAAGTACCTCTTAACCATAACACCACTTGGGTATAAAAAAATAAATAAGAGTATATACCAGGCTCTTAAATATAGGGGATTTGCCAGTCTAGACCGGATCATAATTGGCCTGCACAGAATAACTGACCATGTAAACGTGTTCTTGGAAATTGACCATCTCCATTGACTACAGCTGTGTAGTTACTGGGCCCAGGTGCGATATCAGGTTTGGGCAACTTTCTCGTGATGAATATAGTTCACAGTAACTTTATGCAAAATTAAAAAAGCAGCAGCAGCATGGATTCCTCGATTCACCCCACAGCGCACTCCATCGTGCCGCAAAAGTAAATACAAAATGTGTTTGTATAGATTTAAAACAATTTTTTTTTTATCACAAAATGAATAAGTGCCGTTAATCATGAATGTCAATGTTCAAGAAATTAATCACAGGCAATTATAATTCTCAAAAAGCAATCACCTTTATTTATTAAACGTTCTATTTACACTATTTTTGATGACTTGTTATTATTTACATTGTGCCTATGGATGTTTTATGGTTCTTTACGTAAATGACAGCGTTCACTCGGGCTTCATTTCTCACGGAAAATTTCCTGATCTTACTAGGGGGCCCCCAAACCCCCACGCCTTCTGGAACTTGACCCCTAACCTCCCCACTGACAGGGAGTGGAGAAGGGGAGTGGAGAGTGGAGGGTGGGAGAGAAGTCGGGAAAATATTTTCTGGAGCTCGGCCCTGGAGTTCTCCAGCTGAAATAAAACCCTGGTGTGAACCAACGATAATTGTTTTGAACGTGCATCTTTTTCCCCCTTCCCTATCACAGGTGGCGGCAGTGTGCCCGCTGACTCGAGGGTTAATCCATCTGCCCGTGGTCTCAACGCCCTCTCTTGTCCGCAGACAGGTGACCCCTGCGCCGAACACCTGAGTGGGCTGTCACAGGCCGCGCAGGTTTGATGTATGTTTTAATCACGGCTCCAACGAGCTCCTCGAAACGCGATTGCTCATTTTCTGGGGCGTCGTCGGGATAGGGCCCGTGGGGGGATGAGAGGCCAAGCAGCATCTGGCAATCTAAAGAAACATCTTAGGGAGCACACACGCATATGTTTTTTTATTCGTCACCACCGTCGTGGCGGCTGCGTGCCGATAATTGCCTCCAGCAACGGTGGGCGGCGGGGGCAGAACCTGGCAAATCCGGCACAGACGCTTTAAACTGCGACGAGCGCCTGGCGCAGTCGTCGTCGTCGTTGTTGTTGCGTAATTTGGTCGAGGGCAATTTTTCAAATTGGCAATCTGGGCCATAATTCTGGCACATGGTGATCTACTTTTGGAAATGAGGTCGGGGGGGGGGGGGTCTTGAAAGTGTATTTCAAAATTGACGGCACACTTAAACGAAACTGTTTTTCATTTTACCAGGTAAGGCCCACTAAGAACCTGGGCCCAGATCCAGGTAGGGAGAATAAGCGATTTAACCAGGATCAAGGATCACAATTATAGCAAGGTCGATGGTCTCAGCTAATGACTGCATAACATTGTCGTATGCATTTTTTTCCACTCAGTTCAGTCTAACCGAGAACCAAATCGCACGTTTGTTTATGATGGCTGATACGTGGTAAACCCCTCTTCAAACAGCACAACTGAGTTTCATATAGCGAGGAACTACAGAAATACTTCTACGATATGAACTCCCCGTGCCAGACATGAAGTGATACTTTGCTGACAGAAGGAGCACCTCCACTGCTCGTTCGAAGCCCACTGCACGTATCCTGAGCACGTTGTAAATCTAACATGTGATTATTACTCTGGAAAAAAGAGCTCACTCTCGCCAAGGTCAATCATTGCTTTCTATGCCACGCTACAGACTCTGTGTTCTACGCCCTTTGCAAGGTTTAGACACGTGATTACTTTTAAACTAAATTACGTGCAGGTCATGATAGCAGCTAAAACATTTTGAATGGATTTAATCGATTGATCGAAAAATGGAAAAAGCACCGATACAAATATGGACGTGTTTTCATGAAATGAAAGATGTATTTTGATTTAATACACATTTTTATGGTAACATAAAATTTTAAAGCTGAAACCAGGCCACCCAGCCTGACGTGAGAAACACGGTCCAGTTTTTAAAATATATAAAAAATTAATAACCATTATTTTATGAGGCCACTAAATTCTTTGATTAGGGGAACGGATAAAAGCGGTTACGCGACCGGTGTGGCACTCTTAACGGCTGGAGGAGAACGATTACGAACACATCCTCACAAGTAAAAGTCGCTGCCAATACTAAGGAAAAACTTCGCTCCCCGATGTTGTTTTTTTTATATCGGTAACGCACTGTGCCAGACCGTTTGACTCGCTTTTAAAAGATTTCGAGTTAAAGTTCCAGCCAGCACGTAGGGATCCGCCCATCATCCATGCAGAGTCGGTAAAAAGATTTTAAAAAAATGTTTGGCAAGCCAACGGCGGCCGTCTTGTTGGGGGAGACAAGACCCACCCCCCACCCCCGCCGCCATCACAATGTGGAATTGTCATCAACACGCACAGAATCGCCAATGGGGGGATTAGCAATACCCCATGCTCATTTTCTCAAACACGCAATTTAAATACGTTTCTAATGTGAAACGTGATGGATATGAGAACAGAAAACCTGGGGTTAATTGTATTTCTGAAGGAAAATAGAAAAAATAACACTAAAATTGAGGCACTTAATAAGGCACGAAAGCTCCATTAAACACTCCCCCGTTTGACAAAAACCACCGCTCATTTTTCATGATGCTGTCGTTGGCACGGGGCTTGTGGAGGTGAAGGTGACTTCACGTGGACGTCTGGGACTCGCGCGTGCTCGGAAGTACACACACACACGCGCGCGCACACACGCAGACACGTGCGCGCGCGAGCGGGGACGGTGGTGGGCGCAAGTGCGAGCCACGCGCGCAGATATCCTCGCTCAGGAAGCATACACACAGGCACGTGTGCACACACACACACGCGCACAGTATAAACACGAGGAATTAAACACATGCAATCACAAATTCACGCGAAAGATAATAAGGCAAAACTCACGCCTCTGTGCTTAGAATGGCAATGCGGGAGGGCGTGCATCTCTGATGTCGGTGGCTCTGAGACAGCGCTGGCAACTCCACTTTCTTGCGAAAAGTGACATCTTCTCCACAAGAAGACCACTCTCGACTCTACACAGAGTGGTGATTATTTTATTGAACCCAAGCGCATGGCGGGCTGACCACTGACCCAAGATTTAAACTCGGAACCTTCCTGTTCTACACACATGCCCTTACCAAAGTGCCACTTGGATAGATTAAAAACGTCCTCCATTTATCGATAGATCCTACTGAGGGAAAGCATACGAGGCTAGGTCAACCGGTGCACGGCCCAGACCAGGTTCAGATACCAATTGCATGTAAATACATGCACGCACACGCACGCGCACAAGCCAAACACACATGTAGCCAGGTACACACGCAGACCTAAGTGTATGCAGGAGCACGTACCGCTGGGTTGCCTCGATGAAAGACAAAGCCAATGATCCTCCCTCGATTTGCAAAAAAAAAACTATTGGGCGAGGTGCAGTAAGCAAGCGCCTATGAAGGCCCGTACCGGGCTGTGCTACGGTCCGCACAGAGCGGACACGGCCACGCTTACGTCCAACGCCGACCTTCATGTCCACCCACGTCGCCCTTTCTGGACGGTTCAATGTAAGGGAGCCCCAAGCCAACGTTCAAATGCCACTTTGATTCCCATACGGCTGGGTATCAAACCCACGCCACTGGATTTGTATTGGAGTTAATGGACCAATGTTCCACCACTCCTCAGTATATGCAAAGATTCCAATCCTTAGTAGCCCAATGGACTGGTGGGGCGAGGGCTGTTAGCAAGCACCTATTGCGGTCCGTACAAGGCACACGCGACGTATGTGGCCAGTGCCACACCTGGCTCGTTTTGCCGATGTTTACACAATGCAGCGGGGGATTCTGTGAGGCTGAGTCAACCTAGGGGAGGCCCAGGACCGGTTCAGATAATCGTCACTGGTGTTGTCCATGAGTGGGAATCAAACTCGGGTTGCCGGGTTCGTAGCGCAGTGCGCTAACTGCTGCAACTACCGCTCCACGAGATACACACACACGATACACACACACACACGATACACACACAAAACATACACACGAAACACACACACGATACACACACACGATACACACACACACACGATACACACACAAAACATACACACGAAACACACACACTCGATACACAGACACACCCCAGCGCACGTTGGGGGGGCTCATTCACACGAAGGTGTTGCTTTTTACATTTTGCTCCGTGAGTTACAATGCACTGGGGAGTGTACCCCATCATTCTACGGCGAGCAGCAAGGCACGGCGATGGGGCTGCTTCACCGAGTGTGCGGGAAATCACTCGGGTGGACGGTGAATTCCCCCGCCGGGCGAGTACGCGGCTGCTCGGCCAGGGCACATAAACTTTCTCCAAAGGTGCCCTCCGCTCCACGGAAAACGCACGGCGGCCTAACCCCTGCGTTGGCCACCCACGCCGCCACGCCTCGCCACCTCCGGGGCTGCCCTGATTTATCGTGGCAGCGGCAACAAGAGAGCCGAGCCGAGCGAGAGTGCACCGAAGAGCGACGGTAAATAACGCAAGCGGTAAGGCTCGGGGCAATGAGTCGAGCCGTATTGATAATTTCATAATGGTATCAATCAGGTGGCGGAAGTCGCGCTCTCCGCGGTGTCTCCCTCGCGCTGCATACTGAATCCTGCATCGCCGTCTATTCCCTGCTTTACGAACCATGCCATGCATTATAAACCATGCCCTGCATTGCGAAACAAGCCCTGCATTAAAAACCTTGTCCTTGCATCTTGAACCGTGCCCTGCTTTATGAACTATACCCAGAAGTGTAAACCATGCCCTGCATTACAATCCATATCCCTATGTTACAAACTATGCCTTTGCTATAAGAACCGCATCTCGCATTACATTGTTTATCTCTGCTGGAGGCCCTGATTCCATTGAGTAAATTCCACATTCCTATGGCGAGACCAGTCAATCCAAAAGACAACCATTGTTGACTTCCCACAAGGAGGCCCAGCCAAAATTCATTAAACATGTCGCACGAGATGGACAACTTGTGCCACCACCCCACACCCCGCACACAGCACCCGGCATTCCGCACGCCGCACACGGCACACCGCACACGGCACCCGCACCCAGCACGATGCCACCCCTCACCCCGCACGCAACATCTCGCACGCCGCACCCTGCACGCCGCACCCTGCACGCGGCACTCCGCACCCCGCACGACACACGCGGCACCACGCATGTGGTTCCTGCACACCGTTCCCCGCACAAGGCACGGGGAAAATCTATGCTATTACGCATGAAATACCACTCACGGGAACACTTTCACATGCTTAATATATTCATTTCCCCTGTAATATGTAGTAATTGCCTTTACGAGGTTTACTATAAAACAAATAGTAATAAAACACAGCAGTGAGGTAGAGTGCTGCTCAGCACAGTGTGCAATCGCTCAAGGATACATTTCGGAAAATCCACCCACAGCTTGATCATCACAGAGCGACCTCATCGCAATTAACAGCAAAGAGGTGGCGCGGCATCTAAACAATGAAGTACCTGGATGGACAAAGCGCATCTCGCTGCGAGTTCGCTCCCACGAGGCACTGCGTGCGGGGCGTCTCTCTGACGATGGCGTTCTGTGGGGGCATAAATCCTCACCCTGTGTGGTTGTGACTTACGAGCCAACGCTGCGGTGCGGGGTTAGAGGCTGCTGACAAGGCCCTCTTCCCGCACTAAACCGCACTGCTCGTGTGCGAAGGGCCCCCCCGCCCCATCCACACCTGCAAACGATGACTCAAAGCCTTCACGCCATTATGCACAAAGACACGAGGCCCAACACCGCGATGCCCGATTTACGCCTTCGAGTGATGACTCAGAGTAACACCACGTCACAAAGGCACGAGGCTAAATAAGGGAACGAGAGACTCCATATGTCTTGGCGCCTCCACTCAGACCCGTTATGGGGAAACTTAAGAGTCCTTGCACCTTGTGGGCAAAGGACACGCGGCCCACAAAGTGTGCCGTCAATTCAAAGCCAATCGCGCGTCGTTTTGGCGCGCGTCCTTTCGAGCGTAAACATCTTCCAACGATCCCCAATAACGTAATAGAGATGAATGATTCGGTAACGATCCTGATGAATCTCCGTGTGTGGGAAGACCACAGTGGCTGTCCACCGCCGCATGAGGGGCCACCGAAGGGAATGGAGCAGAAGCGCCGTCAAGAGCCGGGAGGCACTTTTGAGTGTGCGGTGTCGATCGTGCTTGTCGGGTGCCGTCGATCTAAGCGAAGGTCTGAGCGAGAGCCCGTCGAGAGGTGCGCATCACGCGGGGAGCGCGATTCTAACCGCTGCGCTCCCACTCTGGCCGTCCGCCCCGTCGCCCCACGTCCCTCGAGCGACAAAACCTTCGCTCGCTCGCAAAGCCTCGGCAGCGCATCGCAACGCACCGGCCTCACGCACGCGCACACGCACTAAGACAACTATCCCCCGTATAGCCTCAGCAGACTGTTGGGGCAAGTGCTGTTAACGAGCACCTACGGAGGCCGGAACGGTACACGAGGGAGTGGGGGTGGCAAGCACCACGCCCGGCCGCCTTTGTCTCACCAGTGGCGACGTTTACACAGCGCACCAGGAACTCATTTGAGGCTGAGTCGACCTAGGGCAGGCCCAGAGCCGGTTCAGATAATCGTCACTGCTGTTGGGCCTGAGCGGGAATGGAACTCGGGTCGCGGCACGCTAACCACTGCGCCACCGCTCCCCACGCACACGCACACACACACACACACGAGCACTTACGCACACACACACACACACGAGCACTTACGCACACACACACACACAAGTACAACTTACGCGCGCAGCCGCACAAGCCACCTTTATTAGGAGGGCAATTAATCTTAATTTACAGGTGCACCTCCACTGCCTGCCATCATCTACACGGAAGGAATCTAATTACGACAAGCTAGCTTTGTATTATTTTTTATTAACCCCTCCCCCCACGCACACTTCTGTTACATGTAGACATGTAGACTATGGGTAGAGCAACAATCATTCCCCAATGAGTTCAGTAATTTGTTGACTCGGGGAGAAGCCCAGGCCAGGCTTAGACACCAAGGTACCAACGGTGCTCACGTCCAGGGAATGAACTGGGTAGTAATTATAATACGAGTGATCACGAAGACGCTGTCTACTGCTTTGAATCCCATCGATGTCGGGGAGATCAACAGAGCGTGTGTGCGATATTCTGCGAAGCGGACACTACGGAGAGGCTTCCAAATTTGGAATGACTCGCCTTTTAACATTGTTCAATGGAGAGACGAGCATCCACCATCGGGGATGTGGAACCTGCACTCCCCCCTGGCTCACGGCGGATTAAGGAGATGGTCGCGTCCTGAAGCTCGTTTCAGTCAGAAGACACTTCGACTTTTTTGACCCTGACATGGCAGCACGGTATTGTATTTCAATGGCTGTCACCTCATTAAATGCAGAAAGAAGTGGAAGATCGTCACCTAACCCAAGCCAAATATTAACTCTAAATCAAAATGATGAAAAAAATAATGGACCAGCAAGGGAAAAGCCTTTTTCTCTCTTTCTCTTCCTTTTCTCATCATCTTGATACTGGCAAAAAGGGTCCAAGAAATATTACTGCTTAACCCGAGCTATTAAAGCTTTTGGTGTTTGCATTGCCCTTGTACTGTCTGCCTTTTGGTGGCCTTTGTTCTCTAGTACCGTGAGACGAAGCAATACAAGAGGCTGTCTCGGGCATAGGCCAATCAGTTTCAAGGAGAGGCCGTACACATCATCAATCGTATTTGCATGTTTCAGCACAAGCAAGTGTGGTGAATGCAGACCCGATGCTGGAGTGTTGCCCGTGTACAGCCCTCCCACGAGACGCTGTTCCGCACAATGTCCGACGTTTTAGTCCACCAGAAGAGGCTCCCGGTAGCTGAGAGCTCCATTTCGAGTGTATATTTGGCCTCCTCTTCCATGTTGGCCAGGCACAAACTGATTGGACAAAGCTAAAGGAAACTATTTTTTAAGCGTGTAGGTGGTCTATTCATCATGTATTTAAACACTGCATCATATTTAAATTCATCACATATCACAACCTAGAAATAACATGAGATACAATCACCAATTTAAAAATATATTTCTTAAAAAGACTGACACAACTCCGTGGGCTGATAAAATCTCTCGAACGGAGCCAGCTGGTGGCCTTATGTCAAATTAAAAAGAGTGGGGGGGAGTATTGAGGCTCACAACCTGCACAGACAAACATTTGGAAAATGTTAAGTGCCAGTAAGCTGATGCCAAACATCACTCTAATGGACTACGACGTGATCCTGCCGTTCCACTGACGCACTTTGTAACTAACAGTGCCAGATCTCAAATGTAATATCATTCTTTTATTGCCATGAGTGCAAATTTTACTTTTGAAGGCTAAAGACATTTCAAGGTTGTCTCAAGTTGCACCACCTTACATTCTCAAAAAGATTTACCGCTTTTGGCGAGCCTTGCTGTTAGGAAATATACGTGTAGTCACATCGGGGATGTCACTATATGGTGCCGGCCCGGAAGGGCCGTGCCGTTCGACGTTCCTGCATCGTGGACAGCACCGTGTGGGTGGCTGTGTGTAACACCAGCCCGAGCGGGGCTTAGCGAGCACTGGGATAGTGCGAGCACCACGCACAGCATGTGGTGGGGGCTCCCCCGAGGTGAGTGGGTGAGCGTCAGCCCAGGGACAGGATTGCCCCGGGCCGTGGCACTCTGGTTGACCCCGTAGACAGGTGATGCGGAGTGCCCATACAGGGGGCCCCGGGTGGGGGGACTAGTGGGTGATCACGTGTCCGGAGAGAGCTCTTGAGAAGGATGGAGATGGAACGAGAATGCTCGAGAAGGCGGGCGGGGCGAGGGCGGAGCGGCCCCGACCGGGGTCGCTGCATTCTACAAGCTGGAAGCTCAACATCTACAAGTGGAAAGCTTTACGTCTCAAGCTGAAGCTCTCCGTCTTACGAGGCAACCACGTGGTCGAAGAACCGAGTGAGGGATCGACCCTTCGTAGCAGTCACTCGCTGTAGTCTGGCAAAGGGGCAAGTGCCCGTTTGTGTGACGGTGTTACAAGTAAAAGTGTTGCCTCTAAAAGGAACAACGTCTTCGACTCGGTTGGACTCCCTACACATGAGAACTGAGCAAACGTTTAATCTGAATGTTTGATACAAAGCCTTCATTGAGGTGTTCGAATCGGTCACAACAACGCCCAGACAGAACTGCTGACCGCACTGTTATTTTGCTTCAGGAGGAATCCTCCCTGTCAGTCAGCTTTTCAAGATGGTCTTTCAATCGACAAATTAATCAAGGCAAGCCAGTCATTTAAACAAACGATGATAGGCAGCTGAAATTCAATACCGCTTGAAGCAAGGGAGTCCTGCGGATCAAAGGGCCAAATTCACATTCTGGTGCTAAAGCCAAAGCACACACACTGGACTACATTGCCAATATTGTGGACAATGTTAGGTTCTCACGAAGAATCAAAACATCAAGTGGGAACAAAGTGAAATTAACAAATCGGGCTAACCCTGATGCGGGGTTTACAATTAATAGTGCCACGCTTTATTAGATTCCCGAATTTCCACAAATAGATGGATGCAACCCCAAGCGTGTTTTATCGCAGAAACACCGGGAATTTTCTTTTCTTATTAAATCGAAAGTAAAAGAAATAACGTGGAAAAAATGACCCAAAAATTGCCACCCTATGTTTAATTAAACGCTAACATTGAACAAATAAAGCCCTTTTATTAACTTTCCACGAACTCCAGTGAAGACATCTAAAGGCTATTTCAACGTCGGAAGGAAGAGAGTTCCCCTATCTTCCTTGCGAGCCGTAGTTATAGTGCAGAACCAAATTTCATCGCACCGTGTTTAAAATTGCATGGCCAATGTCGCACACAAGAATGAAGGCTCCTCCCGCCCAGCCCCAGCAGCGTCGCCGCCGCCACCACGTGCTCACGTGCTCGAGCCGCGTGACGTTGCCAATGGCAGGGGGCGCCCCGAGGGCTCGCCGGGCCACATTCACTGGTATGGAAGAAATGAGATTCACCACATTTCTGCAAAAATCAAACAATAATCGTGATATGTTGAGGAAGATAACAGGAACTGTCAATCTTCTTTTTTCTTCTGTGATGTATAATGTCAAAGTAGCTAAGAGATTACTATTTTTTTTGTATATCCATTTACTACCCCACACCGGCCTCTATAAATTGATAAAGTAAAATAAAAAATAATACTTTTTCTGACAATGCCAGTGTGGGTAATTTCAAAACAGTTTTACCATAATTAACTGTACGGTGATAATAACTACACATGGGTACACGACCAATTACAGTATCGCAAGACCCATCCATTAATTTGCATTTAAATATACACTAATTGTATTATGAACCCACGTGAAGAGATACACAAACATCGTTCTGCAGTGCTCCCACAGGTATCAGACGCTCGTGCAATCGCAGCACGGGGGAGGCCCCTAAAAAATGTCTTGGCAGGGCCATCAGCGGGCGGCTGACGTCCCCGAGATTCAAACGAAGCGTCTCGCCGTCGCGTCGGATCAGCCGCCACCCCTCCCTGACGCGGCCACGCGGCCGCCACCCCCGCAACGCGCCCAGACGGAGGAGGAGCGTTTTGAAGCGCGATCGTGTCATGCGGCGGGCGCCGAGGAGACGAGGTGGTCTGCGCCCGCCACGGATGACAGGTGCCTCAGGCGGGCCCCCTCGCATTAAAGAGATGCAACTGCGACGAGGACGGTGCGGCCAAGAGCGCTAAGGGGAGGCTTCAGGAGGTAATTGACAACTTTATTGCACGCGGCCCTCCACCTGCCCCCCACCCCGCCCAGAAAAGTGAAGGCTGACGACGAGATCTGTGTTTTTGGTGCTTGAGCATCACGGAGGTTTGGAGAAAATCTCTTATCGCCTGGTGTTGTTTTTGTTGTCAGAACCAAAAGACTCAAAATCATAGCTTTGGTTCGAGTTCAAATCCTGATTGCGGCTGGACAGCCTATCGTGCTTTTGGGGTTGATGAAATAACCAGCACTCTGTGGCGAGTTAACAATGAGCGTCGCATAGAGATGAGCCCGTTATGAAAATATGTAATTTTCACCACTGGCTAAGTGCCAACTGTGGAGATGAGCATTGCCCCATGCCTGCATGAGCAGGAAGATACTGACTTTGATCGACCCCCCATTCAACTGAATAAACAAATGTACGAAATTGTCAACCGCAAAGAATGTAACAAAAGCGATTCCACGGACGGTGGTTTAGGAGGGCGTTCTCATCAAGGAGCTACTGCCCTGGGTAACCGAAAATCGCAGGTCCAACCTGTGCGTGTTGGTGTGTGTGCGTAGCCACAGCACCGCCGTCTATTCAAGGTCGGGTCAGCGCGCAGTCGGATGGACACGTGCAGCCGTCGTGTCTCATTGTGTGAGGCAATGATAAAAGAAAACACCGCGGGGGAGGCAAGGGTGCGCGCACACACGCACACGCAACGAGGAAAAAGCACGGCGACGGTGCCGACGCTGCTCAGGGCAATTCCCTAAATCTTTGACGCTGCACTCGCCCTCGTGAGATGAAGCCTCTCCGGCGGGAGCTCTCTTGGCTCGGCCAGCAGTCGCAATGTCGCCGCCGCGTGTCGGAGGTTACGTCACAGGAGCCCGATTGAGGGCACACGAAACAGCCCTCTTCATTCAGCGCTGGGTCAAGCGAAGGTCAAGGAGAGGCGTGAGAATGAGACGGCGCTCACCCCTGTTGGCGGCCCTCAGCAGGCTGCGGAGCGCACACAACCCGGTGCCGGGGGGCACGTGGGGGGGGGCACGTTGGGGGGGGGAGGCACGTGGGGGGGGGGCACGTGGGTGGGGGGGCACGTGGACCCCCGCGGAAAGGGTGATGGGTTGCGTTGACCCCCCCACCCCTATCGGGATTTGAACTTTCGATAATCATTGGTACTTTGCGTTTCGCTTGTTGCCCTTCCCCACACCTCCAATTAGCACGATTGGCTATGTACAGTGTGAAAGAAGTTCAACATACATACGTACACACTTAAATGTTCTATCCATTAAAGCAAGTCTGACCTGACAAATTTCGAATACGGCGTGGGCCTTTTTGTTGTTGCACGATAGCAAACGATAAAAACTGGCAGGCAGGGAAGGGTTAAAGTATTGTTGTGTACTAGCGAGCACTCATTTGCATTATTTATTAGTTTCAATTAATGCGAAACGCTGACTGCTAACAAGGTTCAAACAAGTCCCAGGGGCGTGTGACCGAGCGGCGTCTTCTCTGTGAACGTAATTCGCGCGGCCTCTTCACCTGAAAATCGCCCCCCCCCCCCACCCCCTCAATGCCTGGGACCTGAGAAGCCATGGACGTGAAGCAGCACCTCGTTTTCCTTAAACCTGCCAATCTCACCCCCAGCGATGAAGTGGAACGTCTCCCAGTGGATGACCTATCATCCATCCGGGATGGATACATTGAAAATCGAGTACCAGCATTGGCGGCTCAAAGCGGGGAGAGCTACTGCACCTTCGAAGAAATGAAGGGGCCCGAGTCAAACCCTGTCAGGGAATGTAACTCACAGGGCTTTGTGCCCGTGCCACCAATGTGGCTTCGCACGTTGTGCAGTGACACTCTCCTCCACGTGCCCCCTTAGCCCCGAGTGCGACTGAACGGCCCCGTCCGACTGACGCCAACATCGCGCGGTGCTTTGCCTGCTCTTCCAAAGTGCACTTTTCAAAATACATATACACCGCGTATAAATACAATTACAGCGACACCGCATAGACACCGCCGCAACTGCAAATTGGTTTTCCGCGGCATCGCAACACAAGGGCACCACGAGACAATACGCAGTCCCGTGACTTTGATTTGCAATGCAGCGGCGTTCGCAAAGCAAATGCACTTTGCATTCTACGCGGTCGTATCAAAGTCAACCCACGGACTGCGCACACAATCAAAGGGCATAGACCAAAAGTGAGAATTCCACATTCTCACGATGATAGACAATTTATCCGCAAGATGACCATTTTACCAACTTTCAACAAAGTATTATCGATTTTAGCAACCCCCGAAAGGATGATGGGCTGAGTTGGCGCTCCACAGGGATATAAACTCTGAATCAAGTGCTCTGCCAAGTGCCAAATGGCGAATATTATTTAGTTTATTTTGATCATTTCCATTACTTTAAATCCCCTTTATTTAACCAGCCAATAAACAACCATAAACAATTACCTATTTGTCAAGAGAGCTGTAGTTTATTTTTTATTTTTATTCAATCATTACAAATTATTAGCATCCCTTGCCTTTCGTATCACATGTTTTAAATGCTTTCACCACCCTTTATGTACGAGTATACAATTCTACATACAGTATACGGCACGTGTGCTTTAACATGCGAATCAGTGTGCGTTTGTATGTTTGTATGTCGAGGAGTGTTAGTGGAGCGGTTAATGTCCTGCACTGTAATTAATCCTGGCTACCTGGGTTCACTGCCTCGCCGACGAAGAGGGCGCAACCTGGCCATCTGGTATCTGGTTGAGATATCCTGGCTACGTCCACTTAGTCAAAGATGCGTAAACACAGTGCTGCGAATCCCCAACAGCACTGGGGAAACACCGAGGCAGCCAAGCGTGGGATAACGCTGTATCGTCGTCTTATGTCTGTTGCCAAACAGAATAGATGCTCGCTGACAGCGCTTGCCCCGATGGTGTGGAACGCTAAACGCTCAGGTTCTGTGTCTTTGTGTGCGTGGATGTGTACGTGTCAATGAGTGTGCGTGTGGATGTGTGTGTGTGGATGGGTGTGCGTGTGCGTGCATGCATGGATGTGTGTGTGTGGATGTTTGTGCGTGTGTGGGTGTGTGTGCGTGTGTGGATGTGTGTGCGTGTGTGGATGTGTGTGCGTGTGTGGATGTTTGTGTGGATGTGTGTGTGTGGGGAGCCGTGGCAAAGTGGTTAGCGTACCAGCTACGAACCCAGCTACCCGAGTTCAATTCCACGAATCGCTAAGATCAGTGACGAATATCTGAACCGGTCCTGGGATTTCCCTAGGTTGACTCAGCCTTAAGCGAGTATTTGGTTTGGTGTGTAAACATCAGTAAAGGGGAGACAAAGGCGGTCGGGTATGGTGTTAGCTATTCACCCCCTCGTGTGCCGTGCCAGCTTTCCTAAGTGCTCGCAAACAACACTTGCTTCAACAGGGCTATAAGAGAGGAAATTTGTTTTTGTGTAGAAATATAACTTTACATATATGAGCCAGCATATGTATTATTATTGAAAATGCTTAAGCTGGAAAATACCATGCATGATGAAAAATATCGCTTTCACAGGTGTTTTGTATTTACTTGTGTGAATCGCATATGCATACATTCGAGTATATTACAGACATAAATATATGTATGTGCATATGCACTGTATACCGGGCATATGAAATATGAAACGTAGGAAATGTGACGGCAATGATTGGTGTGATGGTGCGACACATTCAATTACCATAACGCAATGTTATTTAGCCGGCGCGCAGTGATATATGGAAGGTAATAAATAATTTAAATCCACGAGACGTTCCATTGCATTTTCACACCCAACACCTGCACAAGCGACACCGCACTGTGGAAATCTCACTCATGCCACATTCTCACTCTTTCAAATTTGGGCCCTTTAAAAAAAAAAGAAAAATGTACGCACAGGATGCTCGGATTTTCAAAGGCAGCATAACCGCAAGCGACTTAGATGTCTGGAATAGAATTTGGAAAGATGTATTGTGTGGGACACAGAACGTGGGATGGGAAAGGATGGGTTTGAAAGGGGGCAATGTGGTGACACCCAGAGGTTAGAAACCCTGGGGGAAGACTGCGAGCCACGTGGTGAGCAACTCTTAAGTACAGAGCTTGGAGGCTGAGCGACAGCTGTGAGATGTGGCTGATGGAAGGAAGCGACGGCGAGGTTGTTGGTGGTCACCAATGGGAGTTGCCCAGAACGACCGCTTGACGGTGAAAGTCGGTACATGTTTGTGTTCTTGATTGATGATTTTGACTGCACAACAGACTCACTCAAAACTTGTCATTATCCTTATTTAAATTTCTCCTTTTTAGCATCATTGACTTCAAGTGCCTCCAAGTTCAAACGAACACATACACAGTGCACACGGTGACTGGTTGCCCCAAGCCAGCAGTGAACATTCCACACTCCTATGGCAGGGTCAGTCTCTCCACGTGACAACCACGGTAGACGTTGCGCAAAGTAGTTCCCATTCCTGGGCCGAGTTCAATCTCGTCAGGGATTTCCATCTGTTCAAAGATCCCACATTTCTCTCTACATACCACGAAGGCGACAGTGTTGTTAGTGAGAAACTATCAAGGTTAACTTGGGACAAGAGTGGGTCATGTGACCAGAAACATGCCCTGCTATCTTCATATCAGGTACATGCACACCTGCACACGCCTTCCTTACATAATTCTGAATAAAACACACACACACACACGCATGCATGCACGTGTACGCAGGCACAGAGACAAACGGACGTGATAAAACTTAGTTCTCTCCTTTGAAGGAGAAAAGGTAAACCAGAGTAATGGAAAATGTGAAAGGCATAAAATAAAACTGGGCACATCCCATGCGCAATTTACAAAGTGTCCAAACATTTTACATCATGTACTTATACGCTCCTAAATCTATAAAAGCTATTCAATTTAATGCCCTTTTGGCAGATACAAGGACCTTGCCTGTGTTCTTAAATGATTTAATTTGCCTAATAACGCACAAACGCAAGCCAGACCGGCCCAGACACTTACGCGAGTCTCCTATATGACATGTGTAATGTAACATATGTGCCGAGTTTCATCGAAAAAGGTGTGCGCATTTGCTGCTTAATAAGACAGGAACAATGAACAATCTCCCTCCGTTGATTTGCACACACGCTATATCGACATGGAACTAAAAAGCCACGCACACACACGCACGGATAAACAGTAGACACATGAGTGCATTTACTCCCGACTCCCTAGTTTCTTCCCACAAGCAATAACATTTGCCGTTATAACGGGGAAGTATTCAAACGCAGGTGATTCTTTAAAAAAAGCCTTGAGACTCAGCGAGGCTTTGCAGGATAAATAGTGATCAGAGCCAATAAATCAAAGGGCATCATCATCGCCGCACTCAAATTCATGTTGGGCAGTGCTCATCTCGGCTGGTGACCCTGAGCTCCTGGTATACGTTATTCGTTTGGTGGAGGTCACAGAACAAGCGCTGGCCATCAAGTTGGAGCTCGTTTCATCAACCCCAGAAGCACGACGAGCCGAGACGACTCCAAACAAACGCGGATTTGATTTTTAAACTTTCCGATTGCCAGTAGAATACTTTCACCGCTAGCACCAAGCGGCCGAATGGTTAGCTTACAAGGCATTATTTTTTACATAACGTATTATCATCGTTATCATCATCTTCTGGCAGCGTAGTAAACGCAGACAATTTTTAGATTTGGCTGTGACGCCTGTGCCCAATGTTCCTTTCCTGCTAATGGCACTGCGCTGTTTTTTAAGTTCGATTTAGAACAGCTGGCAGGACCTACGTTAAGTGCTGCCCTGGCACGTGACTTGGTGAAGCGGGATTCGAGCTGCTGAACAAAAGCAGATGTCGGCTCGACCGACTGCGTGGACGTATGGAGCTGTGTGGCGATGGTTAGCCAACTGCCGCAAAAGCATCCAAGTCACCTAGGTTCGATTCCTGGCCAAAGAGAAAACGCCAGAGGAAAACTGGTGACTGAAACTGGAAAGAGCCTCCTTTAGGTGGACTCGGCCTAAAATGAGCGCCTGGTTTTGTGTCACCATCAGAGCTGGAGAGAAGAAGCTGGTCAATCGAGTGGTTGGTAATGCCACACTTTGTGTGTTGAAGTGAATGTGTGCAGGGCTCATCCCTGTTGGAGTTCCGAAATCGTTGACCCAATCCCTATACAGTCGCATGGGGGTCAGTATCGACATGTGACAGTTTTGACAGGCCACAAGTTTGGTGCTTATTTTATCGACTCTGTAAGGACGATGGGTTGACCTGACCCCCTGAGTGAGGTGTTTAACTTGCAACCTGCCAGCGACGCACAGAGCCCTCTGCCGCAGCTCCTCGCCAACGTGACAAGGGCCACCTTGACAAGTTGTTAGTTCGATCGCTTTTTTTGCACGTGGCCTCAATCATTGGGACGCGTGGCGTGACAACGCCGAGTTCCCATTGCGCAACCTGCAGTCAGCAGGTCGCCACTTCCAAGTCCCGCTCGGGAGGTGGCTCGGCCAATGGTTCACTCGGGGTCCTACAACAGGGGTACCACTCCTGTGGGAAGCCAACAGCGGTCATCCTACCGGGAGCTTGGCCGCTGCCATGAGAATGTGAGGTGTCTACTTCTGCCTCAGGGCTGCCAATATGAATCAGTGCTGCCGCAATGCTCCTTCCAGCAATGATGGGGGGGGGGGGGTGCCTGGACTTTTGTTGTCGGAACCCCAAGACCCACTTGCAATGCTCGAGATGCACCGGGTGTGGTGCATATACGTGCGCCGGTCATTACGTTTCCTGCTCAACCAGTGAGCCACCGTCCAAGGAAGCAGTGGGATCCCTTCTTGACGACGCTCACGGGGTAACTTTGCAGCACTGGGAATGGCGTTTTCTGTCCGCAGGTGTGCTAGTTATTTATTTAAGGCACCAACGATAAAGCCGCGGATTTCTGTTTTCATATTTATATGTGTGTGTGTGTGTGCAGCGTTTCTGTGGATCACGAGCGGTCACAGCTCGCTCGCCCCAGAATGAAAGGGTCACGAGTTCAAATCCAACCTCGGCCAGCCACAATACGCTGGAAGAATTGAATTATTTTCATTAAGATTGCATTTTCTGCTGCAGTGTCGCACAGCTCAAACCCAATTGCATAAACATGTGCTCCAATGTTTAATAGGCTGAAATTATAGTAATTGTGAAATAAAAATATGATTACATTTGAGGAATATTATATTTTTAAACAGCAGCAGATATAAACTGCCACTCATGTTGCATGCTCAACAATACAATCCTAAGCTTTGGGAATTCGAGCACAAAACACCATCACCTTTGCCTCACCGGTGCCGATGATGAATTTGTGCACCAGATAAAAAAGTTTAGGGAGGGTCTACCGTGGGGAGAACCATGCTACGGTCAAGACAGTGAATGCCACTGCTGTTGCAACCATAGCGAGGAACAGAACACAGATCACACGGGTCGTACCAAATCGCACGAGCTGCTACTCGCCTAATTCCGAAGCCAGGCCCTACACACGCCATTACACAACCAAAACTATAAATAGTAGTTGGGTGTATAAAGAAATCAAACATAAGCTCTCCCCCCCCTTCAAGTCCACACAGCCTGCTGGGGATGTTACGCGACTGCAGGCAAACACAAACATCCACCGTGCATTGTGTTAAGCGTATACTGTGAGCTAGCACCTATTGTGGCCAGCACAGCGCACCAAGGCAGCGACGAGGCCTGCAGCACGGCTTTGCTGTCTTCATCACCCCAGCACTGATGGTTGAACGCCGCACCAGCTATTCCTTTAAGGCCAAGTCTACCTACTGGGAGGCCCACCATAGATTCAGAACATATGTGCAGTGATGTTTTTCATAGCCACGAATCAAACCCAAGTTCCTGGGATCACGGCACAGTGCAATACTCGTGGCAATACTATACGGGTGCATGTGTAGTGACACCGGGGATGTCACTGTATGGTGCCGGCCCGGAAGGGTCGTGCCGTTCGATGTTCCTACATCGTGGACAGCACCGTGTGGGTGGCTGTGTGTAACACCAGACCGAGCGGGGCTTGGCGAGCACTGGGATAGTGCGGGCACCACGCACAGCGTGCGGTGGGGGCTCCCCCGAGGGGGAGGGGGTGAGCGTCAGCCCAGGGACAGGGTTGCCCCAGGCCATGGCACTCTGGTTGACCCCGTAGACACGTGATCCGGAGTGTCCATACAGGGGGCCCCAGGTGGGGGGGGGGGGGCTAGTGGGTGATCACGTGTCCGGAGAGAGCTCTTGAGAAGGATCGAGAGGGAACGAGAACGTTCGGGAAGGCGGGCGGGGCCGGGGGCGGAGCGGCCCCGACCGGAGAGGGATATAAGGCGGGTCCCTGAGAGGGACCGGGGTCTCTTCGTGCTACAAGCCGGAAGTTCCTCGTCTCAAGCTGGAAGCGCCTCGTCCTACGGGGGACCACGTGGTCGGAGACCCGAGCGAGGGTCTGACCCTTCGTAGCAGTAACTCCCCTGTATAGTGTAGTTAGCTGGGTGGTCACCACCCTAGGCTGTATCTGGTAAAGGGGCAGTTACCCCTTTGTGTTGCGTGTTACAAATAAAAGTGTTGCCTCTAAAAGGAACAACGTCTACGACTCAGTTGGAGTCACTACACATACACAAAGACAAATATGCCCCATATAGCCTTAACAGACTGTAGGGGCAAGTGCTGTTAGCGAACACCTATGAAGGCCGGAACGGTACACAAGGGGGTGGGTGGCCAGCACCACCGCCTTTGTCTCCCAAGTGGCGATGTTTACACATCGTACCAGGTACTCATTTGAGGCTGAGTCGACGTCGCGCGGTGAAGTTCCCTCTCCCAGACAACCGCGAACGCTCGGCCCCCGTCCCTCTTCCTCCCTCGAGCGTGGCCTCGCTCCGCCTCTGGCCATGCCTCCTGCTCGGTCTCTCCCGACGGAACTGGGGCCAGTGTCACATGACCTTCAGGCCCCCTTTTCCGGGTCCCCTTCACTACCCCGTGTCGGCACGTCCCCTCTCTCCCTCTCTCTCTGCGACGGGACCCCACTCTCTCTAGGGCCTGCTTCTCCGCCGCCGTGTCTCCGCCGGCACCAGAGAGGGGTACGTGCGTACTCATTTACAAGTTGTGGGTGTAGCCGGCGTATACGCCATAGAGACGCTATTTACGTCTCTACACATGCATGCATGCAGACCCATTGAAAATTGACCAGATGCTCAGTCTTGCCCATGTTAATATCCCTGTGCCAGAGAGGTTTCTCTGTGGTGTCTTTCAGAATAAGCTTGAATGTAGGAAAAGCAGGGGGTGGAAAGGGGTTGCACTCTAGTGGGCCTATTGGGAGCAATGCTGTGAAGGCAGGGTACTTACTCTGCGACCGTTTACAATGGGACCTCGACCAACAGATGCCTCCACAACCGTTAAAAAACATCGCAATGCGCAGGGCTGGGCATAGCGGAGACAAAACTAAATCCCGTGGTAAAAAAAGCAACAGAATCCACTTTTACAAAATAAGATTTGTGGTCGTGGGGCTGACTCATACTCATAGTTAACAAATGTCTTGGTCTCCATCAGCTGTTTGGCCCCTTATGAACCCCCCCCCCCCACCAATTTTCTGCCCTGTGGGGCCCGGTAATTGATCCAGGATCTGTACATATTTTTGGTCAGGAATCTAGGCAAGGACATCGAGAAGGAGGAATGAGTGTAATTAATGAAAATACACGTTTTACAAATATAGTTTGAAGTCAATACGTGATAATATCCACATTTTTCAAAAGAGCACGGGGCAGTGATCATCTCTGCTGCTGGACCTGAGCTTGCTGTTGAAAATTCCACATTCTCATTTAAGTCTTTCCTATCGAACTTGCAAAGCGGTGCTCATTTTTTGTATCAACCCTTGAAAATGTATAAAGCCATCTTGCTCACACCCAAGCCAAGCAAAAAGCTTGACCTTGCGGCCTTCAGATTGTGAATTAAAATTATTATTTTATTGAAGAGGAGAGTGGGTTATTTCCATCTTTAAAAAACAAAAATCTGTAACACCAAGTCGCTGCCTCCCTTGTTGTTGGAGGGGCACAGTGAGCAGAGTGTGGAAAAGCGCACAACTTCTGGTGCCCCCAGGCCCTCGAACCAAATCCATGGAGACGTTGTTGGCCTGGTTACTAATCTGGGCCAGCCTGGCTCTTGCCCAGAAAAGAAAGCGCTGCAACACGGAGACGAGGAGGGAATTGGGCTCCAGCACCTGCCGGGCCACGCGGGGTTCAAGCCAGGATCTGATGGTGGATTTTCTGGCGACTTCTTCACCCTCTAATTGGCTTTGAATATGTGTGAGGGGGGGGGGTGTTGCTGTTGCAAGAAGGGAGAGAGGTCGAACCAAATTTGGGAAAGGAGTAACGTTTCACACACTTTTAGCTCGTTTAATTATGCTTCGAATTACTAATAGTAGTGTGTTGTGATTGATTTGCGTGAAAGTTTACAAGATCTATAAACCTATTTGCTTTCTGTTTCCTTTCGAGTTTTAACAGTTTTTATTCACCCCCCATAAAATGTTACGGCAACAAAAGCACAATTTACGAAAGGGATATAAATCACCATTATTATGAATGATTAAAATAATTTGCTTCCATTTTATTAGGTGTACATTTTTGCAGCGTACTTTGTAAGATTTTAACGAGGTCTACAAATGTAATTCTGGCACTGACCGCACCGTGGTTGCTACGGTGAACTTCTTGCAATTGGAAGGTTGCGAGTTTAAGTCCTGCTCGGGGATCACCGTGGCCAATGCACGGTGGATTAAGTGAGTTCCCTTTGAAGGCAGTCAATAACGGCTGAGCCGCAAAAGCCTTGGCCTCCTCCGTAGGGTTGTGAAATGTGCGGTGCAGGCTCAGGGCTACCAATAGAGATCGGCACCTCCCTCAAACTCACCCCCTCGAAACTCACCCCCTCAAAACTCACCCCCTCGAAACTCACCCCCTCAAAACTCACCCCCTCAAAACTCACCCCTTCAAAAATAACCCCTCTCAAACTCACCCCTTCAAAACTCACCCCCTCAAAACTCATCCCCTCAAAACTCACCCCCCTTAAACTCACCCCTCTCAAACTCACCCCCTCAAAACTCACCCCCTCAAAACTCACCCCCTCAAACTCACCCCCTCAAAACTCACCCCCTTAAAACTCACAACTCACCCCTCTCAAACTCACCCCTTTCAAACTCACCTCCCCTCAAACTCACCCCTTTCAAACTCACCTCCCCTCAAACTCACCCCTCTCAAACTCACCCCCTAAAAACTCACCCCCTCAAAACTCACCCCCCTTAAACTCACCCCTCTCAAACTCACCCCCTCAAAACTCACCCCCTCAAAATTCACCCCCTCAAACTCACCCCCTCAAAACTCACCCCTCAAAACTCACAACTCACCCCTCTCAAACTCACCCCTTTCAAACTCACCTCCCCTCAAACTCACCCCTCTCAAACTCACCCCCTAAAAACTCACCCCCTCAGCCGGGCGGGGGTGAAACTGAGCTACATTGCACAGCCGTAGGGATCTGACACAAGGAAGAAAGAGATGATGAAGTGTGACACTATCGACTGCATTGGCTGTCATGACCTCCTGACCCAGGATGTTATTATTATTATCAATACCACCAAGGCTCACAGTGCCCTGATGATGCCGCAGACTCCTTCAGCATCCGACTCGTAACAAGTGGCGGTTCTCAACACGGGGCGACTGTGAACGGTGCGAGGGGTGATTTCGGTTTGGCAGCGGGGACGGAGCGAGCGCTCCCATCGCTCCTTCGCCTCGAGGCTTGCGGCGGGGCGGCCCCCGACTAATGACAACGCGGCGTAGCGGAGCGCGAGCGGCCCCGTGACTTACGGACGCGCCACGGCCGCGGTGTTTATCAAGCAGGGGATAGAGTGGACGACAAATCAACGGCGAGCTTCGTGCATGCGGCTCACATACTCGCGCAGACTCCATGACTCCACTCATACACATGCTCATGGATTAACACAATGCAGAGGCTTACAGTTTTCCCTGTAAGCAGACTTACAGCTTTTACTCTACGTCTCTGTGTGGTTCGCCCTTTCTCACAGACGTCGGCGATCGTGGCCGTCCTTCCGCTTAGCTCCCTCCGTGATAATGCTCAAGAAACTTGCATTGCTCTTTGGCTCTTTCGGTAAAGTCACGTAGTTAGAAATTAATTAAAATAAAGCAAAAATGTATTTCTAACTACGCGACTTCAACCGAAAGAACCAAAGAGAATGGATTCCTGCAGTCACGAAAGCTTCAAATCAAAACCTTGCATTAGATACTCCTCCCAGATGCAGCCAATTGCTTCTTGCGCCTAGAATGTTCTCATGACACGTCCAAGCAATCTAACTTGCCTTGCTCTCATTATTCTTGCTCGTTTTATTTTCTCTACCTGCTGTCCCGAGTCCATTTTTACGTGTCTCGTCTCGTCTCTCCATGCCCGTTCAACACCCTCCTTTAAAAAAACACATTTATGTTTATTCTAATGTTTTGTTTGTTGGCTCATTGCGATTGTCCAGCTCACCACATCCATACAGGAGAACAGGCCTGCACATGTAACACTGTCGTATTCTAACTCATCATTTGTTTTCTTCATTACAGACCACATTTCCTGAGATATCTTTTGACAGTGCTATTATTCTGTTTATTTCTGTGACACACCTTCCATGTGCGGCGATAGCGCTACCATGCTCCTGTACCTACGCTTGTGAAAGACTAGACTGCACCTCAGATGAAAATACGCAACTCACTCCACCTTGGTGCAGACAATACAACAAGGATTACAGTTTACACCGCAGGTAGGTTCATGCCTTCTTGAATACACAGGTGTATAACTTACCATGTACCCATACGTACAGCTTGTACTTTACAGAGGCTTACAGACTACATCCTGGCTTAATTTGAAGCTAATACGTAAACAAGTGCTTGAACGGAAGCGGGTTACAAAATCCTTTCTCGTGAAGAAAAACTAATAATCACACAGTCCATGAGAATACGGGCGAGAACATGTACAGTAATAAGAACATGATCAAGAATGGCTTGCGTATTTAATAATGTACGAATATGACATGTTTATTTATTAGCACGCCGTCTGATTAGAATGTGGAACGTTGACCCCTGCGCGCGGGGTCAGAGAGGTGTGATTGTGACCTCGGCGAGTGGGGCGGGCGCTCGTGACCTTGACGAGTGGTGCGCATCGTGACCTTGGCGAGCGAGTGTGCCCGCGTGCAGCGGCACACGCGGCCCGCTGAGACGCGGACCATAAAATAACCCTGGGACATCTTCTGTGGGTGGAGGAGGCCATCAAACGCCAGCCGTACCATATTCCCATCCCCCCGCACCGCCCCCCCCCCTCCCGATGCTGCCTGTGAACATTTAAACATCAAAAGTCAAAGCGTCTCCCTTGTTAAAATAAGCAGCGGAGTGGCGCTCATCTGTGACGAAAATGATCAGTGTCGCCACGGGACGGCCACTGGCGACGTACAGGCACGTAACGAAGCATCGATGATTCATTAACTAAAATCGATTCTTATGCTCGCAATCCTCGCATCGCAGTAAGCATGGGAGAAATTCGCTTTTGTTTTTAATGACTACTGCAAACTATGAGCAAAGTAAATGCGAATCGTACATTTCGGCTGATGGAGTGAACAAAAGTGTACAGGAAGGTGTGAAAGAAAAAAAAGACAAACACCGCAGAAAGTTTTGTAAAAACCGGCAAACACAAAAACCTAACTTCTGAATCCCTACCCCAAATTGTGACAATCCATTGATTCGCGGTGATGGGAGGAGGGGGCGAGGGAGAGAGTGGTCAACGGCTACAAAGCTCTTCAATTCCTACAAAGTGGCGCAAACTTTATCTACCCTGTAGACACTGAGCCGAGTTGACCTAACCTTGTGCGGGAATTGTTGAAAAGGCCACTGTGATCGTGAGCCGGATCGGTGTAACCACGGTCCCACCATCTCTTACGAGCCCACATGCACATCTCCTCACCGGGCACACGCGGCATTGTAGACAGCCTCCCAATATGAAGTGACAATGAAGGGTGGGATTAGGATACTAAAAGCAATCCATTTTCTGCTGGATCCGGTCCACGCTGTTCAGAAACTCACTGAACCTGATGGCTGTAACCCATTCATATTCCTACGTCGATGCCAACGGCCATGCTGCCATCCAATCCCTTCAACGGCATTTGCAAGCAAAACCAAAAGAAGAAACATCGCTCTCTTCCGCACAGCTGCCTCCCATACTAATTTTATATATTTAAACGACTGGCAGGCAAACATTTTTGTTGTTGTTCTTCTAACACAAAGCACTCTGCAAAAAACCTGTCAGAGTTACTTTCATAACATTGATATATTCATGGCAAACGGTGATCCCGTGAAATTAAATGAAAAAAAACTATTTAAGTGTACATGGAAGTCTGGAAGAAGAACAATACTCTTTTGCCAAAACGAGTTTTATTTTAAATTAATTTTCAGACACTGTGTTGGCATTCAAGTACAAATGAGTCATTGTGCCTCCCGGCTCACAGGAGCTCATGGGCAGTGCCCTGGGCCGGCGGTGCGACTCCCACCACAGGCAGAGGTCAACTCTCCACAGGGCAGCAATTCTCAACTTCCCATTCGCCAAGGTGACCCCGAAATTGGATTTGAACTTACAACCTCCTGATCCAGATCCAGGCGGTCGTCTGAGCACGGCACCGGCTTCAGGTAATACCGTGGACAGAGACGGCCAATACCTAGGGGAACATTCTAAAAAGTCTAATAATAACGAGTGTGTGATTTATAGCGCACACAGAATCCCTGCAGCAAGTTGCTAACACACGTCACAGTCACTTACACAATGGCAGTACAGGGCTGTCTTGCCCAAGATTAAATCTACCTAATATGCATTACTTGGAAGTAATCATAAATGTAATCACGTGTGAATATGGTGCCTACTTTAAAATACTACCGTTAGCACTACAATACATCACTTTTACAGCCTTGAGAAACATAATACTGATTGTGTTTCTAAAGTGATCCTTGCAAAAGTGTAAATAAATGAGGCCGGATGGCCGGATGCCTCGGTCACATCCGTTACCCATGTAATGTCCACATAGCCACCGCCTTTTGTTCTTCGCTCTCTAAACCCAGGTATCCTTGCTAGAGATTTCCTATTAGGTTACGGTCAAGGATATGGGCAGTTGACTTTAAAGCAGTGATTTTGCTTTGATTATACAAGGACCACTAGCTGATGTAACTGGGATCAAGAGGTGTTCATGAAAAGCAATTTCTAAAGTCGTAAAATTGCTGGCCCTAAATAAAAGTGTTTTACCCAGTATGCCAAATGTAGAGCGATGGCCATGGGATGTGGGGTTGCAATAATCTTGAAAATCGTCAAATTCAGAAGCAGAAAATGAGCACAGATTAACTGCATCATCATCATCTCCATCATCATTAGTCATCATCGTCGTGAGCTCTTCATCAAATACTAGATTATTATCAAGATATTTTATCACAGCATCGTCATAATCTAGTCTCAATAAAATCATACATGAACTTTAATAACTCTCTAAAATCAAATGTCTCATCATAATGTCCTCACAATCCATCAAATCTTCATTGTGAGCTCATCTCAATCAAATACATCATCACAGCTCTTTTCAATTCATCATCATAATCCCAAGGCAAGATTATGGTGGTGAGATATTAACTCCCTCGCCTGTTATGCAGGAGGTCATGGGTTCAATCCCGACCCTGACGCCTCTATATTTGGAGTTTGCATGTGCCACCCGTGGTCGCATGGATTTTTCTACGGGGCCGACGATTTTTCCCTCCACATTTAGAAACGTGCGTTTAGAGTATTTGGCGGATATACATTTCCACAAGATAGGCCACTTCGTTGAGCTATCATTTGTGGCCAGGTCGCTTCTGAAACAGAGCTACATTGCTCAGTGGGCCTTACCTGGTAAAAGAAAAATGGTTTAGTTCATAGTTTAGTTTAATGATGCACGGATTCTTCGGCTAAAACCAATCCTCGTGCTAGTAACGCACGCAGAAAATTGTACGTGTAAGAATCGATACTTTACAAGTCAGGCTAAAATACGTTTTTCACAAATCTATGGGACCCTTGTTGTCGGTGTCAAGATGATGAAGAAAAAAATATATAACAACGTGTACTTAATGCAGACCTGATGCCTTGTAATAGGTGTCTCTTTGGCATTTTAACATCTTAATACCTGTATTTTTGGCTAAAAGGGTGAAGCCTATTCTTTTCTTTTACCTTTTTACATTGCTCAGCATGGACAATAAAGGCCCGAAACGTCAAGAGGTCAGCAACAAACAGCACGATCAAAGTTGAATTGAGTAAGGTCATCATAGCTTAAGAATATAAACTGTTGGAGGGAATTGTAACTTGCTGATCCGCCCCTACTAGACATATGTGAAAAAGAGCTTCATAGCTCATCGGATTCCTCCTGCAGTCCAAATAAAGATTCTCATTCTGACTAAAAGATTCCGATTCCATGGTGGAGCAGTGCGAGCGAAGATGACAGGGGTTGTGACCTCC
This sequence comes from Lampetra planeri, assembly GCF_965212315.1. NCBI lineage: Eukaryota > Metazoa > Chordata > Hyperoartia > Petromyzontiformes > Petromyzontidae > Lampetra > Lampetra planeri. The sequence continues at coordinate 13,850,988 of NC_136118.1, read as the reverse complement.
AGCACGTGGTGGCTCAACACAGCATGGGCCGACACAGAACAGGTCACATGTAAACGTTGCTTTTAGCCTGACTCAGCAAAGAGACATGTACATAGGAGACACAGCAAGCAAGAGAAAACAAAGGAGAGGGTACAAACGAGACCAAAAATTACCCATTCTTTTAGAGGAATTGCAACCCCGGATCATTGCAATTCATTAAATCACTGGGACGTGGATGGCAGGAAAATCAGTGCATAACCAAGAGTGATAACGCCTATGAGCTCCTTACAATACAAAGTTGAGCCGGTTACACAAACACCATACTCTTCAGTAACGTGCATGCGTAATAACCTGTCAAAGGCATTTTAACATTCCCTATATCCCTTTGCCTGTCAGCTTTCGTGGGCTTCCTCCCTCGGTTCCCTTCCACACTTGCATCCCCCGTTATCCCATCTAACGAACGCGATGCCGAGCGTGCACTTGCTTTTTCTTATCGTCGACAGCCAGATCTCAGATGTTTACTCTCCGGCGTAATAGGTTGGATTTCGCTTGCCACACGACCGGATCAATCCGAGTGGTGCCCCTCTGCGTTCCGTAAGAGCGCGATGACTTTGGCTGCCGTGTCGGCGTCTGTTGCGTGGGGACATGACTTGGTAACTAATGTCAAAAATATTCGCGCGGAAAAAAAAAAACCACACACAAACAAAAGAGCGGCGGCGTTCTCAAAAGCCGCACGTGAGTGCACATCACAATTTGGTGCACGCTCGTCAAGTTGACAATATCTGACATGGGATAACACTGGAATGGCGTGTCTCTGCAGTGGAAAGGTTAACATGAAAACACTGTGCCTGTGCTCAGACGCTCAATAATACACACAAAGTATTACTGGATATTTGCCTTGACTTGCACACTTCCCCCCCGCCCCCCCTCCAAGTGGGTTCGAATTTGTCCGCTGACTAGAGAGAATGTAAACCTGTTTAGACGCTGGACAATTTTTTTTTGTGAAGTTCTTAGATAAAACCATTAAACAACAGCAAAAAGATATTCGTTATTTGATGGAAAGGCACTATTTGCGAGGTAATTGCAAAGCAATATTGTTTTTGTTTGTTTTACAAAGCAGTGTGGGTGATTTTATTGCAAGGCAGCATGGGTAAAATAAGTTGCAAGCCAGAAAAGATTAATTGATTGTAAGGCAGCATACGCCATGCCTTTACAAAGGAGTATGGGTATAGTGAATGAATAACAATTGATTGCAGATTACTTTGGGTACATTAAACGTTCAGATTTTTCCCACAGATGTCAAGCCTCAAGTCAAGTTTCTCCACGGTGCTCGGTCACAAGCGAAGCATGAGACGGCGCCATCAGGCTCGTTCATCTGTAAGGAACACTCGTTAAGTGAACCAACTCGTGTGTTAAGTAATGAAGTGATAAATACGTCCTAGGCAGCAGCTGTACGCGGTGCCCGAATGAATTGCACTCCACGAAGCGATAGTCCACCGCGGTCAATTCCCAGTGCCGCCGATACAGCTGTTGCCGCTGTCCGCTCCTTCCCCTGGCCAAGGTTGCCCCGTGGGAGGGCGGATTTGAGCGTGAGAGTGAAACGAGCCGACGTCACGCCCTCTCGCTCCCTGTCCCGTTACTTTTCACGCAAAACAACCGCATAGCGGATCTGGTTTGGGGCAAAGGACCCAGGTCGCCCAGCGACAGGGCTCGCTGGAACAAGCTGGAGAGAGACGTGCAAAACGGCGGCAGCGAGTGTAATACGCATGCACGTGCGACCACGTGCATTTGTCAACGCGAGGCTACTGGCTTTTGAGTGGCACGGGGTTAATGATGATGGTGATGGTGGTGGCGTGTGGATGCCCGCTCGTCGGGCGAGTGGGCACGCCGCGGGGTTTTAGCGTCGAGGTTTCTCGGGCCACCACTCGCCACGGGGAATTATTCTATTTTTTTCCGGGTAAAGTTAAGCTCATCAAAAAATATTGGAAGAGATGGCTGTTAAAACGTGTTAATGATTGCCTTTATCATCACAGCTGGTATTAGTTTTGCTCAAAAGGTTAATACTACTGCTCTGGAATGAGTCTGCAACAACGTTAAACAACTATAAAGCCACGATTCACAGGGGACTTTTTGTCCGCACTTGTTGTTATAATTGTATTGGAATATATATGTGGACGCGGCCAGCGTGCTCACATATGGATCAACCTTCAGCGTGGTCACCACGGCTCAACTCCTGCGTTTCCCTGGCAAGTTCCGCACGGAATTACTGCAGGACGATGTTACACTCTTTGCACAGAACAGCCAATTCGTGAGCACACTTGCAAATCTGTCAGGTGAAAGAGGTTACCTCCAGTTTGTGCCAGTAAGCTGCTGAGCTGGATATTGTTGGTCCTGTGAATGAAGAGTCCTGCAAAATCAAGGAGCCTGGTCTATGAAGGGGGCCTGTGAAAGTAAAGTCCAAAGTGCCTCAGTGCACAAACGAGTGTGAGGAGGTGCTGATCCCCTTTGGCGGCCATGATCAAGTGTTGAAGATTCCACATAACTGTGTAAGAAGACAGTGATCTGTAGGTCAACCGCTGTTGACTTCCAAAAAATAAGGTCTTCATTTTATCAACCCCAAAGGGATCATGGAATGAGTCGACTGGAAAAACAACAACTGTCTATCAGTGTCACCACTCAAAATATATCCCCAAACTGATAACACAACATCACGACACATGAAGTGATAATGATTTCGCCAGGCTGTCATCTGGTTAAATAAACGATGGCGAGTGGAATTTCAATGTGTCGCGCTCTCGACCGGCATCACGCACAGTTCCCAGCTGCAAAAAATTTCACACCGCACGGCGTGAGAGACGACAGCGATTTTATATTGAGCAAACGCGCAGCATTGAGGGCCTGGGTTACGCTCGGTGCAGCGTGATGCAGCAAGCCACGCAGTTTTACAGTGCCCGGCACGGGCGAGGTCAAGCGACAACCCTCGCGCTCATCCGCTCGGCATGGCTCCTCCGTGTCCAGATTCTCCGTGGTCAAGATGAAGATGACAAGGTCATCCCACAGCCAATGCTGTTGATGATGGCGACATGCTTTGGAATCGCTTCCCTCCTATTACCAGATCCCACCACTTGTTGAAGGGTCGACACTTGACCACCACCAAGGTGCGTTCCTGCAGTCCCATCACCATCGCCTGTCTCGTCGCCTGAACCGGCTTCACCTCGGTTGACAATCTCTGGCCGCCTCTCCACTGCCCGGTCCGAGTAACCTGTCCTCATTTATGCACGACGCACCTGGCCTACCCGTCACAAAGTTGATTCTCTTATGGTCCTCCCCTAGATCGACTCGGCTTCTAATGAGCACACGGGAGGGTAGATCAATGTAAGCACCGGGCAGGCAAAAGCGTCCGAGTGTGTGCACGCAGCACCAGCGAGAGAGAAGGCGCACATTTCGCCGTGAGCTATACCTTATTTTCCACTCTGGCCACATGAGCTTTGACAAAGCGTAGCCACATTTTACCCCACCACAATTGACACAATACAATTACAACTCTAACATAATATTGGCAATCAATATTTCTCAATGCGCTAATGGGCACTGGGGATGGTTCTCAACTGTGTTAGTAGCCCTGATCCAGTGGTGGAAATTCCACATTCCCCAATTATCAATCACATTTATGAAGTTAATGTCGGTTTCAATTGTTTTTTTTCAGAACAAAACGGCCGCAATTCGTGAAAACGATCCAAACGAACAGCCAACTTGCCTGTGGATTTGATTAATCCCAAGTAAAATCAAAAGGAGCTATTTCACTTTTGGCTAACGTTGTTTCGTACTTCTTCTCACATGACACGCTCCGATTGCCCCCCCGTCTTGCAGTACACGTTCCGCACGTGGTCTCTCAGCTCTCGCGGTACATCCTGTAATCCTCCGTTCACCAAGCCCGCCGGGGTGCGGAGGATTTCCGAGGTTTAATTCTGAAAGGAAGCCTCACCAATCAGTCTACCGGCACCGTGCCACTCGAAACCCAGCCAACCCAACCCTCCTCCGCCCCTCCCCCTGCCCCACCACCTCACCGCACGCGCCCAGCCAGCCAGCCAGTGTCCAGCTCTGCGTCGCCTGATTTACGGCGGCGGCGGAGAGACGATTACGCGACAGTGAAGCATTCGCGTTCGTGAGCCGGGAAAAAAAAATAATCCGGTGTCAGCCAATGGCTTAGAGCGACACAATAATCGTGACTTTGCAAAATCGCAATTCCTGGGAGATGTCATATTCATTGACTGCGGGATGCGTCAGCGTTTGCTTTAAAAGTAAGCTGTGCCCATTACAGCTGCAAAGGTGGACTTGTGTGGAAGTTCTCCGGTCATCTTTTCTCATCTTGGCATCACCCGCCTGACCGCCTGGGCTGAGGTGGTGAGTGTCTGTAAGTGCAGATGTTTGGAGGTGGATTTTGACGGATCTTGCGAATATGAAAACGTGATTGTTTGCTTCAAAGCCTCTTGATATGGCTTTGAGTACCAGTCCGTATTGGAATTGAGTGTTACTCTGTTGCACGCTTGGGTTTGTGATTTTCTCCGACATTAAAACACCCATTATAAAGGAAATGGCCAAACATCCCAATGTTAGAGCCTCCTACGAGAAGTGTGACGTTCACTGAGCCTTTCCACAATCAAGGACATTATTAGATTTTTCAGGCGAGTGGCGCTGCGGTCATGTCCCGTCTAAAGGTTACGAGATGAAATCCTCGCAGCGGGTCAACTAATCCCATGATTCCTCTGGGATCCATGAAGTACCACTTTGTGGGAAATCAACAGTGGACATCCGATTGAAAGGCTTTCCACCAACATGAGAATTTAGAATTTCTACCAACGGGCCTGGACCCACCAACGGGGACGTGTGCTGCCCGACACTTTCGCTCCTTTACCCCATGACCTTGCCTCCCACATTTATGAACGCGTGACCACTGTCCAATCCGAGATGTCACACCGTTGCCTCGCCACCAATCCGTCCACAACTGACATCCTTTTATAACCTTCTCCCTGCTCCCTTCCACCCCCCGTCCTGCCATCTCCTTGCCTCTCTACTCGCTCACTCCTCCCGTCGCCTCTGCTCTTAACCTGGAGGTCATCTTCGACTCCAGCCTCTCCCTCTCCAGCCACATCTACATAAATAAATATTCTTATTCTGAGATCCGTGCCACTACCCGTACCTGCCACTTTCACCTATTCAATATTCACAAAATCCTAGATTTGAAGCTTTCGTGACGGCCAAGATTCATACTCTTAGGTTTTTTTTCGGTAAAGTCACGTAGGTAAAAAATATAATTAAAAATTAATAAAAGTAATAATAGAAATAAAATAAAATAATAAATCACGACGTTTCGGAGGCAACACAAGTCTCCGTCATCAGGTGGGACCGTCACAGCTAGATTTACTGTATCAAGTGAGGCAAAATTCCAAGAGACAAGCTCTTAAATACAAGTTAAGGGGGGAGGGGGGGAGGGGCTTATCTGAATGTGGTAGCCAATTAATGTGTTGCCTCCGAAACGTCGTGATTTATTATTTTATTTATTTATATTATTACTTTCATTAATTTTTAATTTTATTTTTTACCTACGTGACTTTACCGAAAAAAAACCTAAGAGTATTCACAAAATTCATCCCCTCATCGCACTCTCTGCTGCTAATCTCCTAAACCGCTCCCTCGTTTTCACTCACCTTGACTATCGCAACTCTCCTTCTCTCGGCCTTCCTTTCTCGGATTGCGGTGTGTGGCGTGGCGAGCGTGGGCCGTTGAAAGCAAGCAAAGCGTCAGTTCACAGAGAGCAATGATAAAGTGGCACCAGTCGGTGAGGAAACGGCAGCCCCGACATACTGAGAGTGCCGTTAATACCACAGTCATATCAATGCATTAATATCACTTGTATGGGAATCACGTTCCTTTGAATGAGCTATGTCATATGGAACTGCTCACCAGCATTTGGACATGGCTTATAAAGTGAGTGTCCGTGCCGAGGCATTGCCGAGCCGCCGAGCTCACGAGAGTCATTCACTCACACTTCCTCCTTCTTTCCACAATTGTTTTTCATTCTCATTTTTTTTTATTGCCAGTCTCAATTACTTCGTTTTCAGTCTCGGTGTCTAAAGTTTCACTTTTAATTGACAAAAATACAACATATTCGGCAATTATTAAATTTTTTTTTTTTTTTAATATATATATAACTGGCTGCAACATTTATGAAGATGTCTTCCACTAAGTACCCTACCTCAACATTCGTTGCTGCTCTCGGCGTGACATCTGGCCATCGTGAGACCGGGGTCACTTAATTTAACTTCAGCATTATTTATATCACTGAACTAATCTCGCAGATAGGGATGTTCAAACCCCAGAGGTATGAGAGGTTTTCATTTCAATAATACAGTGGCGTTTCTAAACACTGATGAACGTGGGGGGGGTGGGGGGTGGCAAGATGCCAAAACAATGACGTTGAAATTAAATCGCAGAGGCTATATTCGGATGGCTGCACAATTCCAGTAAATTTGAACAGTCAAATACCCATGTAGCTTGGCTCAGTCGCAAGAGTTGCAACTGCGAGGCTAAACCAGCCAAATACAGGACCGATAGGAAAATCATGCTTTGAGAAAACAATACATCTGCCAATGTATGTAAACATCATTGTGCATTTATAATATACGGGCATCCATCGATTTGGGGAACAGATATATCCCTGAAAAGTTGTCTAGAAAGAAAAATTCCATAAATATATTGAACCATATTTTCCCACTGACTTCGGAGGCTGGGTGTACAGTGTGCAACGGATGTAAGATCTAGCAAATGTACAACAGATGTGAGATTTGGCAAAAGGAAAGGAAGGATGGCACGTTGTGATGCCATCACTGGCATTGGCTGGCATCACCTCTTGGGTGGCTGGTGGCTTTAAGGAGGTGCACGTGGGTGCTGAATTCGATCACAAGGTTGAATGAAGAATTGTCTTGGTCAGGGTTAAACATAAAACATCCACGGCGCCATCTCGCCTGGCATGCGTGTCGCTAAAGAGAAATCTCAGCTTATGTGGAGTCCTCGAATTAAATCAAAACTTAAAACCAATCGGGGCTTCCCGCACACAAAAAAAATCCATCCGTCCCCTCAAATTGTGCAGGCGCAGTGTTTTGTGCGTTTCGGAAACGCATCTCATCTGACCGTCTGAGTGCCAGTTGTTCAACAGAGGGACCTTCTTAAAGCCAGAGGAAGTTATTGGCGTGTGATATAGAGCAATACGGCTGAGAAAACACCACCGGACATTTAATAATCTCTGCACACCGGACGCTTGCAGGGCTATTCTGACCATGGTCGCGTGGTTCTGTGGTTTGAGAATTCGATCACAAGGATGCGAGTTCAAATCTCAGCCGAGAGCTGACTTGGCCTATCGTACACATGGTGGTCTTAAAATAAGTGATGAATTTGGGTGGTGAATTCAACAAGCAAGGTTGTGTCGGAAGAATGGCCTCCACCGTAGGAGAATAGATTGTATGTTATGGGTTTAGAGGGCATCAAAAGGAGATAATCACCTTTGATAATGGAATTGCAATGGGATTTCAATACCGGCAATGAATATGCTATCTTTGTTGCAACTGAATGTCCCTCTCACCAAAAAATAAAGGATGACCTCAGTTGGAGTAATTTCATTGCCAGATTTCCAACACGTATTCATGGCAACCGGTAAAGGGTATCACTGCAACTGTTGGTTCTGTAATGAGACGTTCTGCTGTTGTAAAAAAGATCCAGGGTGACAAATGTAGTCTCCCAGAGCATAAGGGCCAGAGGTGAAATAGTGATTTAATAGAAAATTACGAAAAAAAGTGAGAAAGAAACAACTAATTGAGAAAAAAGAGCAATAGATAGGAAGTAAACACCACAAGACAGGACACCTTTAGCATGTTTATGCCAGGAGTGGTGGTTTGACAAGAGGTGGTGCGATGTTCAGCATGTTACGCATTTAAAGCAGTTGTCCGTGCCAATTACTTTTGACGAGACACATGTAGCTGGTAAATGCCAGGGGTGGATTTGCCCACCCCCGTCACAATTTCACTCCTCCACCGCCGGGGAAATCCGCAAAGTCCCACTTTCCAGCGTGTGGGGGGGGGGGGGTGAATCCGACCAAACACACGAGAGGCACCGTGCGGCCACGGCGCGTTGCGGTGGGGTTGGCGTGCCGCGAAGTGACCGCTGCGAGGTGGCGGTCGCGTGGCAGTACAGCAAGTGGTGCTCGTGGGACTGTACCGGGTGGTCTGCTTTCTTCAAACAAACGATCACCAAGCGAGGGAGAACCCTTCTGAAAATGAGTCTGCTGGAGGATCCTTATCCGATTAGGGTGTGTGACAATTTCCTTTCCGTTGAGGGTTCTACCATCTGGGAAGGTAAGCAGAGCACCCATAAAACAACCCCAGATATACACAAGGGGATAACACTCAAAAGTATGCACAGGCCTAGAACCCTCTTGCTGTACTGCTATCTCCTGGCCACTCACACGGCCCGGCAGATTGAAAGTGCCATGAGAGGTCTCGACGTGACCCACCAACCCCACTACCAAACCGCTACGTTCCTGGCGTGCACCGCCACACCCGCCGTCGAGGAACAACAAAAAAGAGAGGAGTGAGAAGCTGTTTTTGGGTGGCTTGACAACCAGCTTGCTGTACTACCAAGGAGGCTGAGAAAAAAAGGGGGCCACAGATCAGAGGCACGGGGGGGGGGGCGGGGCAGGGGGGGGGGTTCCGGGGTGCATGTGCACTAAGCCCCGGCTGATAGGATTACCTGCCAGATTTGCATTCCACAAAACTCTGCAGCATTAAGTATCACAAACCTGCCCATCATAATTTTATTATTGAGAGGCTCACAGCGTCACACAGTGCATGAGCTGCGTGAGAGCACGCGTGCCGTAGCACACCCGTGTGTGGGTGTGCGTAAGGGTGCCGAGTGTGAATGTGTGTGGGTGCCCGGTGCAGTGTGTAAACATCGCCACTGGGGATACAAAGGCGGTTGGCGTGGTGCTGGCCTTCATAGGTGCTCGCTAACAGCACTTGCCCAAAAAGGTTTGTGAAGGCTATACGGGGGATCTTTATCTCGTCTAGGAACACATGGAAATGCACTGAAAAATCTTCACCATTTTTCCCTCGCCACATTTCATTATCTTACCTGGACCAGCATGGAGGAGCGTTCGGAACACAAAACTATCAGCTGGGCTGAACTCACATAAACAGAATTATCCATGCATGGGAAGGGGCACGCAGCAGAGCACAGAGAGACACAGGACAAAGAAAGACAAAACTCCCTTGAGTTTAAAGTCTGAAATGATAAACACTTTATTTCCCTAGCACCTGGTGTCCAAACACAACTTTTGACTAGTGGCTTCTCATTACAGGCAGAGTTTACCTAGGCAAGATCCTCGCTGAATTCTTACCCTTGGCCTCAATTAACCGAGAGTTTGGCTTCTCAGCAGCGCAACGGACGGTTCCGGGAACAATGAGCTCACTGGACATCTGTGAAAAAAAGCTTCACAGCTCATCGGATGTCTCCAGGATGAATGAAGATTCAAATAATTCTGATGGATGTGTCGAAACATGAAAGTAGGAACAGCTAATACTGGTCCCCCCACGTGGTGTTGCTTCAGCCAGCGTTGACTTGGCAGAGCCAATTAGAGGGTTCTCAAGTGAGACTGAATCAACCCAGCAAGATAACTTACCAGGTTGCCTTTTCAGCCTGAGGTGGCTAGAAGTGGTCCTCCAGGGTCTTTATTTCAGGCCAAGTTGAGCTAGGAGAGGTACTCTGCAGGCCCAGGAAAAGCCTTTAATAGGTTCTCATGTGCCACACACGTCAGTGGCCCCACACCAATGAATAACCTATTTTTACCTTTAAATATGCATGTATTTAATTAAGCAATTATGTAGTTGTGTATCTGGTGCTCTGTGTAAAAGTTACATGTAAAAGCATTCGCGAAACAAATCAAAACTTCACATTAAAGACATGCCTAAAGGGTTGCTATTTATGGCCAAGTTGACCCAAAACAGGCCTGCATCAAGTCAGTTCCAGTCTGCGTTGACCAAGGAGAGACCTTTCTTAAGAAAATGAGAGGTGATGATTCCCCATCATCCCCAATACAATGAATTGGCAAAATTATTCTCAGCATCAATTATTTTTGCGCTGCTGTGTGGAATGCAGTGGCCACGAGCGGCTGCAAAGGTCACGCGAACCCATTGCATCCAACGTACACGAATGTAGAAACACAAGATGCATGCGACACGAACCTAAGAATGCACATCAATCGATGAATGTGCGCAGGATTACACCTCTGTTAAGAAGGCAGCTCTCATATTGTCTTCATCTCGGTCTGCGTTAACCTATGAGATGCCCGCACTGAGCACCGAGTCCTGACGATCGATGCCAGGACAGAACAAGGCTTCAGGAGGAATGGCGCGGATAGAGGCACCAAACAGTTTCTCCCTTTACCACATCCCTCCCTGTTTGTCCTCAAAGCTTAGGAGGTGCGGTGAACTTCAAGGATCCTAACAAAAGACCAACAAAAAAATCACCACCACCTCTACCACCACCACAACCACCAGCAGCAGCAACAACAAAGTGAGAAGACAAAACAAAACAAGGACACCCTCAGGCATGGCATCTTGAAGTTCACAGCGTCTTTTGAAGATCTATAAGGCTGCGCTGGAAACCCTGCCGTTAAAAGCGAATAAATAAGCAAAGATGTCAGAAGCCGGCTCGGCATTGTTGAGGGGTGCGATACGTCGCAGGGCGTTGCGAGCAGCGAGGCTGGCTACGGCGCGTTGGGAGCGTGCCGGGCTAAGCGCAATAGGGATGGCGTTTGTAGAATGCGCGGATTTTCTCTGGGTAATCTGGTCTCCTCACACATGCAGTAACCACGCCTTCAGACTGGCAGGGCGTTCCTGTGTGAATGCGATCGTGAATATTGTATCTATGTATTAGTGTTCAGCTCTTTGACTTGTAATGTAAACGTTATTCCCTCTGCTCTTCACCACTCTTCCCATGTGAATTGCGTATTCCAAGTACATGTGTTGATCAAGTATAGAATATGCACAACACGACTTTCATACCCTCGTTTCAAAAGAATGTTGGAAACAAAAAAAAACCGAGGATTTAAAAACCCTAAATCTGTAGTCTATTGTAAAACAATCTCAACAATTTAATCCCTGCCGTGTCCAGACATGAGAAGTTTTACTTTGATGCATTATCAACTATTTACGTGGCACAATCTTACAGGAAGCGAATCGAGGCTTTTACAGGCTCTGTGACAAATTGCAAATATAGGGGATGAATATAAAATGAGCTGATATTATAGCAAAGACAGGAGTATTCCGTTACTATATGGGTCAGAGCGCTGCACTTTTACAAAGCAATTGTAACTGAATACCGGTGAATGAGGATTTGTGGATTTGAAGGCAGAAAAGGGTAAGGTACTTGAAAGTGAGAGCTGGGAAAGGGCAAATCACCGAGAGGCACTGACGTGGCAACTGTGGGTCTTTAGTGGAGGCAATGACTTAGCGGCAGACAGTGGTGATGATGCAAAGCCTAGGCCTTGAAGACGGGGCGTGAAACGTGCAGAACGAATGCAGAAAGAGAAGGTGCTGTCTGGAGGCACGATTAGCTCAATCATTGGTCATGATGACCTCTTCATCTTGAGGTGGACTATGAAAGAGCAATAATGAACCAGGAGAAGGGTTTCCATGTGGAATATGTCCCAAAGTGTCACAAATTTTACACACCCCGAGTCAAACCAGCAAACCCAACCAGACTAACCACTCTAACCACAAGGCCATTAACCTGCAAATGAGTGCGTGTCAATAAACTACACTAAATGTATTGTTATTTCACCAGGTAAGGCAACCTGGTCACAAAAGATAGCTCAACGAAGTGGTTCATCACGTAGAAATGTATGGCAGCCAAATACTGTAAACGCGTGTTTTTAAATGTGGAGGGGAAAATTGGAGGACCCGGAGAAAAATCCACACGACCACGCGGGGAGAGAGATGCAAACTACAAATAAACAACGTCGTGATTTTTATTTTTATTTTATTTTTTTTCTATCTATGTGACTTTACCGAAAAACCCAAAGAGTATAAATATACAGGCGTCAGGGTCAGGATCGAACCCACGACCTCCTGCAATACATGTAACGGCATAATATTGGTAATTTTAAAAAATGCTATTACTTAAGAGTTGAGCAACTCCTAACAAAACGGGTTACCGAGTGGTTACGGTCCGTTCTGGGCAGCGTGAGCCTGGAGTTAAGGCTTGGGGCAATGCAAATGGCGAGCCGTTGTTTGAAGGAATACAGAAAGCCCGTTATTGTTTATTCGCCAACAGAAACCCGCTGGGGGCCCGCTTCATGTCTGGCAGAACAATGCGTCCCAAGTGTGGACAACGTTTTCACATCATCCCGTGGCATCTCTTACGTACAATCATTATTGACATTTTTATTATTTGCTGACATCACTGGGAATGGATGAACGCAATTTTCAATGATGATAATAACAATAAGAATGGATATTTCGCTTTACCCATGAGAGTCTCACTGAGAGTCGAGGTTCTTTTCCGGGAGGGTCACACTGGGGATGTGAGCCTACTGTACACAACACTCGCCCATGAGATGCCAGTGCCAGGTCTCTAATTTCCCAAAGTCAAGTCAAAGCGTCTCTACGCTCAAGTGAGCAACTCGGCAGTTTTCATCTCCATGGGCAGCCTTGAGTCTGGTTGTAAATTCCGCCCCCCCCCCCCCGTGACAAAGTCAAGACTATTCATAGGATGTCAAATGTTCCACTTCCTCATCGTTTTTTTTTTTCACCATGTTTGCTAAGCACAGGCCCAAAGCTGCAACATATCAAGTGGCCAGCAACAATCAGCACGACTGATGGTGTAACCAGATGCGTTTATAGATTTCTCGAATTGGTGAAGGTTGCGAGAGGTCGGGAAAGGCGACGACGGCTGGGGGATTCCGAGTGGAGCGGAGCGAGGGGAAGCAGCAGAGAGAGAAGCGTCGCGACCTGGCAGCGTGGTGGCTGAACACAAACTGATCGCAACCAATCAGTCTGGCAGCCCTCCACTGAGTGGAGAAACCGATGAGTGAAATGTGTGGGAACAGGAACCATTGTAGTAGCAAGAGAAGAGTTATACGGAGGTGACCGACCATCTGGGAACGAGTGGCCTGAGGAGTGAAACAGTGAATGCTGGATCATCAATCGACCGGACTGCTTTACTCTGAAATCTATCGAGTGCAGTGAGGTGGAAACTGGATGCTCCACCCCAGATATTACAACTTAGTTGTGTATTGTAAAGTTAAAATCATTGTTCAGAGTTATCGAAGGCTTTGGTCCAGAAAATAAATCCAAGCTTCTTTGGTGCCTCCTTAAACAGATTCGTAACAGAGGCAATTCCATGATGGGCCCAATGCAATTGTTGTGCCGAGCTGTGCCATGCAGACTAATGATTTTACTAGGAATAAGACTTACAAATTAATATGGTACTGATTGTATTGATGCTGGGAGGATGATGGACTGAATCAACCCCCCCCCCACCAGGATTTGAACTAATGACCTTCCAATTGTGAGTCAAGTGCTCTAAGTAACAGCACCATGCGACTGAATTGATTATAAAGAGGCTTTTAGTTAATAAATAACAACTGCTCTTTCCTTGCCTGTTTAAGTGTGTGCTTAGCTAGGAAGGATATCTCATTGACCACGCTGCCACGTGACAATAATTGGCTCGCAGAGAATGAATGGTGCGGTAATCAAATGAATGAATGATAAAACAATACACATGCAAGAAGAGGTTGCGTGTGGCATTTGGAATAGGCTCGGGGTTATCGTAACGAGAGCACACACCACCATATGGTCAATATTAGAATTGCATTTTTATCGATTCCCTCCAATAATTCATGTGCGTTGTGCGCACCGTCCTTGGCTCATTTCAGCAGGCAATTTGCCCCCCTTGGTAAAGCAGCAGGGCCTCCGGCCACGAGGTCACGAGTTACACTCGCGGTCGAGCGTTGACTCGGCTTACAACGAACCCTACAGGTTTTGTAAGAACGCCGTGTGGTGCTATCGCAACGTGTCAGACGTCAACCGCGGTTCTCCTGTCTATGAGAGACCGCTTACTGGCACAGGAATGTGGAATTTCTCTACATACAACAACAAAAAGTGTCTCCATGTTCCAAGGGGCAACTCATATCTGTTGTAAGCCCTGAGTGAGCCACGCAAACTCCATTATCCTTTGCCAGTGGAAAGTTGCTGGACAGCACGGCTTTGTTGACTTCCCACAATGCGTTATTAATTTAATCAAACCCCGATGAGCAACGGGCTAAGTTATCCCCCGAATAAGATTTGAAATACATTTTGTAATTGCTTGTCGTTGGAACACTATACTCTTTGGTTCTTTCAGGTCAAGTCACGTAGGTAGAAAAATAAAATGAAAAATAATATATCACGACGTTTCGATCGCAACACAAGTGGTCGTCCTCAGGTGGAAAAAATAATCCAGCAGTGCAACTGCTGAGCTCAACGTTTGACAGTTGGAACACTGTCAAACATTCTAAACTGTGGGGATTTGAGCGATGATTTTAACAAAAAGACCAACTCTTCTGAACTATGTTATGGGGGTCTTGAGTATCCACTTACTCTACAGCGGAGGGCACACTTTGGTAATTCACAAGATTTCAAGGGCGATTACGGGAATCCAAATATGGGCTCGTTATCAAGCATTGCCGCCTCTTCGTTTCACCATCTGAACACTGTTATGCAATCCACACCAAGCGAGCAGGTTATATGAAAAAGTGTTAGTACCCACACCATATCACAGGAGAAGGGATTGAAGTCGTTTCGAGCATCTCGTTCTGCCAATTCCGACCGGTGCTCGGGCAGCGGTGCGTAGACTTACACCGGTGCATGAACACGTCACTCAATTACGGTAAACGGTCTGAGCCGTGGCCCGCCGTGCGTCACGACAACACGTGTGCGTCTAAACCGGTATGAGGGACGTGGAGGCACCGCGCGGTCAGGAGAAATGGTCTCATCTCCCGATTGAGGGGGGCGGGGGTGAGTGTCCGTCGGTACAACGGGCCACGGTGCTGTGTACAGTGCGCATTAACGTGCTCAATGAGAAGAAATAAATCAGCGAGCGTGGCGACCGGCGGAGGAGAAACGACAAGCGATGCCAAGAAGACGCTGACGACGACGACGACAGCGGGGAAAGCCAACAAGAGCCTGCAGCTTTGAATTCAAGACGTCTGGTTGGTAAAGCCACACGCATCGGCTGTTTTTTTTTTACTGAAGTCAGCATCTAATTTAGAATTTTCATTAATTACTGCAAATTAACCGCCTGGGATGTGTGAGGACGGATTGAGTGACTCACAAACCAAAGGGTTGTGCATTCAAGTCCCAGTTGGGGGTAAAACCAGCCTACCAAAGACAAAGATTCCCCATATAGTCTTTGCAGACTGTTGGGGCAGGTGCGGTTAGCGAGCACCTGTGAAGGCCGGCACGGCACACAAGAGGGGTGAATGGCCAGCGCCACGCCCGGCCGCGTTTGTCTCCCCAGTGGCGATTTTTTCACATCACACCAAGTATTGATTTGAAGCTGTGTCGACCTCGGGGAGGCCCAGGACCGGTTCAGATAATCGTCACCGGTGTTGGCCGTCAGCGGGAATCGGGTTCTGAGCGCAGCATAGCGCTAACCCGCTTCATACCCGCTCCCCTCGAATCAGCCTCCCACCATCTTCATCTTCCCTTCAGAGTTGACTAAACATGTACCGCCTTGGCAGAAATCAGCAATGGGTTGTCCGATTAACTTACCCGCCTCTGTCAAACAAATGTGGAATTTCCACTGCTGGTTTAGGCCCACCACCAGAGATAAGTGCCGTTCCACGTTCATTTAAGCCTTTGATTTTTGTTGTTGTTGTTGCTTACAGACATCAAGGCCCGACGAAATTTGGAACCGACGTGTATGTAACATTTGTCGACCGTGTCAGAGGCTATCGCGGATTTCTGCGCTCGCCCTCATTAAAAGCGCGATGCTAAAGAGCAAGAGGATTCCCTCCTGGGAGGGCGGCAGTCAGCGAGGGAGCGGGGAGAGGCGGGGAGGAGAGGCACAACATCCGCTGCTGCCGCTGCTGCTGCTGCTGCTGCTGCGTGTGCGCGAGAGAGCAGGCAGAGCGAGCGAGCGAGGGAGGAGAGCGCGAGCGAGTGTGCCGCACGCGCGCGCGCACACACACACGCGCTCACCCCGCTCGCTCGCACTACGGGTGAGAAAGTAGCGGAGGATCACGACTCGTTCTGCTCTCACTCTCCAGCCCCCGTGGACTGGGGGCTGAGTGGCGGACCAGCGACGGCACGGGAGACAGGTTGTGACCGTGAGATGGAGCGCATGACAGGGGTTATACACAAGTCTGCACGTCAGACCTTGCCGGCGGCCGAATAAAGGATCGTCGGATTACGAGAGAAGCATCGACACGCGGGTGACTTAAACTGTGATCGCCTGCTAACGACGCCAGCTCAGGTGAGGTGGCTGCTGTTGTTGTTTTACGTGTCGGAGAGCATCGACCGCAATTGCTATCACGAATGAGCAGACGCAACTGTGCGTGTAAAATTTAACAAGGAATGAGGTGATCGTGTTAATGTTGTGTTTAAACACACACACACACACGTCCATAATCACAATACATGCGTCTAGTTTGTGAATGGTGCGTATGGTAATTTAAAAAAATATATATAGGATTAGGTTGGATACTGGGAAATAACAAGGCACTCAAACTCAAGGTGGAAGTTGCATATCTCGATATACATTAGAACAGCGGACGAGCACAGCAGCGGCGCATTGCATGATGCAGTGGCTTTCAAAGGCATACAAGCGATTAATTATCAACACAACAAGAAGGGATCGGAGAGCCCGTGATACCCCAATGATGACGGTGGGACAAGCGATCACTTTATGCATCTGTTTAACTTTGCATGGGAAATTCTAATTTCCTCGTGTCAGGAGGAGGCCCCGTGCATTCTCTTGTGAATATGTATGAGGGGTTACACGAGGAACATGAGGAGCGGGATTAAATCTGCAAAGCTGCGACTGCCCCATAAATCTAACTTGCTCTGTAATCAGGGCGGGGAGGCGCTGGGCGGTTTGGGTGGAAGGAAAATCCATGGAGAGCCGAGGAAACCAATAACGTCCGAGTTGTTTAGCCCAAGCCGGTGCCGTAGCGTAAGGAGGAAGGTTTCAGGATGGGGAAATCGGCGCTGCCTCGCCGCGCGTGGCGAGAACGCAGACGATGGCGGCGGCGGCGGCGAATGCGAGTTCGCCGAAAAATTTCGCCGGTGCGGAACGATTTTACCGCCGGCACCGGCGACGGGATGATCCGGGGAAGGAGCGGCGGGTGCTCGCGTCCCTTTGATCGCTGGCAGCGACGCCCGGACCGCCCCGCCCCGCCGCCAGTGACAAAAGAGCTCGACCTTGTGGCTTAGCGGCCCGTGGTTTACAAGTTCCCGAAACTTCAACCGAATTATGATTCAGTAAAAACCTGAAAGTGAGAAATCCAGTCACCCGTGATTCATTTGACTACGGGAGGAGAAAGGGAATGTAAAAGGAGCTTTGCGACTGTAACGGTTTTGAATCGCTGACCGCCGAACGACCTGTGTGTTCACGTGCGTTGATCTGTGCGTCTCCCCGCGCGCTGTGGAGTGCGAGCGAGGTTGGGGTGCCTGCGAGTCGACACTACACAGGAGGAGCCGCGGACCGGACGCGTGGAGGAGCGCAACCACTCTCCAGACGCTCAACGGACCACGGTGGATTGAGCAGCATATCTCTAAATGCCACAATTTTCGGCACACTTGTACGGCACGGCAGAGAGTAGAACATGCAATAGCCACACAACTGCCAATGGAAGCAAAATGCCTAACAACTGCGTATCTACATGAAACTACATATATTTAAGCTGTGTCTGAAACTGCAGAAAGAGAGAGTTGGATAACTCAAGGTGCAGCTGATGACCGTGCGTGTGCCGCTCACTACCTTCAGGAGGCAAAGTGATAACTCTTGCGCTGAACTGGGGGCTACAAGGACACGTGACTTTCAACATTGAAAAGCTGCCAGAATCGTTTGACGAGGTGCGCCTCTGCCCAGT
Source organism: Lampetra planeri (assembly GCF_965212315.1). Lineage (NCBI taxonomy): Eukaryota > Metazoa > Chordata > Hyperoartia > Petromyzontiformes > Petromyzontidae > Lampetra > Lampetra planeri. The sequence goes on along the minus strand of NC_136118.1, from coordinate 13,832,825 downwards.
TCCCACGAGGCCCGAGCTGCACGTGTCAAATAACGATCGTCGAGCGATAAACCAAAGGCAGAAGAGCCCCTTCAAAGAAGCAGACGCTGGCTTGGTCAACTGTCTTCTAAGGCAAGTGGAATTTAAATTGGCTGAAAATGAAATCCCCAGTAAGTGAAGAGGGAAATAATAACAACGATGTCAATAAACGAAAGGAACAAATTAAAGTGCAATATGAAATAGGTTTGCTCGGAACGGATGGTTTATGACCTCGTACGCGCCGAGTGAATCACAGTCCGGTTTCACGACATGCAGCGATGGGCCCTGACGTGCGTATGAGGCTCCGTGTAATGGATGTTGCTGCTGCTGCTGTAGCTGGATAGTTCATTGTGAAACTCATGGAGAAGGCCCACGGCCCACCTGAATACAGCAATTCACTGCATTGACAAGGGACAAAACGAACAATAAACCAAAACCAAACCGATTAAATCAAGCGGAAAGTGCAAGCAAACAAAGGAACTTAACAAAAGAAAAGTGGAAAATCACGACAATAATAATCAAAATAATCATAATAACGAAACCTATTTGAAGGAAATGCACGCGCATGCCGAGAAAGTTGCAACGCCGCGTGAAAACGGTCTCAGCAGCGGCACAGCAGCCGGCTGGCCGGCCGGGAGCAGCCCACGGCCACTCTCGCCCCGAGCAAACAAATTGGACACCGCGCTACAAGCCGCCACCGCCGGCTCATGAATTTTCAAAGCGGGACACAAAACGGAAACGAGTGACATCGTCGCGCCAGTCGCTCGCAGCGAACGCAGGAGCAGCGGCGGTGGGGCCGGATCGGCGTGACCACGCCGGGGCGGGGGAGCAGCGCCGGGGCGAGGAGCAGGTACCGACGGGAGCGCGCGGCCGGGGTGGCGGAGACGCCGAGTCTCGGCGCTGGGGAGCCAGTAGTTGCCAACGCCTCGGGGCTCGCAAATATGTGCCGAGTAAGCGCCGGGTCAGCAGCTCGGAAAGCCCCACGTGAGTAGGCGTGCAAGCGCAGCTCCGCCGGGACGCACTCGGGGACGTGCCGTCACGTTCGGCGGCGACGTTGGGGGGCCACGAGTCCACCGACGCTGCGCGCAGCAGGAAGCGATTTCCCGTGCGAGCGTGCACAGTAATGCGGCGGCAGGAACAATCAACAGACACGCACACAGAAAACTAAATGACATTAAAAAAGGCTTACTGTTGCGAAATGAGTGGTGCAATCAGCCAGTGGTAGAAATTCGACAGTCTGGGCTCATAATCCCACAGGGCAACCACAGTAGAAAAGAAAATCCACACGTCTCAAGAGACGGAGTTCAACTCTGTTGGCAACACTAAATCAGAAGCAGGAAGTGTGTATTCCTATGGCAGGGGCCAATAGGAATACAAAGACACACGCACATATTATTTGTGCGGCGCCTCTCCATTGAATGCACTTAAAAGCACTTAAAATGTACGACACACACAGACGTGCTGTTATTCGCAGGTTATAGATCCTGCCATGGGTGGGATCTGAAAAATGTGTTAATTTTGCTTTCCCATTAAGCCCACCGAGAGACGTGTTTAATGTGTTAAGCTATGCTGCCACTGCATCGAAATGTGCCAACTTAAAACTAATTTGGGAGGCGCAGTAATTAAGAACGCCTTGGAATGCAGCTTTTATATTTGTTTTACAAAAGATGTGGAAATTGCTTAGCGGCAGTTTAACGAATACTTGGCATCCGTCCTGGTGTCTCATGCATGTCGACGGTTAATACGGTCACAGATAGAGGGTGGAGTGTGGTGAGCTTGCAGCAGAGGAGGCTGGCGACAACGAGAAATTGCAGATAGGAGAAGAGATAAAGATAGGTGGAAAGATAGCGGCACAGGGAGACGGACGAGTGCGTCCGATAGTCGGCGATCGCGGCAGGCGAAGAAGGGAACCCGGCGTGGCACGGGTGGGAAGGACGGAACGCGGAGTTATTCGTTCCGCAGCCGGACGACAACGCTTCACGCGTGTTACGTCGGTGAAAATGCAGAGGTGCGCGGCCGCCTGGCGCGACTTCGAGTGACGGACCAAATGGAAACGCTGCGGCCCGCACCGGCAGGCGGCATGAAGCTCAGCGAAACCCCGTCGGTGGCGAACTGCACCGAGAACGCGAATCCGACGTGCCGCCCAGACGACCCCGGCCAGGCGACGGCCGACTCGGACCACCCGCCGGACGCTTCGTGCAAAAAGGTGCCGACCGACGGGAGCTTCAAGCTCGAGGACTGGCTGTCGGAAGCGGGCCTGTCCGCCGCCAGCCACGAGAACAACAACAACGTGGAGATCCTGTCCACCGCCATGCACGTGCTGCAGAGGGCCGACGTGATGCTGCAAGGCCTCGCTCAGGCCGACGGGCGGGCGGGCGATGCGGAGCGACGGCCCGCCGGTAGCGGGCGGCCCGATGGGGCGCGCGAGCGGCCCCCGAGCGAGCCGCCGTGGGCCCCGTACGGGCGGGACGCGGACGGGCTGCCGTCGGCGCGCTCGCCCCGCGCGCCGCCGTGCAACCCCCTCGCCGCGCGGCTGTCGAGGCTCGGCGGGTACGACGGGAACGCCCAGCCGTGGAGGGGCGGCGTAGGGCAGCCGCCCCGGTCTCCGGTGGTGGCGGCGGAGTCCGAAAAGTGGCGCTCTGCGGAACGCCCGGACCGTGGGCCGCTGGCGGCCGTGACGTGCGGCCGGCCCGCGAGGCCGGCGCTTCTCAAGCTCGACGGGAGGGAGGACGTGGAAAAGCGACGGCGCCGGAGGCAGCTCAAGGCCTTCCAGGTGCGCTTCAAAGACCTCTGCGATGACGCCGACGAGGGCGGCGGCGGCGGATCGGCGGCCGTCAAGGACGGAGAAGGCCGCGTGGCGGCGCAGGCCGACGCCAGGCCCGAGGTGGACGCCGAACCGAGGAGAACGCTCGTCAGCAAAGTGCCCACGTCACGGCGCTTCTTCCGGCCACTCCACTCGCGCTTGGGAGAGAGGACGCTGCACAGCTCGGCGACGCAAACGGCGGCGGCGCCACCCGGGGACGGTGCGGGGAGCGCACAAAATGTGTCGGCACCAAACGCGTGCTGCCCGGGGAGTGCCCGTGGCGCTCGGTGTGGCCAGTGGCTCGACGACGGTCCGCGACGGGCACCGGCGGACGCGGAGTATCGGCCTTCGTCATCGAGCGCTAACGGGGAGCCACGTGCGGTGGCCAACGTGCTCAACGCCGCTGGAGCTGCGCACGTACAAAATCACCGGCCGGTAGAGACGGCGTGCGGTGCGCGGTGGCTGCCGGCCACAACTTCTGCGACGGAACCGACTCAAAAGCTTTGCGGCGATGCACAAATGAACGGTGATTGGCAAACGTCGCCGATCGCGAGGAGAACATCTCCTTGCCGTGACGGCGGCGTAAAGCCCAAGGACCGTTTGAACTCTGCGCAGACGAATGCGAGCGGCTCTCCGAGCACGAGCATCAGGGCGTCGGACACCAGAGCAAGCGACGTGACCGGCGTGCAACCTCCGGGGGTCGAGCGTGGAGGCCAAGAAACCTCAGCCGCGGCGGTCTCTCCACCAGCGTGCTCCGATGTTGAGGTCGGGCGAGCAGACGAGGCCGTGGGACAGGCTGCTGGCTCTTCCTGCGCACGGGAGGAACCAGAGCCCCGTCGCGACACGCTCAACGGTGCGGCTCCGGATGGATCCGCGACCGAGGAGAGGGGGCGCGCGGCGCGGCCGGGCGAGAGCCAGGCCTCGGCCGACAGGGAGGAACGAGGCGGCGCCAGTGACGCCGAGGCGCCGCCGAGAAACGACGCGCGGCGGGGAGAGGAAGCGAGCGGCGACGCCGGCGCCAAGGGAGACGCGGGCGGCCCGGAGAACGAGCCAAAGGACGAGTCGAGGACGGCGCCGGTGACCGGCGAAGGGACGAGCGGCGTTGGCGGCGGTGGCGGAGGTGGCGGTGGGGGTGGGGGCGGCAGTGGCGGCGGCGGAGAGTCGCAGGCCTCGCAGAACGAGGTGAACGCGCTGCGGGAGCGCCTGGCCGCCATGGAGGAGGTGCTGCGTGCGAGCCAGGACACCATCAAGCTGCTGCTCGAGGTCATACGGCAGCTGGAGCGGGCAGACGCCACGCGAAGGGGGTAAGGCGGCACGCACGGGGGGGAGGGGGGGGCACGGGGCTCGCGCGTGCACACGGGACATGGGCGCGCGTAAACGGACGCACATGACAGAGATGAAGAATTTAAAAAGTTTGAATATACACGTGAGCCTCATTGAAAAAGCTCTGTAAAGGAAACAATGGTTTGTCGCACACATTCTCCCACCTCCCCATTGTATCAGCTGGCCAGGAAAATATGTATTGCTTGAAAAATGTACTTGGAGATGGTTACAAAAACCGAAAGTAAAATCGGATATTAACACTGAATAATTTCTTTAGGTCCATGCATAAAGCCCTCTGATCTTGCAACACTGTGAGCAAGGAAGAGGTGGCTCCGTACAGGAAGCGGTTTGCTAAATTATATATGTTACCTCCAGATGTAAAGAGAATCAGTCAGGGAAATCAAGCCACAAAATAATAATGAATCAACTTAGTCAACTCACCAAGGAGTCGAATGCGTTGTTTAGTGGAACGGTTGAAGGTGAGGGACGTATTTTGTTCCTGTTAAAGTCTTCCATAGTTTATCGTTTGCTTGTGTTTTTTTCTTTGGTTCAAAGGACCCTATTTCCCCGATCTGGCAACGTCGATCTGAATTTGCACAAGCATGCAGGGCCCAAAGGGAACTTTGCGCCACAGTATAAAAATGCACACGTGGCTCTGTCGGCGAGGAGGCAGCGTAGGGCACATCTCGCTTCACGGACCGTGAACGGCACACTCCTACGGAAGGAGCCAGATCACCTACAGGGTTATTGATAATGTTGACGCCCCACCGCATAGCGCAGCCTCGCTGAGTGGTGATTATGTTACCGAACTAAAGAGGTTTTTAGATGCACTCGCGCTGTCTATTTATGTGCGCATATACAATGTTTGCAGTAATTGTGTAAACGTTGCCACTGCGTCACAAACACGGGTCTCGGTAGGTTGCAGAGACTGGATCGTGGCTCTGTTTTCAGGGCTGGAGTGCGGACTGCTGTACATGTGACGAACATGTGGGCGCGTTTCCCTTATTTTCACGAGAGGCAGATGTTGCCACTTAAGAGCAGCGGAAGCATGAGAGAGAGGAGCGCTCGATCTCTCACTCTGCGAGTTTTTGTCATTCGACCGCTCGCTCACACCACTCACTCACTCTCTGTAGTGCAGTCAGTGCTGCTCACCACTCAAGCAGACGAGTCATGTTCCTGCCACTCCTAAGTGGCCGGCAGTATGAGATTATCGTACACAAGTGTGAGAGTGTGCATATGAATGTGCACGTGTGTACGTGTGGGTGTGTGTGGGGATCGGTAGTGGAGCAGTTATAGCCCGCTGCACTTCCAACCCGGCGACCCGAGTTCCGACGATTGTCTGAACCGGTCCTGAGCCTCACGTAGGTCGACTCAGCCTCAAATGAGTACTTGGTGCGGTGTGTAGACATCACTCTGGGAGCCAAAGGCAGCCGGGCGTAGTGCTGGCCACTCACTCGGTCATGTGCGGTACCAGCATTCATAGACGCTCGCAAACAGCACTTGCACCAACAAGTCTGCTAAGGCTATCCCGGGGATCTTTGTCTTTGCATGCATTGTACGTGGGTGAAGAAGTGGTGCAGCAGAGGCACGGACACGGTGCTCCGATCTCAATGATCCGAGTTTGTTTTCGTGCCACGGAACAGCATCGTCAATGGCACACGATAGTTGAACTTGTCTTGGGCCTTGCCCGGTTCAACCTGGCCTCACACGGGCGCTTCGTGCAGACTGTGAACATCCACATTGTTGAAACAATCGTGGCCGGCCTTGTGAGCTAATAACTGCACCGCCACCCACCTGGTGTTACGACATTAACAGGTCGTTAATAAACAACGCGGCATTACCCCAACAGCTACCTGACGAAGTGGGGACATTTGCTTTTGATGCATGTGGCTGTCAGACTTAGTGCAAACCAACAGCACTCGCCACTAAAGTCAGTGACATGAGTATGAAGGTCTTGGCATGGAGCTATGCATTCGCCCGTAGGTGCATGTGCAAGCGCACGTGTCCGCGTATATACGTGCCTGTTCAAGCATATCTCTATGCACCAGGCAATGTTTAAACTCTTGATAAACTTGAAAAAACTTGAAATGCGTAAAACGTCAGAGCCTGCGATGTAGCGCGTAACAGTGGAAGGAAACTGCCACCCAATCGATCGCCGCAACGCGACGCTCGCAATTATTGTCAGCAAAGTGCAATTTTCTCACAAACGGCAACGTGTCGCAAACGTGGCACGCGCACACACGCACAGAGACGCACCCACGCACACATATACAGCCACAGACACACACACAGCCACGGACACACACACAGCCGTGAAAATACGCCCAACCTCTAAGCTCTGAAACGCCCTCATTGAAGCTCAATATGATACAATCTAAGCAATGTGGATTTAACAAAAATAACACCGTCCCTTAATTCCATTCTCCGCTTCCCGTATCTTTTTTAAGCAGCCAATCAAATAAAACATTTGAAGGAGTTTTTGATGAGACAAAGCACGGTAATCTTGTAAGCTAATCATCTGCAAGTGCTGCACATGCAAATTCTAACCAGCAGTACTAAGCAGACTGATACGTTGCTATGAGAGGTCTGTTTCCCTATTGTCGGAAGAGGAAAAAGAGGATTAAATACAATCTGAGTCAATGGAATTTAGGAGAATTTGAGGAATCTTCGGTTTGCGGAGTAAAAAAAAAAGACACTCTCCCCACTCAGAAAGACCCCTGGGAAATGGTCATCGCCCCCGCCCCCTGCAGCCCTGACCATACCCCTGGTCACCCTTTGCCCAATAGCGGTGGTTCATCCTCCGTCTCTGATGCCACCGCGTCTGGGACCCCCTTACCCTCGCAGCTTGCGCTGATGACTTTGTCCCGCTTCCGATGCCCAACCTCAAGCCTTCATCTTCTCCTCCACCACATGACTGCCTTCCTAAAAACCTTCGACGCTACCAATACTGCACCGCAGCCGTCACCTCCTCTGTCACAAATCCCCACCTCAGTTTCCTTCTCATCCCTTCTCCCGCCCGTGTCGCCCGCACGTCCCTCCTTTGGCCATTTCCACGCCAAGCGCCACATTTTAGACGCACGGCGTCCTGGTGCCATCCCTGAGACGCTTTATACATCCAAAACGGAATTTTTATTTTGCATTCCTACAGCGAACACCGAGGCTCTGCGTGGGAGGACCACCGTTGAATCTCAAAAGAGAGGTACGCATTTTACTGCCCATTGAGGGGGGGAGGTGGGGATGGATGAGCTCACAGCCGCCACCGGATGGCGAGCCGAAGGCTAGGAGCACAGCGCCCCCACGGCCGGTGGCGTGTGGAGCGACCGCGTGGCGCGAGCATTAACATCCCAGTCACGGCCCCCTCCCGCTGTTGAGGCCAATAAGTAATCTGACTGCGCGCAAAAAAAAAAAAAGCACACAAAATCTTTACATGACACGCACACGCAAAAAAATATCACAACATTAATTTCCTTCTGACGTGAAACGAGCCATTTAATTTATATATATATACACACACACTCTCACAGGACATGATAAAGCATTTCAATTTGAGCATAGGGCGATTTTTCATTTATTCCTTTCGTCATTCATTAAATAAATGGATGCCGCACGCCTGAAATTTTGCCACGGCAAGGTTGGGGTTGGAAGGTCTCCCCAGACCCAACTGAGATGTAATAATGCCGGACTACGTGGGTTCACGTAGGCAGCTTAGTGTCCCAGTGGCGAGCTGTGCCAGTGGCTAGCCACTGAGGAAGGTTTGCACCAAGTCAAAGGTTACATTCTATGATTGATCAATTACACTGCAGCTAATGCAAAGTGGGCATGCGAGTACCTAGGAGATAACTCGCAAGAATAGGCTCTCGTGTTCCCGTGTTGTAGCTTACAGTGTGGAATTTTAAAGATATCCACAATGGCATCGCAAAAAAATTCATGAGAGTTGTTGTTTATTTACCCAGGTAAGCTCACGCAGAATTCAGCAATTCATTTTTTCATAACATTGAATGCAAGATTTCATGCAAGGGAAATGACGAAACATGTGTGTGTGGTGCATTGGTAATGTAGTGGCGAGTACACTGCGCTACAAACCCCAGTGACCCGAGTTCGATTACCGCTCATGGACAATAACAGTGGCAGATATTTAAACCAGTCCTGGACCTCCCCTAGATCGACTCAGGCTTAATCATGTACCTGGTTTGGTGTGTAAACATCAGCACTGGGAAATCAAAGGCGGCCGAACGTCGAGCTGACCACACCCCCACCCCTCCATGCGCCATGCAGGCCTTCATAGGTGCTCGCTAACGTCACTTGACCCCACAGCATGTGCAGGCTGCGTGGAGGGATCTTTGGCTTGAGTGTGTGGATGCATGTGTGCATACAGCCATCACAAAGGCAGGATTGATAAAAATTAATGTGGGGAAGCTCTCTGCATTATTAATCAGTGGTCGCAGCTTGAGTTGATATTATCCATCTTCACAAAGGACTGCCGCAGCTGCTGGCATTAAGGCCTACGATAACAATTCTACACGAGCAACGATGCCTGACACAATGATATCACGAGTTCGAGCATTCAAAACGCCCCAATGAGTTCTCAAGACTCTTAATCGGGAGGGTCCAGCATGGGGTGTTTCACTGCTTCTGGGCCAGGTGGAATCTCCGACGGTGAGAGCACTTGACTCAACTACCAGAGGTTTTGTGAGTTAAAATCAGTGGTCGACTCAGGTCACCATTCATTTGGAACACATGGCACGAGTGCCCTCTTCGCCCTAAGAATGTCGAATTATCCACCGCTGGTACGGAGCTCATTTGATCAGCGAAACACTTTGGCTTTGACTCTTTTTACACGAATGAATGTTTCAGCAGGTCCGAGGAAACAGCAGCACCTTCAGAAAAATCACACACGTGAGCAAATAACACTCAGAACCGACAGCACAGCAACCTACATCCCATAAAGCCTCATTACTCCACACATTACACCCAATCTCCGCGTGATCCACCAACCCCAGCCGTACATCACCAGAGTAATGCAAGAACCACCACACTACGTTCAGTAGAAACTTTTAAACTGAAGGGATGCATGACCAGATATTAGCGACGTTCAAACATACAGGAGGATATGTTGTGCATACTCAAAATACAAGCAGTTACATGCTGTGAGCGAACAGCCCACGTACAACCTTAGACTTGTGGGAACAAAGTGTCAGGGGAAGGCTAACCAATATTCATTGGAAATAAACGCTTAATAAATGACTTCACTTTAAATGTTTAATTTTTTCAATACACGTTAACCTTTAAACATCAATTGAATGCCCTGAAATACAGGGCTACTCTTTTTTTTGTCTGACCTGATTTGCATTCTGCCGAGGTTACGGCTCCCAACATGTTTCGGCGAGGACAATCGAGAAATTGGAAAATCTAAAACAACCTGCGAGCACGAAGCACTCCACCCGCTGGGAGACGGAGACAATCACAACGTCTCAATGATTGCCGTCTCGGAAATAAAATGCCACTCTACTAAATGCGTGGGTGTCGCGGCAAGCTTTGAGAGAGTCCCCCCCCCGCCGCCCCCCCCCCCCCCATGCCGACGAGAAAGGGCTGGGAGGCTAAGAGGACTCATAATGGCCATATCAGAGTCCAGAGTCAACTCCAGGGTTTTATCTGCCTGCAATTAAACAGGGTTGAAAAGTGAGTTCGTGGTCTGAGCACAGTAACGAATGACCGGGGATTGCACCTAGACCCGTTTATTTGGGGTAAATGACTCTTGCCTTAGGAATATGGAATTTTCACAACCGGCTAAAGGCCATAAAAGGAGATGAGCAATGCCCCGCGGCGCTTACTTTGACGTAATCAGGATTACTCTCACTCGACGAGTGACGGTAATAGTTTTCCAAAGCGATCAACTTCATGTTGGACCAGCAACCCTGAGCCAGCCTTAGACATTTCCACGTTCCTATTGTGGAGGCAAGTCTCTGCTTCTGCCATGTATTGGAGGAGTCAATACAGCGATGCGTTCAATCTGCCGATGATTCAGTAGATGGGGCCTGTTTGTGGATTGAATGTATTGGCGTGGCATTTCAAGCGCAATTCCCCTGTATGAATGGGTCTCCTATAGGTAAGCGGCTTGTCCTCCCACAAGCCAAACGTACGTTGTTATTGGAATTTCACGAAAAAAAACCCAATGCAGGATCCTCCTAAAACGTATTGATATTAAGCGAGGCTCTTCTGGATAATTAAAGGGCAGTGTTATTACTTCACAGGGAACCATGTAGACAAAGATCCACCGTGTCGCCTTAACAGACTGTTGGCCGTCACGGTACATGACGCAGGGGTGGGTGGCCAGCACACAACTGGAAAGAATGGTCTCCAGCAGTTCCACGAGACATCCCACAACGGGCATTCGTGTAAACGGGCCGCGGGAACCCGTGCGTGTAACTCGGTGTTCCTTAATTACACGGTGCTTCGATTCTGTGATAGAGCCATCAGGAAATAATTGATGAACAATGCCAAAACACATGATGAGTTGAGAAGACGCCTCCCCCCCCCCCCACCACATCTCTGAGCTCACCAACTCTCTCCATCCCACACATCATCTGCTCAAGTCTGCTTCTCTGTCCTCCCTCACATTTTAATGCCGGCCACCATTTATTTACGAGCGTCTGCCTCACGTGCTATGCGATCAATTCATTAGGGCTTTATTTGTTGGGCGCTTTTTTAATATTCATTTGTCAGGGTGAAAAACACACACACATAGTGAGAAGTGGCATCTCGTTTGCATTTAGTGCTTGCCAATTATAATAATAATGAGGGGACTAACATATAAAGGATGTGTGTATGCATGCACCCACACGCGTACGCGACGGTGCATGCATGATGAAGTGTTACAGTAATTAGCCCAATGCACTACGAACCCAGAGATCCCAGAGTTCACAGAGTTCCCAGAGTTCCCAGAGACCATGGTTCAATCCGTGGCCACGATATGTAACATCTGTGGTAAATGTATATAAACTTGGCGCCATCCTTCTCTGGGTCAGCTTAGTGTACATTTAAGGACAGGGAGTGCTGGACAATATCGATATTTGAGAAGCAAGTCATCAGTAACACCGCCTGCCCTATGGAGCAGATTAAAAGTACTTTTGTATTTTCCTCGTGCGTGTCTAAGTGTGTGTACGAAGATCTGTTAAGGCTATACGGGGGATCTTCGTCTTTGTACGTCTGTGGAGAAGTTCCTGTATCTGGGCATTGTGCTAATGACCAACTCTGGTTTGGAAGCGGAGGTCTCACTCCGAATCAGCCAAGCGGCATTATCTTTTCATCCGCTGCGTAATGCTGTGTGGAAGCTACCTGGCCTGTTGCTCCATACGAAGCCCCGGGTCTTCTGGGCCACAGTTATGCTCTCCCTTCTCCATGCTTGTGAAATGTGAAGCCCTTCAATGGAACATCTGTGCCAGTTAGAAACATTCAGGCTTGCTTGCATATGATCCATCCTGGTTTTACCCAGACTGCATCATGTGAGGAGCTCACACATCCTTGAAACATCTGGATGCAGTCCCATCAACAAGCTCATTTGGCAGGCGAGGCTGCATTGGCCGTGTCATGTAGCCCACATGCCCAGCCACCGCATCGCCAAGCAGCTTCTGTTTAGCCAGATAAAGGAGACTAAACAAGTGCAGCATGGGCTGGAGAAGAGTGATGCGGTACAGAAAGATGTGGAGCTGACCGGACTTGCCGATGACCAGTAAGAGAGGTGTCAAGATCGGACTCTATTGAGGAAACTCGTGAAGGACGCTACTGGGCAGTTTGAGGCAGTCACCCTTCAACTATAACGGTGGGCAAAGGAGGGACGCTCACAACAACTTGGTGGCGAATGGTGGTTGTTGTTGTTGTATGTCTGCGACGCAAGTTTGAGTCCCGCTCTTTGCCAACATCAGTGACGAATATATGACTCGGTCCTGGGCCTCCCCCCAAGTAAAGCCTTAAATGAGTACCTGGTGCAGTGTGTAAATATCAACACTGGGGAGAGAAAGGTGGCCAGGAGAGGTGCTGGTCACCCAGCTGATCGTGTGCCGTGTTAGCCTTCATAGGTGCATGTTAACGGCACTTGCTCCAAAACTCTGTTAAGGCTATCCGGGAGGGCCTTTACTCCTTGTACGTCTGCGTGCCTGTATTGCACTCGGTATGAAAGGCTCTGCATTTGAGCTTTTCTACGAGCTTTTCCCATGACATGGGCAAGAGTAATATTTTAACGGAATTCGTGTTTCAATACAATTTTTAGGTTATGCATTTTAAAATATGGCTCCGCAAAATTGTAAAGGCTTTGAAGTGTACGGCGTGGAAGTTGTTAAGTTGTAATGCAAGTTAGGGGCACCCCCCCCCTCCCCTCTATTGCAGTGCGAGCTGACCGTCATCCTCCATAGACACTGCATGCTGCTCATTCATTCCAGTGTATGCAACTGCTACAACATTTCATCGTCATGAGATGGTTATTTTTGGGTTGACTCAGCCCGTAAACTTTCCAGGGTCACTAAAATGAAGTGCTATTTTGCGGGCAGTAAACCATGAGTTCGTACAGAGACCGGCTCCACCTTAGGAACGGGGAATTTCCACCACCAGCCGGCCGGCCGGCCGACGTCAATGACCATCACGCCACGTGCTCGTTTGATCACGGTGACCGTTTTTTGACGAGAGCTCAACTAACTCAACTAACTCCGAAGCAAACGTCCGCAGATTGAGAAAGTAAAATGAGCTCAAAACGGCCGTGTTCGCTTCTCAAAACTTCACAACCACGTCCCTTTGCCGACCAATTTCATCGGTTCTCCTCCGCCCAGCAACGGCGTGTCGTCACAGAGCCGTCCAGTCCCACGGGTCGGGACTCACCGAGCCCCCTCGAAAAGGTCACGCCGATGTACGGAGCACGCCAAGACCTCTTTTTCATTATCTCCGCTGCCATTGAAGCTCCCTCAATTCCAAATCGCGTTCCCAGCGCCACCGCACCCCACCCGCAGGAGAAAGCTGGAGGGGGGCCGGCTCGCGGATCGGCAGCGAAGTGCTCCCCGATAGTTGAGAAGGCACCGGTCGGCCGGCGTGCACGCAAAGTGGCTGAGGGCGTGGGGGTAGTGGTGGCGGTGGTGGCGGTGGTGGTAGTGGTGGCGGTGGTGGTGGCGGTGGCGGTGGTGGTAGTGGTGGCGGTGGTGGTGGCGGTGGTGGCAGCGCCGCCGTTGAAATTAAATCTCGAGAAACTATTCCGTTTGGAACCGACCTGGCGCGGGGCTGCTCGCGCGAAACTGTCGTTAGGGAAAATGTGCACGAGCGTTTGTTTGTTGTTGCTTCCACCGAGAGATTGTTTACAAAGTGAAGAAAACGTGTCACCGTTGAACTCATTTATGACGCCAACATATGCTCACCCGTCATTACTCCCTTCCAGCAACTTACGTCATGAAACGTATCACGGTTCACTTTGAGTGAGCTTGCGTGTGAAACAACTGCTATTCAATTTTGTTGCGACTGCCTTCTAAACAATAGATTTCGTTTTGATTGATAATAAATCGTGAGAAAATAGCAAGTCAATTTAATTGCGAGATAAATTCCGAAATTATTGCAACTTGCTTACATTAAAGTTCAACCCTGAAACGAGTGATAGTCACTGATTTGAGAAAGAATTTTGAAAAGGTTGAGAACAATCACTTTCTCATAATATCACCATGCTACCTGTCCACTCACCACTCGGTTAACGCTGTTGAATGCACAGCCCATAACACAGTTTGAAAATAAAACGCCGAACATTTAAACTAAAGAAAATACATGAACATTGAGTGGATAGAACCGTGAGCTTTTAACACATTTTGGAAAATTTTCACCTTTACTGTGCGCTCCTCAAATTTGAAAAGAGTAGTATTTTTTAAAACATATAAAAGCCGCAGGAACGAACGAACGAACGAATCAAACGATACGTAGAGGGGATGCGCAGGCCAAGTCGGAGATTTCCAGCCGGGGCGATTACAGAAGACTCCCAATGCGGAATAATTAAAATGTCCGCAGCATTTCTTTACGAGGGGAAGAAAGAAAAAAACCCCGAAAACATTAAAAGAGAAAAAAGACTCCGCGCGTAACAACAACGAGGCACCGATGGGGAATAAACAAGAGAAAGGTCAAAGACGTACTGCGATGCATTATTAAACTGATGCAGCAGTGGTGTCGAACGTGAGCCGGGGCAGCGTTCACTTTATTATCGCGCTATAACAAGCTCGCTGGCATGTCGTCCTCGTCCTCTTCGTGCGTGCTGTCGAGTGTAACTGCAACAATGCCACACGCCGCTAACCAATTTAATAAGGGCTATTTATAACCCAAGCGAAAGCATCTTGCCTTATCGTGCATTTGTAACGCCATTCAACGTAATTAGGCCCAACAGGTTGCGTGCGCTTACTGGTCTGTGTATTTGCGCGAGGGTGCGTGCGTGTGTTTACGCGTGCGTGCGTCTGCGCAACAAGTGGGGACCCTACATCGCAGGCGGAGGAAGAAACGGTGCGCGTGGAACGACGGACGATTCGTCAATGACATCCAAGCCTCACGCTCATGGCGTAGGCAGTGAATTAGGTGCGAAAAGCAATTAATGATTACTCTTCGCAAACGCCATGCACGTGTAGAGGCTCATTTAGGCCAACGGAGTGAACGGGACGCGACGAACAAGACGTACAATATGGGGAACACAATACAAATGAGAGAGTCAAAAACTAAACAAGAACCGAATCCTTGAATCCTATAGACCACTGGACTGTAGAGAACAAAACGCAAAAGAGTTTAACGGCCGAGATACGAACTCGTATCCCTTTCGCTGCGAGTCGTGTTCTGCAAACAGCACGACCCAAAACAACAGCACCTCCCCCCCACCACCACCACTCCAGTGCTCGCTTCTGCCAAAAGGCACCTTTTGGCAGAGTGTTAGATATCACTTAACGGAATCGGACATCGTTAACGAACGTACGGAGAATCAGACGACCGGTGCCCCCTGTCACGATCTACCCCGCCCGGGATGGTGTGCCACGTCCACCACATTTAGAAACATGCATTTAGAGTATGTGGCTGCTATAAATTGATAAGCCACTTCGTTGAGCTATCATTTGCGAAAGCCAAGTTGCTTCTCAAAAAGAGCTACATAGCCCAGTGGGCCTTACCTGATAAAATATAAAAATTCAAGTTTAAGAGAGGCTGGCAGAGTCAAGCCGAGTGGCGAGGCCTTTGGCAGAATTCCGACGGCCGTCGTTGGCTCCGCCCCCCCCCCCCGCCTCCTATAGCTGACACTATCCCAGCCTGCACCATCCCAGCCTGCAGGTTATCCCGAGGAAATCCTTTAAACTCGCCCACAAATCGGCATGAAACCTGGAAGCTCCCACTGTTGCATTAATATGCGGGGAGGGGACTAACCAATGACACAGAACCACAACGCTTCATCAATGTGTCTGGCACGTGTCAGTTTTACTATAGAATTCCTAAAGTGTCTGCAAATAGGGCCCTGGATGTTCAATGCCCATTCTTGAGGCACCATGGTAAGACCTGGGTCAGCAAAGTCAAAGTCTCTCCATGTTCAACTGAGCATTGGGTGCGCAACTCCACTGGCAGCGGTCAGGCAAGTCGGGGAAAGAAAAATAAGTCCACATTCCAATGGCATAGGCCAGTCTCTGCATGGAATAGCCACTGATTACTTTTCAATAACGTGACAATTATTGTATTGACTCCCAGAAAAGTGTCGAGCCCAATCAACTGTTCGGGTGGGATTTGAACCCGCGATCTTAGGATCACGAGTGGAGCCCTGGGCCAAATGAATGCGCAGGATCGGGCACGGCTCTGGTTAGGGCCCAAGGATAATAGGATAATAACACGATCAACGAATCGCTGTTTTATGCTTCCACACTGAATCACGTAGCAGGACTTGAGCATAACGGGGGCTGCGGGGAGGGGTAGGCTGCCCACCAGCCCCACAGCCACACACAGCATTGTAGATGAACATGAAAGAGTAATGATAGCACACGGCAAACCGAGGGCGTGAACCTCAATGCGTGCAGTGGTTGTGGTTAATGGGTGCTAATTGATACGTAATTTAAAACAGAGCACAGATGCCAAAGCAATATTCACGTTCTGGCAGCAAGCGGTAATTTGCAAGCAGCGCGGGGTCTGGAGGTTCAATTTGGAAAGCCCCTTTGTGAGCGTGATTGAGACGCTACGGAGTGCATTTGGGTGGGAGGTGAGTGAGTGGAGGGTGGAGAATTGCCTATCGGCTGCGTTAATTAAGGCCCTCACAACACGCGCTTGCAAATCCGCCTGCGTTTGCAGCAGGTAACGTGCGTCTGTGGCGCACAACAGGAAAGCATTTGCAGAAATATGTAAACTTCGTAGCTACGGTGGGCTGGACCAAAGTCTTTTAAGGACAGCAAAGAGCATTAAACTAAATTGAAAAACAAATGTAAACCCAGTCAACTTAAATGTCAATCGGCTTAAATGCCTGCATTTTCAGTCGTCACAGCATCAGATTTTCTGAATCATGTGAGTGCAACCAGCCAATGACAACTGCCTAACCTAAGCACAACAAAAGCACAGTGGAATTGCCCCCACTGATTCACGGCTGCCAGATCTTTATCGGTGAGAAAATACATCATTAGGTGGTACGTGAAGTGAAGCGAGCGGTGGCGATGGCAGTCTCGTTTGAACGCTGCCTAAAATGAACGCGGGCGTGGTGGTTGAGTGAAGAAATAAGTTGTGCGTCTCACACCCGCCAGTGTGGCCCAGCCTGCGTCTCTTCCAGGGACTGAACTGTCCCCCAAGGGGGAAAGGTGTGGTTCATTTCTAGACTGTTCCATAAATAATTACTGGAGTGGTTTTGAGCAAAGAGGCTCTCGGAGAGCGGCATGGGCCTGAGAGGCAAGTGAGTTCTTAAGCCCCCCACGTGGGCATCCCATCAAGGCAATCCGCCTACACCACTCTCGGCAGAGACGAGTGCTGTGCCCTGCACGAGAAAACCATTTCGCACCGCAACACGTGGGATGTGTGTCCCTTCCCAGTGGCGAGGGCCTAACGCGCCACCTCGAACACAGTGCTGCGACCGCATTGCCAGTGCAAGGGACCCGTGATCTCCTATTACTCAAATGTTTAGAGCACGTAATCGCATTAGTATTAACGATCGCAAAAAAAGGTTAATTGCGTTTTTTTAATAGTTAGGTCTTTTTGTTTTAAGAAATTAAAAAATGTATTAAAATAAAAAAAATATGATGGCCGATGCGTGGGTTAATATGGACAGCAGCAGCCGATGAATATAGATCGGGTTGCAAGGCCCACCGTATTGACAGCACGGTGTTGTTATTTCCTTGGTGAAATCAAACAATTACGTGTTAATTTGAACAGATCAATCATCAAAGTGATCGAGCAGTCACATTTCTCAAACCCATCAACCTTGGCGGTGGTAGTCCGAGTCGACCCTCGCGGCTCACATTTACGCTTCACACTTTGCCAATCGAGACACGAATGCGCTCGCCGCGAAAAGGCACGTGATGTTAACCTCGCCGAGCCAACCCAGTCACCTGGGATACGGCGTAAACACACCGACGTCGAGCACGCCAAACGCGTCTCTCGCAGGACGCGCACGGGGAAGGAGGTTGCGCTGCCGTTGAGCGTCTGTAACCCAATGCTACCAAAACAAATCGTGTAAAAACATCAACCGTGGGCAAGCGCGGAGAGCCTCGACTCCTCCGTTCCAAGCCGGCGGCGGCAATCGGCGGCGTTCGCCTCGTTAACATTCACGGCACTGGGCGTAGCCATCGAGGGGGCGACTGGCGGCGGGCCGCGCGCACGCGTTGCGTTTATTCACGGCGAAACCTTTTGCGCCCCGTGGCTGGCGCGAGGAATGTTAAAGAGAGCTGGAGGATCGGGTCTGCTGGGACCAGGCGGGTCTGACAATGGAGTTGGATGAGACTGGGCACGAGAAGCCACAAGAACGCGTGAGCTCGGACAGTTTGGAGACTTATTTTTCCGGGAAATACCCACTTCGTCTTAAGTCCTACGTAAGGAATTTCCCGTGCACATGGCACACAGACATCACCATGCAGCGGCCCACATCAACATAACTTTGCAGATCACTGCAATATTGAACGCAAGTGCCATTCCACATTGCTCCCCATCCATACGGCATCCACCCAGCGTGAGTTGGACCAGCTCAAGCATAGCGCATTCCTTTAATAGCGCCGGCCAACCACTCTGAGCGATAATAGCTAGCCAACCGGAGCATGTCTTACTGTCAAAGTGTCATTACTGGGTTCCACATTATTAAGCTTACTATACCACGGAAATTGAGATTTTGGTAGCATGCATACATTTTTTTTCATAATGTATGTATTTATTACACATAGGAGTTGATTTATATCATCACCTTCTGATGCACGTAGAACATTAGGGTGCACATTGCCGGTTGCCGGAAGCATGTTTCTCTGCTGCACAGCAGCACAAGCAGGGCGACTCACGATGCATGGCAACAGAGTGGGCTACAAATATAACAAGAGCACAGCCCATTGCAACATAGGGTGGGTGATTAAAAGCGATGGTTGTGGCGTAGGCGATATGTTCAGAGATGATAGTAATATGATCGCCTGCCCACGAAACAGCCAATCATAACACTTCGTCAGGTTGCAAATGAAGCCAACCCTGATTCAAAAGGATGGGGTTTCTTGAAAAATCAGCTACTATGATGAAAAACTTGTCTTAGGCAAGTAAAAAAGAAACATCTGCAGCACATCGTATGAGGCTACTGACAATAATCAACCTTACACAACGCCCTCCAGTGCCTCCTGACCAAACCACTAATCGTTTACGAGATAATCCTCCCGTTTTCAAGATCACTCCCCTCCCCCCTCTGCCCGTCTCTCTGACCTCACCCTTCTCTATTTGCCTCTCTGCGCCGCCCTCCGCCCCAACAAGCAAGTCTCTCTGTTGACCCCTCCAGTCGGACACCGCTCAATTGGAGGTCACTCCTTTTCCTCTGCTGTCCAACTTGGTCTGGGGCTTCCTTCCTCGCTGGTCACCTGCACCAATGGGGTCCCTAACCCTGTTCAACTCCAGACTAAAGGCCTTCCAAGTTCAAATAAACGGTGGCGGGTCAACTCAATCCAACGTCCCTCTGCTGATGAAAAATTGGCACGTCAATAGCGAGTGGGTGTCCCGTAGGGATTGTGTCCCCAATCGCAGGCATTCCAAAAATGCATCTCCCATGCTCGCAGGCCGACAGCGGTGATCATCGACACCTTAAAACCAATCCTCGTCCAAGCGGGGCGACACCCCGCCATGAGCTCTTAGCAGGTGGGGAACTTCCTTCCAGATACAAATGCAGATTCTGTAAAATCCCAACACTGGGAAGAAGCCCTTTGACGATGCTTGCCAAGGGGACAACATCCATAGGGCTCCTCACACAGTCTCATCAATACACTTCTTCTGCCTTTAGCCCCACAGGTGCAAGCTTCTTTTGGGATAGCTAATAGCTGGTCAGAACAGTTTTTCGCTGCCTCCCTCCCAAACACGCTCCCTTCTGAAAGCTGATTCAAGCAAACCAAAATGCAAACAACAGTGGGGGCCTCTTGTTCTCTCTCTCTCCCTCAATTTTTGTGAAGTCGCAAGTGACAGCTTTGGGGTTCCTCTTTCTCACATCTGTGGTCTCTTCCACACCGAGGACAAAGAAGCATTTCTTTTTTTTGCGAGACATCTGCCCTCAGAGTTTTGAACCTAGAACCTCGGCATTGACACACAGTGCCCCCGAACAGCCAACAGGCCTTGAAGCCAAGAAAACTCTGCTTTGCAATTTCATGTTTGATTTTATTTTTCAATAGAAAATTCTCTTAACATCTCAAAGCTGATATGTGTGGGACCTTGTAGCAGAAGGCAATGTTATTATTCATTCTTTTGCAGCGCTTATGAATACTTCATAAGGATGTGATGTATACGTAGGCTTTTGAAAGGCACCAAGGGCAGCGATATTCAAGCAATGCCAGTCAAGCGATGTAATTGGCCAAGCACTGTAACCTGACCTGGGCCAGGGCACGCCTGGTCCCTTGGTATAGGTGGAGCAGAATAATTGGCCACAAATAACCGGAATCAGTTACGACGGCAGAGACCCAGGCCTGGTTGGGGGCACACCTCGAATTCACCACCCTGCAGGTGGGATTGGTGGATCACACAGAGACACCCACATGGGGGACTACGGGTTGTGCTTGAGAAGGCAGTGCAGGAAGTCAGTGCAACTTTGAGTGCTGTTCCCTTATGCATGTGGGCTTTTTTAAGAAACTGTGCTTTTTTCCCACAATGTAATGCAACACTGCTCAATACGAAATAAGCCAAATATCCCAAAGCAACAGCCTCCTCAAAAACATCCTGAGACTCAATTGAGGCTTTCCTGGGCAGGCAACAACCGGTGGAAAAGGCCTTACTACTGGTGGTGCAGCTGGCATCCAATGCAGGTTTGGTAAACCTTTTTTAAATTCACGGTTGGATCATGTTTATGAATCTATGCATTTGCCTACTTTCACTTAGGAGTGCAAATAGGTGGCAGCCCATTGATTAGCAAATGTTGTATTTTGCAAGGGTAATGGAAGCGCCAAGTTATAACAGCGCAAGCCAGCGTGACAGGAGTGGCGCTTAGAGGTCAGTCACCGAGCAGAAGGCTGGAAGCCAGATGGCGTGCAACTGTAAGGGCAGACCATGGCGGTTGGGTGTCGACTGTGGCATAAGGGGGAAGACCTAAAGCCAGATGGCAGGCGACTGTAAGGGCAAGGCCTCTATGGTTAAGTATCAACTGCATAACAGTTATGGGACCTGCAATAAGGAAGCGATTGTAAGATGTGATGGCATGAACAACGTTGGCAATGTCACGGAGGGCACTGCCTGTGATGCCCTTTTGAACTTGAAGCAAGACAGCCCGCTGCTTTTAATTACAAAACAGCATTACACTGGCCTCCTGATTTCTGCAGCAAAGTCAATAATGTTGTAAGCATGTGTCAATAAATGTGTCGGTTGACACGAAATGCATGACAACGATCATTTTGGGATCACTGCCGCTTTGAAATTAAACGCACAGCTCACAAACAGCGGATGAACCAACGTGGGGTCAGAGGCCAAATGTGAACGCTTGGCGAATCGCGGTTAAACGAATTTGGAAAATCCCTTTGGGTGCAAAAGTAGATGCACGGCATCGCTTCCCGCTCGCAAAATCTACCGGCGAGTAAGCGCCTCCAAGGCAATGGACGAGCGTGTGCATGATCCTGTCCGCACGCGGAACTATCATACCTGCAACCTACCCCACCGTAGACATTGGTTACAATTAGTTGTAAAACATAAAAAAAGATTGCAATAAGATGCTTGTGACAAGATCAATTAATATTACAATTTACTACGATAATGAGCCAAGAATGTCTGTGTGTCCCGCGCGTGACGTCATTCCACGTCGACCAGCCCCCCTCATTAATAATCATGAACAGGTGACGTTCTCCAAATGGACATCCCCTCCATTAATATTAACTAGCGGCTGACGTCACTCCACATGCGGGGCCCGAGGTGCCTCCTCCCCCCTCCTCGAAGTCAACTGACAACCCTCACTACAAAGGCAGAACCCTCACGTCACGTGATCTCCATAACGCTATTGAGACATAGAAGTAAAAAGGACGTCATGATGAACAAGGGATTATAAACTTTAAATGAAATAGGTCTGTGTCACCGCGGCCTTACAAATTGCACACGAATTGATGCAATGAATATCACGTCGTAGTTTGCTTTTCGCTTGCAAGTTTCAGATTTACTGCAATACACCAGTCCTTGGACGGGCAAAAGGCGAGTTAAGAAATAAATGTGACTGACAATCCATGACGAAAATCAAGACAAACCTAAAACAATTACTAGGTTACAAATGCATTCATAAGTGCTGGCCTGAGTTATAACAATGCAACCGCTTTCACCATGAAATGCACAATGAGGCTTCCAGCCACGAACTCAGATATGAATGCAAGACAAACCATTACCAATCCAGACATAAACACAAGTAATTGCTCCCGTATTGCCATTGATGAGGATATGTTGTTTAGGGAACAGCGGAACGACATAACTCGAAGTGGCTCCAACGTGCCCGTCGCTAGGCCGGAGCAACGGTACACAGTCCATATTGCTGTGGCAGATGAACATTTAATGGACGTGTCAGCAAACACCGTTCACGCCATTTTGGGCCGTGACCATGCGTGCGTGCGTGGGTGCGTGGGTGCGTGCGTGCGTGGGTGCGTGCGTGCGTGGGTGCGTGGGTGGGTGGATGCGTGCGTGGGTGCGTGGGTGGGTGGGTGCGTGCGTGAGTGCGTGCGTGGGTGCGTGGGTAGGTGCGTGCGTGGGTGTGTGCGTGCGTGGGTGGGTGCGTGCGTGGGTGGGTGCGTGGGTGGGTGGGTGCGTGGGTGGGTGGGTGCGTGGGTGGGTGGGTGCGTGGGTGCGTGGGTGGGTGCGTGTGTGCGTGGGTGGGTGCGTGGGTGGGTGCGTGCGTCTTCATTGCTCGTTGTTGGTTAAGTCATCCTCCGCAAAAAAAAATCACGGATCGCGAGTGGGATTGTAACACGACGGTGAGATGTTAACCAGGAAGAATATGATCGCCGTTTCAATTTAATCACAGTCACAACAGTAATGAGGCAATTTGGATTTCAACGAACTCTCACCTCACTTACATTCACAATTACTATATAACCACAACGGCATTTGCAATTGTACAAAAACCTAAGTAACAATAACAGTTACAGCACCTAATAGAATGCGTCCACTTCGATGGGGTTCAAATGTCGAATCGCTGGCCTTGAGGCAGTCGTGGTCTCCATCCGAGAAGCTATTTTAAAATATATTCGTGTCGTACGAATACACGCACATTCAATCGGCCAGAAGAGCACAGGCCGTGCACATTACGCATGGCTGACGTCTGTGTCATACCCATCGCACAGGAGCACCGTGAAGAGATGAGGGGAGAGAAGGCTGGATGGCTCATGGGGATCGTATAAACGTTTCAGCATTGAGATGCCACTGCTGAGGGTCTCGGTTGTGATCCGGGTTATGGCCTCCTGCCCTCAAATGGGTTCATAAGCGTGGCAAGACTGTGGTTTCAGGCACCGCTTACTGTGCAAAACAAACACGGCACATTACACTTGCTTTGTCACTTAAATGGGACATTGTCCAGCTCTGCGCATTCAAATAGAAAAACTAGTTTCGTGAAAAACTTTGGCAAGAACCTTTTTGTCAACCTTGGTTCCATTGCACAGAGTTACCCTTTGTCCCATGACCCTGTGATGACCACCATCAAAGCAACCGGTCGGGTTACCAGAGCCGGTGGTCCGAAATTCCACCCTCTCATCACGCAAGCCAGCATGCAGACAGGAGCGGTACGGCTACCTTCCTCAAAAGCAGCACTCATTCCGTTGACATCAGAGGAACATTCGCTCCCTCCGAGTCGACCCAAGGCTGGGGGATTCGACCTGCCGCCGGGCGAGTCGCGAGCTACATTCACGACGCCGCCTGGTCGGCGTCAATCGAGGAGAGATGGGCCGTTAGGCGCTTCGGCGCCCCCAGATGCGCATGGGATCGCGAGACAAATGGCAAAAGTGCGGCGCCCCAGACGCGGCAAAAGTTATCGGAGTCTCATTCCCGCTAATGAGAGTGTGTGTGCGCGCGCCATAAATAACAGCGCTCACTGGGGCAGTCTTCAGCACCGCAATTAGCGGCGCTAATTGGCCTGTTGGTAGCACTTTTGCTTTCTGAAATTGGTGCTGCCAATGATTACCGTCGATTGGATCGCGAAGCAAAGGAGCGGAAGATTAGGATGGGATGTGTGCGACTGTGAGACTCTCTCGGTGGCAGTGTTATCGCGGTTATTAGCGGGCTGTCGAGCAGCACTCGCCGCTCCCGTGTCCCTCCGTCTGCCACACTCCCTCCCACACAACGCAACTAACCCAATTATGCACCCAGTCTTAGGTAAACAGCGCTGTTTGCGAGCACATATTCAGGCCAGAAGAGCACACCACGAGGGGGGGGGGGGTGGTGAAGTCAGCGCCAAGCGTATCTGGCTGCCTCTATCTCTGGACGGCGCTTGATGTTTTTATTTAACACCGAGTCAAAAAAAGGTGAGGCTCAGGACACAGGTTTAAATACAACGTGCCACTGACCTGCATGGCTAGGCTACACGTGCAGGTTTCTAGAATCGTACTGCATGAACTACAGCGTGGGCACACAAAACGCGCGTGCAAATACAAAGACCCCAGTGAAGCCTGAACAGACTATCAGGGCAAGTGCTGTTAAGCGAGCACCTCGGGGGTGGGTGGGCAGCACCATGCTCGGCCGCCTTTGTCTCCCCCGTGGCGATGTTTACTCACTGCACCAAGTACTCATTTGAGGCCGAGTCGACCTAGGGGAGGCCCAGGACCAGTTCAGATAATCGTCACTGATGTTGGCCGTGAGCGGGATTCGAAACCGGGTCGCCGGGTTCGTAGCGCGCCGTAACAGACTGTAGGGGCAATTGCTATTAGCGAGCACCTATGAATGCCGGCATGGCACACGAGGGGGTGGGTGGCCAGCACCACAGTGCGTGGACACACACAAGCGCAAAGACACACACGCACACACGCTGGCATGCACGCACACGTATTCTCGCGTACCCAGCAATCCGAGCCTTGAGGAGGACATTGTCTTGTGCCTTCATTGGGAGGCTTCTGCAAGTGCTCACGTTGGCCAAGTGGCTTCTCCGTGATGACAGGCGTGCGCAATTACCACCGGATGCATATTCACTTTTCATTTAAAAGGGGCTTTGTCGTTTTTGGAAATAATAAGACTGTGCCAATTTCATTATGTAGTGCATTTGTATTGCGCTGCACATTATTATATGAACGTGCATTAGACTGTGCAAAAGACTGTGTTTATGCATTGGACTGTGTGCGAATGTATACACCGCGTAACCACAGCGTGTACACGTGTACTGGCACACATCAGAGGCGCCACTGCCTGAATGGACTCCCGCTTGGTTCTAAAGGACCCTTTGCAGGTGATCCGAGAGGGCAAGGCTGCTGCTGTTGGTAGATAACGTCACTCAGAGTGGGACGGTTGTAAGTTCCACACCCAGTCGGGGATCAACTCAACCCATCATCTCTCCATTGAGAAGCAAGCGAGTACCGCCTTGTGGGAAGCTAACAGTGATCATGCCGCATATTAAAACACATGGGTGCTGCCAAGAGAATGTGGAATCTCCGCCGATGGCTCAGAACCCGTTAGCGGAGAGGCGAGCACGCCGACAAGCAGCGCTCCTTTGAGCGTGAAGACGCTTTGACGATCTCTATCTAACTTACCGTCCCGCATGGCAGAGTGGCGTACCGGACCGGGCAGGACACTAACAACTGCGCCACATGTCGCCGCAGCGCCTGCATCATATACAGGTAACGCCAAATTATAGCACGACACGACGCCGCGCAATATCCTTCCCACCCCGCGGCACAGACCGACGGTCGCATTTTCCGCTGACGCTTTCAGAAGTCAAAGTGTCTCGAACTCAAACGAGTGCCGGGCAGCGCTCGAATCTGGCGACCGGAGGATACGTCACGTTCTTGTCGTGGGGGTTGGTTGGGGGAGGTGACAGTTTTATGCACAGGATGGCCACCGTTGACCTCTGATAAGTTGGCACTAAGTTTTATTGGCCCTCGCGGAAATGACGATACTCTGAGCCACTGAGCTTCGACCGGGATTTGAACTCGCAACTTTCCGATTGCGAGTAGTGTCACCAAATCACAGAGTCATTTCTGATATGAGACAAATCAAGAACCAAGATTAGTAAAAAAAAAACCTATTGTAGTAGAAACCACTCGTCAGGGTTAAGCACAAATTATGGAACTTGGCAGCTTAATGAGTAACTAGTGAGGCCTTGATAGAGATAACGACACGGGTGCCAAAGATTTTGAGGGAGGAGCACAGGACATCGACTACAGCAGCAGCGGCAGCAGCAAACTGGCACACGTCCCAAAGTCTAGTTATCTGAGATGGGCACACACAGTCGACCGACAAGATTAACTATCGCATGACGACATGTCAAGACACCGCACGAGCAACACCGCCCGCACTCAAGCTCGTCGATTTAAACCGCACGACATCATTTCATATTATCAGATAATGAACTGGCTGGGGTGCGATAAAATGACTTCCACTTTTTGGGAAGTCAACACTGGCCTACCCTTGTCCTAGGGGAAAACACGAGCGCTCGCCACGAGCGTGGGGAATTTTAACCTCCAGCTCAGAGCTGCCAATGGAGACGACCGCTGGCCCGGCGCTCATCTGCATGCCGGAGGCGACAGCAGCGACGCTGAGACTCCATTTCGTGCACACTTTTAGCTCTTGTCTCGAAGAATTATCTCCCGATGGGTGGCGCGTGGTTGACCGCAGTCGATGCACACGAGGAGATGCACTCAAGAGGCGAACGAGGGAGGAGACCGCCAGGGACACACGCGAGCGCGAATACGCTGGCGGGCACACAAACTCGCAGAGACAGATGTTGGCACGGAAAGGCTCTGGCACTGACAGATGCTGGTGCAGAAAAATGACACGGATATTGGCACGGGCAGAATTAACTGCCATTGAAACACACTGGCACACACACACATACACACCTGCATTCAAAGCATAACACACATTTTAGCCATCAAAGACAAAGTTCCCCCGTATAGCCTTAACAGACTTTTGGGGCAGGCGTTGTTAGCGAGAACCTCTAAAGGCCGGCACGGCGCACCAGGGGGTGGGTGGCAAACCCTATACCTGGCCGCCTTTGTCTCCCTAGTGGCGATGTTAACACCACACCAGGTACTCATATGGGGCTGCGTCAAACCGGCGACCCGAGTTCGATTCCTGCTCACGGCCAACATCAGTGACGAATATCTCAACCGGCTCTGGGACTCCTCGAGGTCGACTCATGCGTACGAACACACATGCACACGCACGCACACACTTGCACACACTCGCACACATTCATACACACTCGCACACGCACGCACACATTCGCACACATTCATACACACTCGCACACACACGCACATATTCACACACACTCGACACATTCATACACAATCGCACACACTCGCACACACACGCACACATTCATACACACTCGCACACAAACTCGAAAAACACTTGCACACACACACGCACACACTCGCACACACTCGCACACACACTCGCACACACACGCGCACACACACATGCATACACACTCACACGCACACCCACACAAAAAACATTCTATTCAAGGACATGATTTCTTCAGACTTGCAAGGTGAAGACAAAGATCCTCCGTATAGCCTTAACAGACTGTAGGAGCAAGAGCTGTTAGCGAGCTGCACCTATGAAGGCTGGCACGGCACACGAGGGGGTGGGTGGCCAGCACCACGCCTAACCGTCTTTGTCTCCCCAGTGGTGATGTTTACACACCGCACCAGGTACTCATTTGAGGCCGAGTCGACCTCGGGGATTCGCGGGACCGGTTCAGATAATCGTCACCGGTGTTCACCGTGAGCGGGAATCGAACCCAGGTTGTGCATAGCGCAGCACGCTAACCGCTACACTACCTCTTCCCAAGCACAGACACGCACACACACACACACGACTTCCCTCACACATGCACATGAGGCAAATCATCCCTCGAGCAAACTCGTATATTAAGGCACAAGCTTCATCAGTGAGCACCTATTAAGGCTGGGACGTCAGGCTGATTGGGGCTTTACCAATGACACACCAGATGCTTGCTCGCTATCTCAGTGTCGCACTGCTGAGACACAAAGGGAAAGTCCATGCCAAGCACAAACTGTACGCTGATCACTTTTGGCGTAACCGAGCCGGTGAAGGAAACAGGTAGGTGGCAGCTTTGTAATTTATTAAGTGCTCCAAATCAGCAGACACACACCAATTGAAAATCACCGCCATTCTCCACCGAGGAGAAGTGACATCTCAACGGCGCTTGTGCCAGGCTAGGTGCACTTGACGGCAATGCCGAGCGTCCAACGCTCGCTCGCAGACACTCACTGAACAGATCGAGATGATTTGTGTTCAGAGACGTCGGTGACTGGCCGACGTATCACCTGCACTCCCCTGCGTGCAATACGGCTCTCTGCCCTAGCGGTCTGAGGCTCTGCTCTCTCTAGCAAATGTTGCTCCTCTGCCTACCAACGCGAAATGCAAACACTAACACCAAGAATCAGGTTATTTCCCACCGAGTAAAGCCCGTTGAGCTAAGACGCTCTTTCTCAAGGGCGACTCGGCTGGCAGACATCAAAGCATTCAATCAGACGTACGTACACACGTACACACGTACACACGTTCACACGTACACACGTACGCGATCACTCACGTGGGATATTCTGCTACAGGCTCTCAGGTCAGTGCATAAACTTATGGCATGAAGCCATCCATATTAATGTTAAGATATAGGCAGTGAAATACAAAAGCATAAATGAGCCCTTGTGTTAGGGATAATAAGTACTATCGGGACCATTTAAAGCCACATCATCACAAATTGTAAATACTGTATTGAAAGTGTCTCCAAATTGGAACGGCCCTGAGCCAAGTGGTAGAGATGCTACATTTCCGTGATGTGGTCAGTCTTCCACAGAATCACTACGGATTGCCCACCCACAAAGTGGTTTTCATTTTATTAACAGAACGACGGATGATGAGCTGAGTTAACCTCCGACTGGGAAATTGGACCTCGTGAGCTTCCCATTGTGAGCCAAGCCATCAAAAACCGCAGCTTCATTCTGAGCACACGATGGAGGAACGGCTGTTACGTAATGCTCAAGAGCGTGGTCTTTCGCAAGGACACGAGGTCTCACGAAAGTTAGTCTAGAGACGGGAGACGTGGGACACGGGGAATGTCCAAACTCCTGCGTCAGCACGGCGGCTCACACGAGGAGCAAAGTGCTCACGGGTTAAGTGTCATCTCGAGCGCGCGGATCGATACCTCCTGAATTTTAACCAGGAAAATATCGAAGGCGTTATAAACTGCAAGGTGAACAAGGGAAATACCAAAGGAGGTGATGTATGCGCCAGGGGGGATCATCAATCGTGGCCGGGAGCACGGCGAGGGAATGATATCGAAGGGAGGTAGTGGGGGGGGAGATGAGGAGGTATGATCAGCAAGACAGCATGCAGACTCTGAGCTCTAAGGGCTTACCGTACATTAAAAAAGAAACACCATCAATAGGACTTTGTAAATTTGGCTGACAGCAGCACCAATTTTCCAGGATTTAACAATCGCTACGAGACAAATGGCCTGTCCGAGCATGTTGTGTTATTTTACGTCCGAGTTATCGCCCAAAGTAACGTTAATGTCCTTTATTTTTTCAAGAGAACGTAACTGCACCGCAAGACTATCTAATGAGGGGCGCATTAATTTTGTTCGTGAAATTAGTGATTAATATATTTGTCCGTGAAGCTTTTTAAAATATATTTTTGTTATTTAATCAGCGGTGACTGAGTGGATGAAAATCATCAGGCGCGACGATGACTACGACTGCAGCCCACTAACGGGGCCAAGTGCTACTGACTCACGAGTCTGATGAGGAGACTGAATGAAGACGCAGACCGACATCATTTAGTAACGGTATTAGAAACTGCCGTGCACCGAGGAAGACCAAAACTGGCAAATTGAGTTCCCCGATAATATTTGAGCGAGGATTGCGCACCCATCACACCAACATCTCTCTGCATCCACCGGTCCACTCAGTTCACCGTAACGGCGTGCCTCCTAGGGGGAGGGAGCCTCTACCGCAGTAGGCGTGAAAGCTTTCCAGCTTATTGGCAACGCACGTGCGTGCGAGTCCACAGTCGCACGCAAGCGTGCGGGATCGTCTACACGGGCCGGCACTCCTGGGATTCCCGTTGGCTCCACGCGGCTCACCTCGCTGACTTACAATGCGGTGTCTCGAGGTGTACGATTTGAAAAGGGCAAAAATGGCTTCTCATGGGCAAAGAATGTTCCTCTCATTGATGCGGGGGCCTCCTATGCTCTCTTACCTCTGGAACGTGAATTTTTATTCCCATTGAAGGTAAAGAGTGAGTGGTCTCCCTGTGCCGGCGAATGCGAGGCATTGCTCATTGTCTACGGCGACCCTGAGCCAGTGACGGAATCGTACACATTCCCATGGAAGGCCTCAGTCTATCCTTGATATCGCCACGATGGCCTCCCAACATTAGTTGGTTCTCATTTTACCCATCAAATAGCAATAACCATCGGACTTATACATCTCCATTTGCCTTGTGACCCAAGTTCAATGATCCAGTAAATGAGCTGTTAAGGCATAAAATACATTGCATGCCATTTGTTGTCATATGTTACACAAAATTTGAGACGTGAATCCATTCCCGTGGATGTTGAGGTGCCATACGCTTGCTTGCCAGGAGGAGGCGACACAGTAAACGATGGCCTCCATCTGTTCCATCTGCGTGGGAGGGGAGCGTTGCCACCTCACACGCGCGGGGCTTCCCCCGTGCGCCCCGGTTCTATCCCACTCATTAATTGGCCAATAACACCTCACTATACAGAGGACCGCAGAGCTTGGGGGGAATTTGGCACCGACTCATTCTGTGTTTCCCCCTCGCCGCTCTGCCTCCTGGAGGGTGAGTGAGCTGCGTGCAGTGACTCCGCACAACGAGCTGAAACGATTAGTCCAGTGCTAAAAGTGCAACATCACCCAGCCGAAGACGTGAAATGTTTATTTTATTAATTTAAAAAAAACTAATCTTGGACCATTACATGTATGTTCTTCTTTCAAAAGTTGCATATCAGAAAACTTTTGTTTCATAAGGGCCAACTGTAAAACAAGCTAATGTACAGCATGAATATATATATATTGTTCCTTCCACTAGACAGGTGAGAAAGAAAGTCTTAATCTTTTACGGATTGTCAAATTAAAATTTTTATTTCCCCTGTCCTGCATGTCTTATACAGAGTACTAATGAGCTGTTAGGCCAAAGATGAAGTGCTATTACTGATATGAAGTGTTATATCACAAAGAGGAAAGTTGTAGGAGAGCGAACATCATTAAAAATGAAGTTGGTTAATCTGCCTGCCCTTGCCATTCATCTGCATGTTCCCGCTGCTGTAGCCACGCTCGCACATAAGCAGTTCTTTGGGTTGGGTAGCCGAGGTCTGGGAACACGAGCACACACACATACCGCTGAACCAGCTCGTATGGAGTTGAAGGTGATGCATCTCACAGGCATTGTACGTGGTCACACGACGGATATTCGTGAATCAAATCACAGTTGGAGGAGGACTCAGCCCATTGTTTCTACAGGGTCGTGAAAATAAGGTTTTGTACCGTGGCGAAAACGTATCTGGACATTTTGCTGCCCACCAATCGCTGAGTTTATCTGAACAATTAGCAACTCCCGTTAGGGCGTGATGCAGAGGCATCTGTGAAGAAGAGCATCGTAGCTCTTCGAATTTCTCCAGGATAAATAACGCCACCTTACTTCCTCCACCCACTACTCATGAGCCTCACTGTTTTTATATGCATCTCGGAGCAAGCTGCAAAAAAAAGTTATAGCCACCAGCTAAAGTAAAAAATGTTTTACTTTTTTCTAGTAGGTGGGGGACGTTAAGTGGTAGGGACAGACACTCAAAACTCTCTGCATCGCATCCCGTGGCCCTGGCGGGCGTTGCTAATTGTTCAGATGAATGTGACGGGTGGACGGCGGCACGGACACGAGTGAGACTTGTTGCCACTTTGTGGGAGGTTAAAAGTGGTCACGTGAAGAGAACGGAGCCCTCACCAATCACGTGCAAGTGCCTCCGAGCGCAGAGACGCTTGCACGAGATTGTGCCACTTCTGATTTTTGAGGCCGTAAAAAACCCACTGCATTTGAGAACCTGGTTTAATTACAAGTGACCGTCCAGATTTGAATCCATGATCTCAGCTGTGCTAGGCCAGTGCTGTGACTTCACATTACCACAAAAACTGCCAAGCGGGGAAAAACAATCTTCACAGGCCATAAATATAGTACCGGACATTGTGAAATGAAAGAGGCAGAATAAAGTTACCCCAGAAGTAGTTGTGTGTCATCACCTTTTAGGACTGATGCCGGACATAATGTGAAGCTCTGCTGATTGAAAACGATCCAAAATGAAGTGAATTCATGTCGTGGCACAACTCACGATTATGAACAGTCAGATACATAATTTTAAGCAAAAACAATGAATCAAATAGATTTTACAGGGGTAAATAATCGGAATCAAGGGCGTACCTATATTCAGTTGACAAGAATACATTTTCAGGACTGACAGCCCATTATTTGCATGCACGCGTGCAATTCGTTCGCTACCTTATTATTCCTTCGCACATCGTTATGACGTGGCCTCTAACCCTGTCAAACGTTTCGAAGAAAAGCCATGCATTTTTTGTATTCTGAAGCCACGATTTACAGCCAAAACCCCACATTAAATTGCAATGTAAATTTGAGAACAGGAGAACGCGTGAGCACGGGGCGCGACGCAGTGGGCCAGGCGACAAAACGGCCTGAGATTGCAGGGATGGAATTGAGCATCGCTCTGATAAGGCAAAACCCATCGCGAAACGCACTCCAACGTGCACCAACGTTTAGTTGTTCAAAATGACACACTCCTCGCTTGGCGTATGTACGTGTGCAAGACGCAGCGACACACCGATGCAGCCCATAATGAACGCACGATGTCTGGGCTAGTCCCAATGAGTGCGGGAGGAAATTATGTTTGGTATACCTCTGAAAGCTCCTGCTACAAAGGGTTTCTTAAATAAATCGACATAATTGGCATGGAATCAGACAAACTCAAATGAAACAGCAACCAGACCGAGATTGTAATCCTAAAGCAGCAAAAGTGGGGAACATATTTTTTTAATGTTGCCGACACATGGCTTATAAGCCTAATTTTGTGTTCAAACTCGTGCAGGATCTCATGTAAGATCACAGGTACAATTTTAGTTGAAGATTACACACAGGCTATTTCACTGCCCCAATGAGGCTGAAGTTGAGATGCCAGTCGAACATGAGAGCAGCTGTCGTCACAGTGCAGGTCTCCCTCGCTCTTTGCGGTTTCGGTTCGTGCAATTTGGCGTAAATGCAGCTACAACCGATTTCTAACCCAAAATGTGCTAATCGCGCGGTTTTAATTCACTCGACATGCGTCTATGCGGTCGGACGTGGGACATTGTGTGTGTAGTGTGTGTGTGCTGTGTGTACTGTGTGTGTGTCATGTGTGCCGTGTGTGTACTGTGTGTGTAGTGTGTGTGTGCTGTGTGTACTGTGTGCGTGTGCTGTGTTGGTGCCGTGTGTGTACTGTGTGTGTGCCGTGTGTGTGCTGTGTATGTACTCTGTGTGTGCACTGTGTGTGTGTGCTGTGTGTGTGTACTGTGTGTGTGTGCTGTGTGTGTGCTGTGTGTGTGCTGTGTGCGCTGTGTATGTACTCTGTGTGTGCACTGTGTGTGTGTGCTGTGTGTACTATGTGTGTGATGTTTGTGCTGTGTGTGTGCTGTGTGTGTGCTGTGTGTGTGCTGTGTGTGTGCTGTGTGTGTGTACTGTGTGTGTGATGTTTGTGCTGTGTGTGTGCTGTGTGTGTGCTGTGTGTGCTGTGTGTGTGCTGTGTGCGCTACTCGGCAGGCACCTATCTCGCCCGGTTCGCTTTGTGCGAAACCGCACGTCTGCAAGGCTGCAACGTTCAAATCCCAGCTGGGGTTGAATCTGCCCATCGTTCCTGCATAGCCGATAAAATGAATAGCACCACTTTGTAGAAAGCCACCGGTGGTTGCCCTGAGAACTGGCCCCAGAATGGTGATGTAGAATTTCCATCACTGGATCATGGCAATCCAATGGATATGAACACTGGTCCATGCCCATTCGAGCATGGGTAGACTTGAGAGAATAGGTTTGTGTGTGTATATATAAAACACGTCATGCTTGACTACAGTCTCAAAGCAGTATGGATAATTGAGCAAGACATGCCTCTGAAACATGTCAAGGGTCTCTATGATCTCACTTCTAAGCTGCTGCTCAAGTCAAGGGTGTTGAAGGCTTCCAGAATGAAAGGAAAATAACACTTCCTCAGTACCAAAACAATAGCACCGCAATCGTGTATAATTGGTGAAAGACTGCAAGCAATAAAATTGAAAGGCACTTGATATGGGCAGTGCATCATTCACCTCCCAGAACTCGAAAACGAAGGCTCACAATCGTGGATTTACAACCGCTATATTCAATCGCAGAGTGGCGTCGCCTGCCAAGAGATAGACATAAGGATGGATTCAGTTCCGTGCCGTTCCTCTCGGATTTGCTCAGGCGCTCCGTAAATCAGACGCCGGCGCACAATGCAAGCTCGCTTGCCGTGGTGGTGGTGGTGGTCTCCGACCAGCAAATGAATCACTGACCACCCTTATTTAGAACCAGGTGAGCACGGCCGGGAAGGCGAGGTCACTCCTCTCCCACACGCGACTGTGGGTTGACGTTAGAAGAGTGCGAGAGCGCAGACGGGATTTAACAACAAATGATATAACTTACTTAATTAGAGGGCACACACCGGATGGAGTGGGGGGAGCAGAGGGCCTTGTACAGTTGCCACTGAGCAAGACGTTCGAATTTCGTTGCCGATCGGCACCGCTGCGTGGAATTACCAACGTTCCCCGTCAGCTGTGAAGTGCATATTAAGCGCCGGGTAAAATCGTACCGGAGACCCTTTGACATCATTTGCACAATCAGCTCAACCTATGCTGATGTCATGACCCTAATCAAGGATGTGGAAACGATGCACAACCAACGAAATTAATTGAATTCAAAGCTCCAGCCAAATGATATATCATTAAGTCGGAGTGTCACCACGCTCCAAGTAAGCAATGTGGTTCGTGATTATCGCTGATTGCAGAGCAGTGCGGTGAATTGCACATTTCCATGGCAGGGGTCAGTCTCTGCACAGGGCAAACACTTCTGTCTCCCCATCAAGTGGCACTCGTGCCGTCAACCTCGCGGGGAGGTCACAGTGGGCTGAGCCCCCCCCCCTGACGAGGGTGAACCTACGAACTTGTGCGAGGGAGTCACGCACAGCTGCACCTCGCAGGATCTCGCTGTCGCTGTGCAGGAGTTAATTTAACATCAACGACATTACGCAAAAAATGCATTATTCAAGAGCCGTGAATGGTACATTAAACCAAAGCAAGGGGAAATAATGGGGGAAATAATATGTGCACAACAGGAAATAAACATCACCATTTCACAAGTAATAAGAATGATAATTTTCCTTCTTTTAAACAGTGCGGCTATATTTACACATCCGCGCGTCTTTATCGTCAGGATGTCAATGCAGCTGCAGCATTCACCCAACGACTGTTGACAGATCCATCCGACAGATGTGTCACTTTGGGCTGTAATTGAATCCAGCAACGGTTTCCGTGGTGAGATTGCATATTGAAAATGACGGTGCGCCAATGCACAGCTCCACTCTACGTTGTACATGACAGGGTGAGACAACTTAATGAAATGACATACGAGCTAGACAGGCCGGGAGAGCAGCGTGTGTGCTCTGTCGAGCACGTGCGTGTGTCTGTGCGTGTGTCTGTGTGTGTGTGTGCCCACATAGGCCGTGGTGGGTGCGGTGGTTAGCGCCCTGCACTGCAAATCTGGCGACCCGAGTTCCATTCTTGCTCACAACCAGTAACAGTGGTCAAGATCTAAACCGGTCTGGGGCCTCCCGAATGTCGACTCAGCCTTAAATGAGTACCTGGTGCAGTGTGTTAACATGAGCAGTGGGATGCAAAAAGGCGTCCAGGGGCTTGTGACAGAAATTTGACCAGATAATTACGTGGCCTACCCCAGAAATCAATGATTAATTATCGGGTAGATTGAAGTTAACCCAGAAGCAGTTCTGCGACGTCAACTTCCCTCTGAGGCACGTTCCCTGACAATGCGATGCGACTCCGCTTGCAATCAGAACTCCACAGGAGACGACGATTCTTAATTTCGTAACACGACGCCGAGTGCGCGATTGGAAGAGAACTCGAAACGATAAATTGAACGCATCAAATAATTTCGTCGCCGTGAATCGCTGTGGTATTCATCTTCTTGGCTCTTTCGGTAAAGTCACGTAGAATGGAAATAATAAAATAATAGGTGAGGAACAGGTCTGTCGAGAAGACAGAGTCATTCAGACTCTGTCTTCTCGACAGACCTGTTCTCCACCTGAGGACGGCTGCTTGCGTTGTGGCCGAAACGTCGTGAAAATTATTTTATCATGTTTTATTTGTATTATTTTATTATTTCCATTCTACGTGACTTTACCGAAAGAACCAAAAAGATGAATCCCTGCAGTCACGAAAGCTTTAAATCGAAATTTTACGCTGTGGTATTGTTATCAATCGGTGAGAAGCTCGTTGCGAAGCCGAGAGCCATTTCCCCAAGGCTGGGTGCCCATCAGACTGCAAGCTGCTGCTCTGCCACGGCGGCTCCAAGCAATCACCCAAAGTGGCTGACTTGGTACGGGGAAATGAAGAGCGGACTGCAACTGTGATTGCAGATGCTGTTTTGTGTACGGACTGAAGTCAACGCAAAAGCCGGGCGGAGAAAGCGAGAAGCGATATTTAACACGCACAGGCATCCCGGTACGCACGGTTGTAATGTTTTGAGCAGCAACACAAGTTATGAGTCGATGTTCGTACACTTGCACACGTGCGCGGCGAGCGAGCGCGTCCGCGCGCACGAGGGCTCCCCCCGCGTGCACGCACATCGGGCGGCACTCGCCGCTGTCGGCCGCCCGACGCCGAGCGGTGGGCATTCTGCAACCCCACGGTGGGGGCCGGATCCTGACACAGAACGACTTCTGTGGTCTTTCTGCAAAGCGGCACCCCCCTTCATGTTGACTCTGGAGGAATTGCGTGAGCGGTCAAGCACAGAACGACTGCGGGTCAAGCGCTGTAACAGTAAGCGTCACCAAGTAAACTGCCAAGAGGTACAACTTTATTCTTTCATTGGGGATTTTTTTTTGTATATTGCACACTGACAGCCCTTTCTCAATCCACTGCTGGATGAAGACCCCTCTGCACCATGCGGCTAGTGGGTGTTAATTGTCCATGCTTCACCACATTGATTAGTGTAGATTGGTCAAGACTGGGAGCATAGCAGTCGGGCGCACAGTAGTCGAGCACGACATTGGATTTTGCTGCACTGCCGTCTGCGCCTGCAACATAGCCGCGAGCCTATAACACCTGTGGTCTCACACGGTGGTCACCAATTGGTGAGGCTCAGGCCTGCTTAGCTTCCAAGATCCGGCACATCACGGCACATTTCGGAGTAATTAGTCCATAGCACAATACTGAAATTTCCGTAAGCTACGTGAGCGCGCTACTGCCCTGCGCTGCCTCGTCATGAGGTTAAAGCACTGGGCGGTGCCGGAGCAGTGGTGGTCACGGCACAGACGAGCCCCGGGGACGCTGCCGGCGGCAACACCGGCGTGCGGGGCCCCACGATGCGCTGGCAATCGAGGTCGGGTGAGCCTGCAGCACTCGTTTGTGTAAGCCACAGATACGGAGTCCAGGTCGCTGCGCTGGCCTGCAAGCAGAGGTTCAGCCCCGTGATTGCTGCAGTGTGATGCCATGATGCGCCAGCGGTGGAAATTCCACATTCCTATGGTGGGTGCTAGTCGCTGTCGAACTCATTTCGACTTCTGAAGCGAGAGTCACTGTAGCTTGCATCGCGGCGACGGTGATCGACCGATCGGTTGTGAGCCACACGATCCGAGTTCAGCACCACTTGGCCATATTCACCAAGTGTTAGGTTAAAAAACACATCGAGAAAAATATAGTAACCGCACATCTAAAATGTGTTCTCATCAAGCCCCAGATTGCCATGAGTGCCCTCTGGTAAGGGGATAATGATGGCCAAGCACGTGAGCTAATTTAAAGGGCCTTTTGGCTTCAGAACAGTGAAGCTAAAATGAAAAGCCTTTCAGTTTGTGTTCTTACCCCGCTTCTGTGTTTCTCTTCAAATATGCTCACTCCATGCCCCAGCAATAAATGTAACAACAAGTTTTGCAATAAAGGGGCTTACATCGTGTTTGTGATCACACCCGATAATCACTCGCTTTTTTAGGTCACGCCAAAAGCATCTCGCTCGCACGAATTTATACAATTGCAATGCACGCGACCCTCCCTCACTTCAGAAGACGTGTCTCATGAAGCACGTGGTACGCGGCAGTAGCACGCAAGACGGAGAACGAATGTGAGCCTGGGCAAACGGTGCATCTGTATGGCATTCTGGGCAAGTGGGGCTAATGAAGTAAGGCAACCATTGGTCGTCTTGTGCCGTGAGCGCCTCCGCGATGGGAATCGGCGAATTTCCGCCTCTGGCTCAAAAAAAAAGTGAAGAAACGTAAACGAGCCGCCAGGCACGCTTTGTCCGAGCGCGGCGACGCGGCGCTTTTCTCTTTGCGTCGGTGAGAAAGCTGGGAAAGTACACGCTCGTGCGTGCGTGCCTAGGTTGACTCGGCCTCAAACGAGTACCTGGTGCGATGCGTAAAAACATCGCCACTGGGGAGACAAAGGCGGCTGGGCGTGGTGCTGTGCCATTCTGGCCTTCATAGGTGCTTGCCAACAGCACTTGCCCCACCAGTCTGTTAAGGCTATACGGGGGATCTTTGTCTTTGTTGTGTGCCTAGGTAGGTAGCGCGCAGTGTCCCTCTGTGGAATCAGTTGAGGATTCTACCTTGCCAGCAAACCCAGCCGAGGCACGTGCGCGCCGCTACTTAAACAGAACAAGGCGAAGGCACACTCTGTATTTAACGCCTCGGGGTAACGTTTAATAAGTAATTCCAAGAGCATGCGCAGCATTAAAATAGAAAGCCACAAATACTCTTTGAAGTTTAAATGTTGACCTTTATTTTCAATGTGACTGTGCAATGCCAAAGGTTTTAATAACATCAAGCACTACGGCGCTATAATAGCCTGTTATTTCTTCCAGCTTCCGCTCTTTTAAGTTTTATCTTTTGTTTATTTACCCTGCGCTCAACCGTACATATATATCGCCCTGGCTCTTGCTACAAGGCAAGGTAACCCGCACCAAAACTGCACGGCCAATATTGGTGACGCATCACAACCGGGGGCACGTCGTGCTCGTGCCGTTCACCGCGCGACGGTGAACCATGTCGGCGCGGCGGAGAAGTCTCAATAGAACCCCCGATCGGGAGCCGGGGACAAGGCCAGTCAGGCCGCACCCGCGCTGCCGGCTGGCCTGTGCGGCGCTAGCTCGGCACGGCGATGAGTGACGCTGCGACAAAACGACGCGGTGGGATCTTCGCCGGGCTTCTTGTTAAATGGCAAACCGGGAAGCCGGTAACCATTTATGGAATCGGTTACCAGTTCAAAAAGTCAGGAAATGGCCATCGTTTCAAACGGAATGCGAGCACCGAGGGCGCCCATTGGTGAGCGCGTTCGCGTGACTGGCACGGTGGAGACTAAGCCATGGCGTGGTACATCACCTGCCCTTTGTTTCGTAGCTCAAAAGGTAAACGCGGAGTATTTATTACTGGGGACGTTTCTATGCATGCAGCAATCCCGTATCTGGTTTTTACCAGTTTTTCATGCGGTTACCGGTTATGTACAGACAGATTTGAACAACCCTACACATTAACAAAGCAAAGACACGTTCTAAATATATACGTTACAGACGCCACATCATATGACCTATAAGTGCAGAGTTGTAATCTGCTTTTGAGGAAAGAGGGGCCCAGACCACATATCTCACTTGCTGGCAGCGCCTAAGAGAAGCCGTCAACTTTAGTCGTTCTCATTTCTACTGTGTGCCCAATAACCGTGAACTGTGTGATAACCGTTTGAAATGAGTGGGCCATCAAATAAGACACTCGTGGTAGTAGAGCAACGAGTTCACCAAGTACTGGCTCGGAGCCGCGACGATACCACGGAGGTTATAATCACTCTCATTGGCCGTATCATGGGCGCTATTAAAGTCTTGCTACCTTAGTTGCTACCGATTTCTGCCCTGGCCCATGGCTCACAGGGAGTGAGGTGGCCGGCAGGAGAGCAAAAAAGGCTTCTGACCGACGTGTGCGTGCTGCATTCGTGCTGCTCACTATGTGCCGCTATTGTGGTCCAATTTAGCTGCTTCCGATGTACCCCTTGGTAGGTGCCCGCTCATTCCGATGCATATCGGAAGTGGTATTACTCACCCAATGATTAGCCACCCCGGGTGAATCACACTCCTCGGCCAGGAGTTGAACTCAAGACGATATGTTTTTTTTTTAGTTGGGCTGTTCTACCCCAGTGCCACCCGGTCGCGTAGCTAAAAGGCACACACGATGTAGACCTGTATATGTGATGGATCAAATTCCAGGGTAGCCTGATCATAACTAAGGCTGCCTGCCTGCCCTGTCAAAATGCTCAGCAATTGGCTTTGCTGAAGCAGCAAGGTTAAGCCTAGCTAAAGTGGGAATGATTAGAGGCTTGAGGGTTTTGACAGCTAACGGGCATTGAGGCTTTAAAAAAAAATAGGCTCGTGACGGGATCAATCAGAAGCCGAGGTAAATGCGTCTCACAGGGACAACCGCCCACAGTTCAGCATGCCACAAGCAACAGCGCTCAATGGTAAATGCTTACGAATCATTTGAGTTGCACCAACCATTGTTTTGTGAGGCCGTCAATCATTGCCAAATGTTCAAGCCTGTCCCTAAAAAAAACTCCTGCTTCATCGTAATTTCCTGGAGTTGATAAAATATGTACTGCATTGTGGAAAGTAAGCAGTGGTGGTTCTAAAAATAAAAAGGCCCCCATTATTGGAACGTAGAACTTCCACTTCTGGCTCAGGGCCCCAAAATGCTCATTTGAGCAGCGAAACACTAACTATTTGGCCTAGCCCTAACCTTAACCCTAAATCTAGTGCTAACCACAATCCTAATTGTAACTACACCTTAACTACATTATTAGTGAGACTTCATAAAACAATTGCGAAACGTCCGACGAAAATGTTCCTCATGATAAATTACAAGGCAAACATTTGCCATCGCAAAATGTTTCTTATTCTGAGGCCTTTCTGCAGGCCCAACACTCACGCTCGTCACATTTTATCGCAACCACTAAAGGTAATCAAAATATTAGTCATGAAGCTATAGTTACCTCCGAGGCCCGCCTCAGATAATAATGTAAACTGTCACGAATTACATGCCCTGCCACGGTTGGTAAACACGGCAAGTCGGTTAATGCCGGTCACTCTTTGCCGGAACACTGCGTGCCGTCACCTGTCATCCTGGAGCCTGCCAGTCAGCGGCAAGGGGAGGAGTGGGGGACATTATCCTCCACACCACGGCACCGGCCCAAGGCACTGGTCTCTCACATTAATTGCCCTGTGATGCTCCACTCTTGAGATAAATAATAAACCGGTGAATCCTCCTTCATAACCCCCCAACCACCCCCCACGCAAGGCCCCGGGGCCACGTCTTTCTCGACGACGAAAGCACATTTTCCTCCAACGCCTCAGACCCACGTCGGTGACAGTGGCCAATGCCTTCTTCCCGTTAATCCTACCTGACAGTGCGATAATGTATCGTAATTGCTTTTCGATTTCCCTCCCCCTCACCCTGATTCTCCATTACGCGGACCGACCATCCCGGAAAGCCAAAACCCACCCAGCGAGCCGCACGCCTCGCAATTAAAGGTCGGCAAAGAATTGCGACTCAGCCCCGTTCCAGTTGAGCCTGGCTTGCACGTGATCACGACGACGCGTCCGCGCGGCAACGTGCCCGCAGAGGAGCGGAAACGGCGCGTGGGTTTTAGCTTC
Source organism: Lampetra planeri (assembly GCF_965212315.1). NCBI lineage: Eukaryota > Metazoa > Chordata > Hyperoartia > Petromyzontiformes > Petromyzontidae > Lampetra > Lampetra planeri. The sequence continues at coordinate 13,790,824 of NC_136118.1, read as the reverse complement.
TTTCAAAAGATAGCACTCTAACCGTTGCTTGTGTCTATACGTGCGTAATTATGTATCGCCAAAGACTCACTTAACTACACGACCAAATGCTGTAACCAGTGAGCTGCCAATATGGTTCTGGCACCTGACTCACAAACGGAAGGTCGTTAAGTTCAAAGCCAGGTAAGGGCACCGACTCAACCCTTCCACCCATCACAGGAGATAAAGTTAACAGCACTCTGCGGGAAGTCAACAGCGGTCAACCCATGGGTTAAACTGTTTCTTTGCCATAGGAACGTCACTGTTTCACACCTGGTCCAGGACTGTAAATGGAGATATGTGCTGCAGCAGGCCCATTTGAGCTGGAATACACTTTGACCGAGACTTTTGACTTGGAGTCCACACAATGAAAGAACACCGATGCATCATGCCGCATGCCACACGAGCCGATTCTGACGGGGGCTTCAATAGCGACCTCCTGATTACGAGTCGAGTCAAACAACACGTGGCACGCAGCCAGCTCGGGCGGGAAAGGGGCAAACGTTGACGCGCCTACATCTTACTCATCCCACGCCACCTCTAATCTTTGTCGCCACTTCCTCCCCGGTCTATCCCCCCCCGTCTCCACGGTCCCCCCATCCCCCCCGTGTCCCCCACCTCCCCGGTCTCCCCTGCCCCGACGCTACGCTACCCCCCGGCACCCAGCGTGGAGCACGACTTCAGGCAGCAGGAGAGCATGCTGCACCAGGCGCTCACGCCGCCGCGGGGGTGCCGCGCCGCGACGGCGCTCCCGTCGCCGCACGCCCTGCTGCCGCCTGCGCTGCCACCACCAGCGGCGGCCCCCGACCCCTGCCAAGACGGCCAGGACCTCCGGCCGACGATGGCGGCGGCGGCCAGCGTCGCGCCGAGCGACCGGCACGGAGGGCCGCAGCCCAGGGGGGCCGCACGCAAGAACGGCAAAGGCTGCTTCTGGTTCTTATGACAGCCCCCCCCCCCAGCCAGCCACGTGACTCGGGCATTGGCAAATGCCAGTGGAAGAAATATAATAATAAAAAATCAAATGCCAATTGGTGACACCGAGAGCCCCGAGCACTTTTATCCGTTTACATGCAGCGACCTGACGTGCACCCCGGGTGCTCTCGTGCTTCTCGTCGTCTCGAGGCCCCGCAGCGGTGGTGGCGGTAGCGGCGGGGATAGAGGGACTCGCTGCGCCATGGGAGGTGCGCCGCCGCGTCGTCGCGCACGGCACACACACGGCCAGTGGCCGCCTCTCAAGAAATCAAGAGCACCGGCAAGTGAAGGGGCAAAAGAACAGAAAGCAGCGTGCTTTGCTGAACGCGTCAAGCTCTGAATATTGTCTCCACGTTGCAACGTGCCGCAATGCCGCGCTACCCCCCGCCCCCCCCCGTGCATACACTGTGAAATTGTTTGCAGAGCATTGCAGGGATACAGAACGCGCGCGCGCATACAAAAGACCCAGGCGAGACTGTTGGGACACGAGCCTTTAGTGGAGCATCTATTAAGGCCAAGGGCAACGTACAGCGAACCAAGTTGCGATTTTAGGCGGAGTCGACACAGCGGAGGACGACATCGCAGCAGTGCTCGTCTACGGGCAGCGGGTAACGGATGTTGGACAGAGCAGGATGCGAGGGGAATGCCGCGTGCGCCCTACTTAAGAGCCGCCCTCCGCGAAACACCGCCCGCTCGTCAAGTACGCCATCGCCCGCAGCCACCCCTCATCTCCTGCCGATCGCAAAGCGGCGGGAACTCACGACGAGCCAGGGCAAAGGAAACCCTCCCTGTCAACGGGGATAAAAACTGCTATGAAATCAAGCGCTCCGCGGAGAAAGGCACGAGACGACGGGAGCGGCGTAGGGCTTTGCGAGATCGGTTTAGACTCCACGGCAAAGCCTCTCCCTCAAGCGTCGTGACAACCTTGTGGCTATATATTCTTAGTTCTTTCGGTAAAGTCAAGTAGAAGGGAAATAATAAAATAATATTTATATAGTTTATATTATTATTAATATATTAAGAATATATTATTTATTTCATTATTTCCCTTCTATGTGACTTTACCGAAAGAACCAAGAATATGAATCCCTGCAGTCACGAAAGCTTTAAATCAAGCCTTGTGGCTGTATCTTCGGAAGCTCTGTGCGGTGGCAACGCCTCCAAGGGCAGCGGACTTCGAAGGACTCTCTATCTGCAGCTGTGTACGGATTGATTTTAACTTTTTAAGAGGACGGCATTCATAAAATGCTCGAACGGGTTTGTGCAGTGAAGCTCTAAAAAAAACATTTTTATTGAGTCGCGAGGGTTCACCAGTTTCTTAAGGGGTTATTTACACCCAAAGCAAACTTGTGCAATATTTCGTGAAATGTTAGTTGACATGTCCGTGACGTACTAGCGGCACCTCCTTTGGCTAAGAGAGTTGGAATGTTATTAATCACACGAGTCTCTAATCACGGTTAATTTTCAATCACTATAACAAAAAACAAATTAAGTTATATATTTTAAGTATATTCAAGCAAAAGTTACATTAAGTATGCAACGCTGTTAAACGGTGCATTATCTGTTGCTAAAAATTGATACGTGTTCAACAACATCGTGTTTGTATGCATTGACTGTATAAATACATGTACATACAGATATATAAAGACATGCACATATTAATATATAAACAAATATACGTGAATAAAAGGCTGTGCGCTATTCAATTTCCCGTATGATAAAGGGCAATGAACTGCATTGCAAACCAATGAACAGTAACCTAAGCCGCTTAATTAAATTAATTCTGCACCGCCCGCTTATTAAAATCTTTATTTCCCGGGAGGACAGGTCGAGCCTTGCCACCGCAAGCGGAGTCCTCCCCCCGTCTCGGTCGTCGCGCACACAACCCTGGCCCCCAACTAGGAAGCACGAGCCCTCGCGGGCACGGCAGCGGCTGTCAACGCAGACGACAAAACCGAACGCCGTCACTTCTCTCCTGCCAGATTCTGCCAGATTCTGGACCTGATCTCCTGCGGCATACAATTTTATCGTCTCGTCCGCACGGAGTTTTCAGCAGCACACCTGCAGGTCACCACACTGCCCCTTTCTGCTTCTTCCCTCCCAAGTTGGAATTCCCTCCCCCTCGTCTCTGTTCCTAAGCTCCTACCGCCATGCTCACGTCAACAAGCATGGTAAACTCTTATCTATTGCTACTTTGAGAGTGCTGTCGGTTGCCAGCAGCTTGACGTTTTGGGCCTCTGCTTAGCAACTGCATATAATAATAATTATTATCCCTACTACATTTGGCTTAGGCCTGCTCCTTATGCCAGAGTCGAGAACCTACCTGCTAACGGTAACCCACCTCTGGTGGCCACTCCAATGCCAGTCTAGAGTACCGTGCCCTGGTCCCTCCTGCACATGTGCCCCAGTTTTTGTAAACCCAAATTCCTGATTACATCTACGGCACTTTGCCTCCACATTTGCTTTTGGAATTTCACAGTTGCTTGCCTCCTATACTCTGCAATGAAATCTGCAACGCTTTTCACACAAACGAAATTAAGCTTTCAGATCTGTACGCAAGCCACCCTGGTGGCCCGGGGTGCACAGCGGCTTTCGTGAAATTAAAAATCAACATCGTGGAGAAAGACAGTTCCACGCTTGTCGCCTCTAAACCGCATGCAAAAAAAATGCAAACTTGGCTTACACTTGAGGGGTTCTTTCAAAAAGGGGACACTCCTACCGTGAGTACGCGACAGTGCCCATATACGTTCGTAGCCCTCAACTACTGGCAAAAATTTCACATTGCTATGGCAGGGTCATTCAATCTAAAGGACAAAAAACCACTGTTGACTTTCCATGGTGGCGCTCACTTTACCGCCGTGCTCACGACAGGACGAGCCGACCCCCCCCCCCCAACCGGAACGTGAACGCGCAACCTTCCTATTGCGAGTTGGGAAAAGTACGCGGGGGTAGTAGACGTGCACACAACTTCACGAGGGGGACGGGCCCCATGCTCTCGCTGTCTCAGCAGGACGACCGCAGAGAGATCAGAATATCCTGCGCACGACAACGCTTCTTGGTTCGTTCCGCTCTCACAGCTCGGTGCCTACCGTGATGGAAACGACTTCACTCCCCGTCTTGATGACAGTACAGCTGGGATATGCTGTAATCGGCGCAAAAAAAATCCACAAAAATCTTTAAACGCCATTAAGTGAGTGGAATGGTGCCCGTGTGACTGCTAAACGGTGGCAAAGGATATCTAATTTAGAGCTGAATTGCATTACCTGCTTGCCAGTGATTGCTGTGTGCACACTCTCGTTGGCATTAGATAGATTGATTTATAGGCACGTACATACATAAACTTAATATAACCAGGTAAGAGTCCCCACTAAGATACTCATTTCTCTTTCAAGGGAGATCCGGAAAAAAAAATATCAGAAATACAAAAAAATGTAAGCTTGGTCCCAAATTAAAATAAGTGTTGAGTACTGCTCATTTCAGGCAGCAACCTAAGCCTGCAGTAGCAATTCCACATTCCCATGACAGTGGCTAGTCTCTCCATTAGATGGCCACTGTTGCCTGTCCAGAATGTAAGCATAGTTTAAGTGCACCTGACATACAGAGCTGGATTGCAAGGTGACTAATCGATTTCAGGAAAGCAAGTAGGTTAACTCATCGGTGTGGACTTTCAGAGCGTCATGCTCACGTAAGCACGGGTTTTTTCGCGATACTATGGTTTCGTTTGAGACGTCAAACACAGTAAAAAAGGAATCAGCCAAACACCTTGACACAGAATCCTGAGCCTTAGTCGGTGTTTTCTTGCAAAAACGAATGACGTTTTAACTTCACGTTTAACCACCGACAGATGATGGGCTGAGTCGGCAACTTGGCTGGGATTTGAACCGGTAAATATCCCAGAGCGAGGACAGGGCACTCCAGCCCGCCAGTGCTACCCTGCAGAATCGACCAATCCGTATTCGCTGCTCTATGATGCCACAACCCTCGACCTCGATCTCGCGACCTTGACACCGAGAAAACAACAAGAAAACCCCGTGAAGTGCCGCTGCGAGTTGTGACATTTTCATTTGCTTCATCGATTTCGCCAGATAAGGAAAGGCCACAAAATGCAGTGGCCCCAGCGTCAGAGTCAGTCAGAGTGGCCAGCGCCACCCGCGATGGAGACGGGCGCACACCACCCCCCCACCCTCCAACCCAATACAACCGCTGCCATTCCCTGGCGAATGCCATTTCCACAAAGGGATGATAATTGCAGGGAGCAAGTCCCGCGGGGAATATTCCTCCGGGGAAATGTGACCGACGTCTTGGTCACGGGCGCAAGGGGGTCACGGCAGGTGCGCTCGTGTCACTGGCACGGAAGCGGCTGGGAAACGATCGATACGGATAACTCAACACCATTGACATTTTTAGATGATTACTTTTGCATTTGTCAGGGGGGTGGGGGGGTGTTTGCACAGGGACGCTTACACTCTTGACCAAGCGGCATGACGAGTTTCCGTTCTGTAGGATATTCAAAGGACGAGAGCATTGTGTGTGAGCGATGGCCACACTACGAGCCATCCGCTGAACCTACAATTTGCATTGCGCCGAGCCCAGCAGCGTGTACCTTCATTACACCGATGATGTGAGCCAGAAATCCTGGTCACTCATGACGTCGGACACATCGCTCAACCCACTTGATAAACTCACAACGTAACAAAAAAAGGTTAAAGTGTCTCCCTGGTTAAAGGAGCAGTGATCCAGTACTCGTCTTTGTCGGCGGAGCTGAGCCAGTGGTGGAAATTTCTCATCCCCATGATAGTGGCCGGTCTCCGAAAAGGACAACTGCCATAGAGTGTATTCATCACCAGTCCCCCCTTTACCCCCCCCCATCCCATCCCCACATTCAGAAGCGGTGAATCGGGAATGGATGAGGAAGCACTCAAGTTCAAGTTCAAGAGACCTTCACATCCAAAGCAATTGATGACACCCCACCTCGCCATCACTTCCTTCCTTCTGCCAGATGCCACAGCAGTTGTAGGTTTACGCCCAGGGTGCGGATGTCGGACCCCCCCCCCCCCCACCAGACCCCCCACCCGTGTTTGCGGTGCCCGAGCATTGCCACCGGTCACCGTGCACCGTGCACTGCTCGTGCTCAACGGGAATCATTCAACTCGCTGGTTCAGAATGGACGCGCGCCCAATTAGACCACTCAGAAGGGGGGGGGGGGCTTAAAAAGCAAAGCATCGCTGGACGCCGACCGGCAGCCAAAGTGCATGAGTAAGTGTTTTAGAGCAGAGCGCCGGCGTGGCCAATCGATGCGATGGCCGTGTTACACGCCCATGGGTGAGCGCCACCCGTCAATCGATGAATCAATCTGCGCGTACCTTCAGCGCGGGGGGGGGGGGGGAGTTGTTTGTCGTGCCGGCGGTCGTACGGTGTGCACGCTCGTGTTTCGCTCCCCTCTTCAATGCTCCGCATCCAATGTGCGTTCTTTATTCAACACGCTCGGGGGAATGGAACTGCGGCCCACATGCTCTTCCTCGGGGGCCGACGAATCGACGATCACTTTTTGTGGAAAGTCAAACGTGCTCTTGCCCGTGGGTAGGACTTGGCTCCCACCATAGGAACGTGGAGTTTCTATAATGCTGAAGAGCCGTTGACGGACAGCAGAACGGCCACGTTGCTCGTCTGTCCAACGAGCCTCTTAGAATTTGTATAAAAAAAATTGGTCATTTATATTTTAAAAAAGAGGTAAGTGGCAGCAATGAATGTTAACAGTGTGCAATTTAACTCCCCGCGAAGCTTCATTTCGCTCAGCCACTTGGCGCTGTGGCAGAACGGACGCGTCCCAACTCATCGTGGGAGGCTGTGCACTCATATCCCAGGAAGTGGTCAACTCAGGCCATCGTCCCTTCAGGGTCATTAAAATGAGCCCCACTTTGCCAGAAATTAAAAGAGTACAATATAAAGAATTCCGCCCCCGCCAAAACAATATGCAATTTCCGCTACAGCCTCAAGGTCAGTAACGGAAATGAGCATTGCCCCGTGACTTTGTGAGCATAAGGGCCACTTTGATTTTGATTTGAATCTCCAGCTTTGGACAGTAACTGTGACACAGCCATACAACGTTCACTCCACTACATTAATCACAGGCACAAAATTATACGGGCAAGTGTGGGGATCGAACCATCAACCCGACGGGAATGTAAGCTCCGACCCCCTAAGCTATCGAGAAGCCACTGATCCGCACATGCCTTATTATTGTTGGGTAAACAATAACCTGCATTATTACTGTCATGTAGGGATTTTAATGTCTGTTGTACCATTAAGCGCTGCGAGGATTGAGCAATTTAGTGCATGCGCTTGGAGCTTAATGCAAAGCGGAGAATCAATAAAAGCGGCCGATATGGTGCAATTTCCCACCAGCATTCTGCACGACTGCTTCTGCAGCAGAGCCAAGTTCTTTTTGGCTGCGTAAGGACCCTTACTTAAAGATACGTTGCAGAAACACAGAGATGCACCCATAGCCCACCCACCCCGTCCCAGCGCCCTCTGCTGCAGTACGCCCTGGGGCTGAAACCGGCACGCGTGGCTCACCCAGGGATTCATTTCAAGTATGTTTTTTTCTCTCCTTCCTGGCGGCACTTGCGATATTCAGTCTCGGGCCATTTTTTTAATAAGATCCGTTTAAGAATGAATGATGCACTTTATATCCTGATTTTATTTTGCCCGGCAGAAAGAGAGCAGTGGGGAGGGGGGGGACAAGAATAAGTAGAAGGCGGCCTGGGTCGATGAGGGTGCGGGTGCTGTGCTCGTGGGGCCAGTGCAATGACTCTGGTGATGTTGAGATCCTGGGCCAAAATCTCAGGCTCACACACTGGAGGTTAAACTGGATTCAAATTGCTTTTTCTTTCAACAAACTATATATTCCCGTTGGGCTATTTAGTATCGTGGGATGGCGTAATTTCTGCTCGCAAAATATCATGCGCGCTGCTCCAGAACGGTAACACGGAATATGACTCCAACGGAACCAATTCTTATTCTCAGGTAACTTCTGTACGTCACTTAACCAGACACGCGTATGCCCTGGAAAAATACAGTTGTTTGCACGGTTAGCTACGTTAAATCTCAAATAATCTTGAGTGATTGGTGACCAGGCTAAGGCTGTCAATTCGCTCCGCTTGTTAACCCAGTTTCGCCAGAGCGGATGAAATCACTCGTGGCGAGCTTGGCTTACACAACGATGGATCCTTGGGTTCTCCGTGGAACCCAGACAATACTCTGGCACGGTATTCCCCCCCCTCGCCCGCCCGCCCACCGAGGCACCTGACTGCCTCTGCACTCATTTCTCAAATCGAGCAATTGTTCAGTAAAGCAATCCTAACGCTGTAAAACTGCAATTTACCTAAATCAACACACTGACTGATAATAAAACCGCCCTTCTGCACGTACAAAGCACCACAAGAAACGTTCAGACATGGATGTTTGTAGCGGGAGTTTACGGATCACTGTACACTCAGAGTTCCGGGCTTAAAAAAACAAAAAAGCAGGGTACTGGTGCAAGTGACAAATTATGAGAAATATACGAGAGGGTATTAAAGTTGGGGAGGTCATTTCAGAATGCGAGAAGAAGGTGCCAATATAATCTCGTAAGAGGAGCCGCAATCGGGAAGGCAACGCATGCCGGAGCGCGGCTTGCCAAGACTGGCATCGGAGTTTGTATGCAGAGGTCAGCAGTCATTGGAGGAGCAGGTGTAAGAAGATCCAGATGTGCCAAGCTACCAAGATACGGCTGAAAAAAAGAGTCGGGATCAGTGTTATCGGTCGCGATGACCTATGGATAATAATCTGAAAGCCGTAACGGCTACATTTCTACACGTGACAATATTGAATGAAATTCTTGTATCGAGCGTCTCTCTACACGCTTAAAAGGAGAAATGTCTGGTAAGCGGCGGTATTAGGGAGACACCGGTAGCAGATCCATGTTATAATTTTCCAAGGGCCATTCCCCAAAGTGACTTTGTTCTCTGCGTCCGGCAGGAGGTCAATGTTATAAGGTCATCCAGGGCCAGCGAGACTCATGCAACCAAACGTATCCGCCACTCGCTTCCCTTCTTCGGCTAGATCCTGCAAGCAGCGACGAGTCGATGAATCGAACTCCCGCAGGCTCGTGCCTCGACTGCGAGAGCACAGCCCGATGCAAATGGTGCAACAAAAAAAATCCTCAGAAAAAAAGCGAACGGGTAAAGAAAAAAGTGCAAACACTTTCGCATTAAAATTCACATCACAGATGTAGTCCACAGTGGTTTTCTCATTGCACTTAAAAGTGGTTGTAAAGCGACGGGAAATATCTAGCACTTTTTTCTCTCGTAAAAATCAAATGCATATAAAAAAAAATGCACACTTTAAATCGTGGTAAAATGAAAAAATTTTTTATTTTTCTCTCCCCTGCGCGATCATTGCTAAATAAGACTTCACTACGCTGGACGTCCCGTTTGATCAGAGAGCCGCAACGAGTGCATCATGGCGTAATGCCTTTAGTCTTGCCGCGGGGCGGATCGCACCGCACAATAACGAAGGAAATGCACCAGGGCATACACACAACGCAGAAAAGCACCGCGCACTGCAATATAAAAGAATGCGCACCTGGGCATACACGCACGAAGAATATGATGAGCCGTGCCGAAATGAGGGATGTGCCCTGGCATACACACAGGAGCGCGCATGCACACTTCCATACAAATGTGAAAATATGTGCACGCACGCATATACACACGCACGGGCGAACACGCAAGTGCATGGACACGCACTGACACACAAAGACAAATATCCTCGGTATAGCCTTAACAGATTGTTGGGGCAAAGTGCTTGCTGTTGGCGAGCACCCGAGGGGGCAGGTGACAAGCACAATGCCTGGCCACCTTTGTCTCCCAAGAGGCGATTTTTATACATCGCAGCAGGTACTAATTTGGGGCCGAGTAAACCTAGGGGAGACTCAGGACTGGTTGAGATAATTGTCACTGGTGTTGGGCGAGAACGAGAATCGAACTCGGGTCGAAGCGTTCGGAGTGCATGGCCCTAGCCACTGCACGACCGCTCCCCACTACACACACGGACATCGCACGTACCTGAAGCGAAGGTAAAGAACATGCACTCGAGCACTCAACAATGGAGATTCGCTCTTTTGTTGTGGATATATTCTCCTGGTAATAATGCTGTTAGTGAGCGCCTATTCATGGACTCGTGTAGCAACATGAACAACGTTGGCACGCTGGATATTGAAATTATATTTGACTGATGATGATGATGATCATTATATGCTCCATGGGTTAAAGGTACAAGTACATGAGCTGCCCCTTTTGTCAATCCACTGCTGGATGAGGGCCTCCCCACGCCACGCAGGGTCATGGGGGTTGTTTGACCGCGCTATTCATTGCGGGGGTTGGTGAAGGCGCGATGGATTTTGTCACACTGCCCTGTTTCGCACACGATGTAGCTCCCGCAGCAGCCTATAGCACCTGTTTTGTGTGTGGTGGCCTCCCATCAAAGCTCCCTCGAGGCTTGACTATGCTTAGCCTCTGGGTTGTGATGAGATTGGGTGCATTCTGGGTGATGTGGCGATAGGATTCGGGTTTAAAGGTAGGGGGGTACTCTAATGCATGGCACTGTACATTCACTTATTCTCACTTTGGACATCAGCCTTAGACAATCAGGCGAGAGAAAAGGGCTCAAGCGCTCAGAGTCACGGGCATCGACAAAGGCAGAAACGCTCATGTGCACTCGCTCACTCGCTCACTCGCACACGCAGCCAAACGGCGGATTCTGAATGTCGCTCTTGCAGGATGAGCCGTCGTCAGTCCGATAGAAAGGAATTCATTCATTCAGCCCTTTTCACAAAACCTTTAAATCGTTTAAAGTTATTGCGTACCATTTTTAAATTGTGCAGCATGCACGTGGGCGGCCAAATGCAAAGAGTGATGAAAACGAACACATATGTGTATGTGGACATTCCCACGCACGCACGCACGCACGCACAGACCCTCGGAAGACCTGGTGGCGTTGTTCACACTATTAAAAATATATTTTATTTACCAGGTAAAGCCCACCGAGCTATATAGCTCTTTTTCAGAAGCGACCTGACCACAGATGATAGCTCTGCGAAATGGTTCATCAAGTGGAAGTTTACAGCAGCAAAATACTCGAAACGCATGCCGATTCTAAATGTGGAGGCAAAGTCGGAGGATCGGGGAAAAAAATCCACACGACCACGGAGAGAACATTCAAACTCCATACTACAGCGGGCATCAGGGTCAGGATCGAACCCACGACCTCCTGCATACCAGGCGAGGAAGATGACATCTTCTCGCCGCCGTGGGAGCTGCCCCCCCCAAAACTCTCTCAACAGCTGCTGCCGGTACCCTCTTCAGATTACACCGCCCAAATCTACAGCCAAAACGCGATTTAAAACATCAGCATCGCTCAAAATCCCGCGCAGCATTTAATTTACTTGAAAAGCCGATGACAGGAAGCCACGATAAGAGTTGAAAATCTTCTGTGGACGACGCAATAAGAAAGGCGACGCTCACGTGTGCTCTGGACCAGTCTCACGAAATGGAATATCTCAAACAGACGGTAGTGTCATGTGAGAAGTATACATTTCACATTTCTACGTGTTGTCAATCTCAGTACCAGTCCCCATTTGTGTTGGTGATAGTGTCGCAATTTTAATACATGCGCATGAGATCCCCCTAAATGGACCGGCTTGACCAGCTTGTCGTGGGGCTGGAATTATTGCATCCTATCTTTGAAAAAAATAAATGTAATTGCAGACCCATAGGAGGCACCAGCCCAATGTGTCTACTTGCCAAGCCATATGTTTAATAACAACTTAGTGTCTCTATGCTGAAACCATAATTAACACACTGCTTACCTGGGCAAATTTCCACATTCCAATGGCAGGTGAAAGTACATTCATAGGACAACCATTTTTTTATTTCCCACAGATTCAAATTATGGACTCACCCAGGAAAGATTATGGAGTGGGTTGACCTCTGGCCAAAATTTGAGCTCGCAAACTTCGAATCGTGAGTCAAGCACTCTAACCACGGTGCCACTGTGTTGGAAAGTTCCAGGTCACTTTCTGTGTTAGTTGAAAGGGAGAACAGACGTACAAGCGCATGATTTTGTAGAATTATTTTATTCCAGCTGTTAAGAAGAAGCCCGAGGTCTATACACAGAGACCAGGAGCCTGAGAAAGCCATGGAAAGTGGAGTGTTGAAAAGCTTCGGGAACAGTCAGATAATCAGAGGTTTCAGACAGCACTCGGCTCTTGCCATGGGAATGTAGAATTATCAGCAATCGCTCAGTGCTAGCAGCAGAGGGGAGCGCAGCAGCCCCCGTTGGTCATTGGATCAGGGTGACACCTTTGACTCGGACGTAAAATGTCATTCAAAACAAAACACCGAGCAAATAAGCACGACTCGCCCGTAAAGGATTTACACATTTTAATCGTGGGCTGCTACACTCAATTCGTGCGAACTGGTGAGGTCATCGTCATCTCATTTGACTACATATAGGGTTTGCACGGTGTATGGTAATAGAATCATTATAATAAATATGATCTGTCGATGGAATCGCTGTTGTTTGCCCGAGGCCACCAAATAACACCGCAGGCTGGAAACTGCTGAGTAAACAAACGAGGCTGTGCAGGCGGACAAACGGACCCCGACACACGGAAAAACTGATGACACAACACCTCGGGCCAATTACGCACGGCAGCGAAGCCCACGTGTGCGGCACACACACACACACGGCTGCTCGTACATTATACACGAACCGTAATTACAATTAAAACAAAAGTGTTGCCTGAATTCCGAGTGTCTCTGAAGCTTAGTCATCAGAATGTTTAAGTCGTGACGCACTATTCGCTTGGTGGGGTTTTTTAAGCATTCTTTTGCTGGGTACTTTTTTTTTACTTTCGCAGTGAAATCTACAAAATACCCACGAACTGTGTTTACAACCTGCCCCGGTGCTCCAGCCCACAATTAAGGCAGCTGTCACACGATAATTACAAGGTCCACACGGGCACTCGCAAAGCCCAAACGCGCGCACAGACGCACGTGCACGCGCGTGCACGTGCACAGAGAGCCTGTCCCTCGGCACACGAGACACAAAATGTCGCTACCCTCACCTGTTGGCGGCGGACGTCAATCACCGACAAAACGCCGCTGCGCGTCAGCGGCGTACACTCGCACGCAGTGGTGCGTACGGCGCTACAGGGTTCAGTGGTGTAATTTGACCAAGAAATAAAACGTGTGTTAAAATCAATGACATGCGGTTCATTCGAGATGGTATGCCCATCGCTGTGACCTGAAATGGCAATACAGGACATCTTCCTTTTAGTTCAAATGGACTGCTAAGGGAAGATGCTGCGAGTGAGATTCTATGACGTGGAATGACAAAGAAGAAAGCTATCGGACAACACCATACCCAGCCGTCATCCCAGCACGGATGTTCATACAAAACATTGAGCAATTTACAAGGTGAAAATTGAGTACGATTCGACACGTTGATTAATGGGCCCTGCAGTTGAAATAGGGGTTACGGAGAGTGAGCCCCGGCAAGGACGTGGGATTCACACAATTGGCCCAGGGCCACCTGTGGAGAAGATCAAGATGGCACTTTGAAATTGGCGTGAGAACACAACACAAAGCACAATGGAATATATTAAACCAGGCGTCTGTACATAACTATGGCGATCGATTTGCATTTTGAATCTCATTTCTATTAAAAATTGTATTTCATTGCGAAGATCTGTTTATTTTATTTGATGATCAAGGGAAGGATTTAAATATTTGTCAGCGATATTCACAGATCAGAGTCCTTGTGGATGAGAAGGAAATCTTTTCAAATTCGTCTGAAAGCGCTCAGTAAAACATTGACATCCGAGAACCACTTCACGTCCCTAGACTTCCCCCCTTCGTCCACCCTGCCGCTTCCGCTTGCTTAATGAACCCCGCTGCGGTGTGTTTGCTCTCCCCGTCTCTGACTGCTATTTAATAAAAAACGGTATTTACATCGAGATAAAAGGAAAATCTACGAGAACCTCGGGCGAACAGAGGCGAGCGAGAGAGAACACAACTGGAAGTTTGAAGAGCGGAGGGGGGGGGGCACGCTGAACCCCCCACGCCAGGCCGAGCGCCGGCTGAGCGCCGCTTCTCTGCTGCGGTGACGCCGGGCGAGCGGTCGCGGCGCCGTGAGATCGAACGATCCCGGCGGCACTTGCACGGGGCGGAGCGGTGCTCGTAAATCCCCCGCGACACGGTGGCGCCCGGCAGGCGGTGGCGGGAAGCGTCGGGCAGTCGGCGAGGCGAGCGGCCGTGCACGCCGGGCGCTAGCGGCGCCTTCCATTGGAGACCGAACAAGGCGTCACTATCGTGTTTTTGTACTGTTTGCTGTTGTAACGTTCTTACCCGCCCCGACTGGACATCTGGACTGGACATCCAGTATGAATACATATTCTGATTCTGAACTTGCCCAGACACCTTTGTCTCTCCTAGTGGGGCCTTGAACTCGGGTCACCGCAGAGTGCTCACAGCTACACTACCTCTCACCCATCATTCCAAAGACAAAGATCCCCCGTGTAGCCTGAACAGACTGTTGGGGCAAGTGCTGTTAGCGAGCACCTATGAAGGCCAGCACGGCATACGAGGGAGTGGGTGGCCAGCACCGCGCCCGGCCGCCTTTGTGTCCCCAGTGACGATATTTACACACCACACCAGGTACTCATTTGAGACTGGGTTAATCTAGGGGGAGGCCCAGGACCGGTTCAGACAATAGTAACTGGTGTTGGCCGTGAGCGGGAATCGAACCCTGTTCACCAGGTTCACAGCACAGCGTGCTACCCGCTACACTACCTCTCCCCCATCACTACACACACACACACGCGTGCGCACGGTTGGCTACGTACGGTCTGAAATAAATTCAACATACATACACGCATACACACGGCTCGGAGGGTTACAAGGTGTAATCCTGAATATGGTTTTTGAAAGCAACATTCTATAATTGCTTTATTGGATCTGTGCAAGTTCAAGAAATAAAACTCAAAGACAAACTGGCCGCTCTCTTATTGTATTCCCGAAATAATATAAAAACACGGCCATGCTTTTCGTTTACAGATAAGAAACTGCTGCGCTACGAACCTGGCCGCCCCGGTTCAATTCCCGCTCATGGCCAACACTGTTCATCATTATCCAAATCGGTCATGAGCCTCACCCTCGGTTGGCTCAGCCTCAAATCAGCACCTGGTTCGGCGTGTCGTAAACATCGCCATTGGCGAGACAAAGGCGGCCGGGGTCACCCATCCCCTCGTGCGCCGTGCCGGCCTTCACAGGCGCTGCTCGTGAACAGCACTTGCTCCAAACGTCCGATAAGGCTATCCGTGGGATCTTTGTCATTGGGCTCCGAGGGCTTCCTGAGCTCTCAACAGAGGTTAAGGGACTCCGGCGTTGCTTTGTTGTCACTAATAGGCAACAGGGGCAGACTCCGTGAAAGTCACCTGGCTATGACTTTCAACTCTGTTCGTCTCATTAACAAAGTGCCAAACTCGTTTCCGAGAGCCCGGGATACATAAGCGAGGCCTGCATCTCTCCAAAGCGAGAGCCCGTCTAAGCGTGCGTGCTGTTGACAAATTCTGCTGCCACCGCCGCCGTGTTTCTCGTTACATCCCCGCACGGGGCGCGCACTCCACACTCCCACGCACACACACCCCCCAATAAAAATAACGACGTTGTCATTTGCCAAACAAAAACCCTGTGACGTCCCGAACGCAAGAGGTTTACAAAGGGTAATGAGCTGCCATTCAGTTGAGCGTTAATGCATCGAGCCTTTTCAAACAACCCTGACTGTGGCCGTGGGCAGCTCAATTTTGACCGTAATCAAGGTCAGTCCTACTTTTCACGGTAATTAAACTTTTCAGAGATTTAACAATTTTAGGTGGTAATCTACAGTCAACGTAAATGCACGCGTTTAGTCATAACAAATTAGTCTTTCGAACCTATGAATTGGCATTTTTATTACAATTGACAATGGACTTGAAATTTCAGCATATTAAAATGTAATTTCTGGTGACTATAAATAACTAGGACTGGAGACGAAATGGACCCAACTTCCTTATGTTTGTGTCCACCGTATGTCTATAAAATAGTATAACTGTAGGGCCCTATATATATCTGGCTAGATGGCATTCCAAATTTACAATCATGAGATCAAATCCCAGTCAGGGGCTCAGCCCATCATCCCTTTGGGATTGATAAAATAAGTACCACTGTTCAAGGTCAAAGTGGAATTTCCACCACTGGTGTATAGCAGCAAACAGTGATGAGGTTTGTTCCATGCTCGTTGTCATCAGGCAGATGTTGTGACTTGTATTAAAAGAGAAAGCCAACCTCCCTGGCCTTCTGTATTAAAGACACACATGTTGTTAGCAAGCACCTATTATGAGGGCCTTTTCAACACACACGTGTAACAGTGCAGCCAGAACCACACCGGTCAATGTCTGCTCCGTGCTGAATATCACGCGTTGCATGCGATTCCCATTTTTAGGCCTCGTCAGCCTAGGTGATGGACAAGACTAGATCGGAATACAATGGCCACTGATGTGCATGGTTGAGAATCAAACAAACGTGGCTTCATAGCAATATTCATCAACATCTGTACTGCTGACGCTATTTGGCCAAGTGCCGCTTGCGAGCACCCACGAAGGAGCTGTACACACCGATGAAGGCCGGTAACCGTGTTTCTTCCCAGTGTTTACACACCGCGAGAGGGCTGTGTCGACCTAGGGGAGTCCCACGACCACTTCAAATATCCGCTACAGATGTCAAGCTGTGCGCGGGAACCGAACACGAGGCACCAGGTTCGTAGTGCCGCTCGCTAAACACTTCACCACCGCTCCCAACGTGTGTGTGTGTGTGCAAATACAAAGACCCCCCATGTAGCCTTCACAGACTGTTAGTGAGGACGTAATGAAGGCCAACATGAAACACGTGGGGAGTGGATGGCCAGTACCATGCCCAAGCATGGTGCCCAAGCATGGTGTTGGCCAACCATGACCCAAATGGTCATGTTTACACACTGCACCAGGACTGGGTTGAGATATTCACTGTCACCGGTGTTGGCCGTGAGTGGGATTCAAACTCTGGTTGTCAGGTTCGTAGCGCAGCGCGCTAACCGCAGCGCCACCGCTCGCAACACGCAAATACACACGCGCGCGGGCAAACACGCCCACGCCGCGTACACTTAAACACAAATTATTGAAGATCAATACAGCGTATTAAAACCTAAAATGAATCTCGATTCATTTGTTGCAAAAACAAAGCCGATGATGAATGTGGCGCGGGAATGCATCACCGCGCAGGAGTGAACGGGCCGTGCGAGCGCGACGGAGTAACGCAGCCGTTCCTCTTTCACACAGACGAGTGGCCGGGCTCAGGGTGACCGGCTCAGGGTGGCCAGGGTCAGCGTGGCCAGGGTCAGCGTGGCCAGGGTCAGCGTGGCCAGGGTCAGCGTGGCGTGTTTCCTGTACTTCACCACGATGTGAAATCACAACCATGCCAACGCCGCGCAAGCACTGCCACGGTGGTGGTGGTGAGAGGCTCGTTGGCAGGGCCAGGAATATTTATGACTTGGGAGATTACCGGCTGTTCGAGAGACTGCTCACCAAAAAATCCGCATCCCTGCTTACTACTGCCATGGCAACGGCACGAGCCATTTCAGTGGTGGGCAGAACGTCGAGCACCCAGCCTGACAAAGCTGTGCAGATGTCCAACTTTGATTTAACGTGATAAAATACTCATGTCATCGCCATCACGAGCCAGGATCTATCCACCCTAGATCACGGCCATCTCTCTTGTGATGCCACAACCCATCGTTGCCGCTCCATCACAGATCTAATCCAGCGGGCACCGTTCTTTCCAACGGTGTGTATTGCCCAAGACCGCTTGCTCTTCTTAGTCAATCTCTAACCCAGAAGTTAAAAACAACAAAAAGGAGGCTGCAATGTTGGGCTCAGGATAAATATATAGAATGTTTTCGTGAGGTCAAAGTTGTGTCCATCCTCAAAATAATGAAGACGGAGATCATCTTCATTGGTGGACCTGGGCGTAACTAGTCAACTTAGCCATAGGATGCCCACTGTCACTTCATCAAACCTGGACACAGATGGACTGAGTTAATCCCGACCGGGATTTCAACCTTCTGGGAAGCGGTGGTGTAGCGGTTAGCACACTGCACTACGAACCCAGCGACCCAGGTTCGATTCCCGCTCACGGCCAACACCAGTGACGATTATTTGAACCAGTCCTGGGCCTCCCCTAGGTCGACTCAGCCTCAAATGAGTACCATGTGTGGTGTGCAAACAACGCCACTGGGGAGACAAAGGCGGTCGGGCGTGGTGCTGGCCACACACCCCCTCGTGTACCGTTCCAGCCTTCATAGGTGCTCCCGAACAGCGCATACCCCAAAAGCCTGTTAAAGGCTATACGTGGGGATATTTATCTTTGTTATAAATTGCGTGCAACATTGAGGGATTTGGCGAGTTCATTTGAAATTAATGTTCTTGGATTTGGAAGGAAACTGGGGCGCCCAGAGAAGACCACTGCAAGTAAAGTGAAAAGCACTGAGAAGTACACAGACAGGCAACAAATGTACTCGCTGTCCAACCAATCCCGCTGGCCACGTGGCAGCGCAGCGGACACGAGTCTCACATGGCACCGCGCCGAGCCATGATAGAGAAAAGCAATCTCAGCCGCCCGCCGCACGAGACCCGCTCGGGGTGGTCAACGCGCCCCGGAGACGGAGCTAGTCGCCACATCCCCCCAGCCGGTCGGTGTCTACGTGGGCGGGCGTCCGCTCATTGGAAATATCAGCCTGCTGCCGGGGCGTGAGGACAGCTTGGGACGAGCCAATTTTCCGCCCCCTCGGCACCGATTCCAACCAACGTCCGCCCAAGCACAGCTTGGGGCAGGGGGCACACGAAATACCAAAAAACTTGGTAACTTTTGATGTGTTTTTGGAAGATGTATCAACATAACGTACGTATAATCATTGTTATTATTTAAGCGTGCTTTTTTTGTCTTTTTTACCAAGGCCAGCTTCACGTTCTCAGCTGTGTGCTCCTTGGGATGTTCAGACAGCTGGGGGAGAAATTTGTCTGCCTGGAAAACAAATAACCCACGCCTAGTGGGGTGAATAAACACGACGAATAATCATCAGAAACAGCTTAGACACCCAGTCGGCGCACGACCTCCGGAGGGCGCGTGTTATTTGCTAGCCCTGGTCCCATCACCGCACGGACCGTCAACCCCCCACAGCATCCCGGTCGGCGCATTCAACGGAACGATTGTTGGAGGCTCGGATTGGCACTGGGCCGCCATGGGCGTGTGGGCTCCACACAGGAAGGGAGTGTCGGGCGGGAGAATCCCGTGCAGGGGAAACTCGTGTGCATTGGGCCCAGCTCTGAAGGCTGCCAGGAGAAAATTGGTTGCCACAGCAGCTGTCTCTGTGACACGGGGATTCGCATAATAGGGTCAACTTGGTCAAAACACAGTGGCGGCCGGGAGGCTTAAGCGCTGGGCCGACAACGGCGAGAAGCAAGCTACGAGCTAACAGATCGGGCTGCCCAACTGCGGCAAGTTGATGATCTCACCGTGGTTATCAACGGATTGCACGTAAACCATCAGTATAATTGGTTTGTCGCTTAATGGGGAAAAAATCCCACTCTGAGAATGAAACATTTTGGTTTGTCAGCAATGCCGGATAAGTGACCTATTAGAGTGACTCAAGAAGTCGTTCCGTCATATAAAATATCTGGTGCCGTTCTCCGACACGACGCGACGTTACGCCGATCGCACCCTCCGGGTTTCGGATCAAAATGTGCCCGTCTCACGACAAGTAATGCCATGTATCACAATCGGAACGTAATTGAAAATAGCAAGAGCAAAAGCCTCGTGCACGCCTCAGTGCGAGAGGCATCTACACAAGTCGGACTGAATGTCAGCGTTGCTGACGTATGAGAAGCACGCGGCGCTCGTGAAGATGGGGGGGGGGGGGGCGCATACCCGCTCGCACAGATCAGGCCTGCCGCCTCCAGTGCGCCCACAGGACAATTTTTTCTCTCTTTCCTCTCCTTCTGCGCACCAAAGGGTGGCTCGCGTCAGCACTTCTGCCTTAAAAGTACAACACAGCAATAGCGTTGGCTTCTCGCTCCAATCGGATCATTTGCAAAAAGTGGCCAATCAGCACGGGAGCTTTATAAAAGCAATTAACTGCAAGGAGTCTTTGGTAGTGCTCAGCACCAGCATACTTGCACGCTCAGAGGTGGAAAGGACACTGAAACGTGGCGTACCTGAAACACGGCGTACCTGCGTGCCCACCCAACGCAACAAATTTGATTATATTGGTCGCGAAAGCCTCGGTGTTAAACCAAAGTAATGAACACTCTGTGCGGAGTGTGTAACGGTACGACATCCGGTGTTGGATACGAGGCACACCAAAGTGAATTCAAGAAGAAGTTCCGTCACCTGTCGGGCACCATTCTCTGACGTGAGGGGAGATTACACAGCTCACCACACAAGGATTCCCGATGGAAATATCTCTGTCTCGTGAAATGACTTCACCGGCACCATGCGAACATAAACGGGAGGAAAACAAGTTTCACTTCATGCTTTGACGAGCACTGGGGGTGTTGTGTCAGCGTGTGGAATTTCCACCACTGACATAGGGCCAGCATTTATCATGCAGCGAGTGCTTTTTATGGCTTTACTTGCGGATCTCAACAACTAGGAACGTCGCAATCCCCCCCTCCCCCCCGTGCCTGCAGAACCTGTGGTGGCTGCGATGCCGTCATGAACCAACAGGGAGGGCCACACCAAACAATCACAAATGGTACACACATCAGTCTAAAATAAATTAGTCACATGCAGAAATTCAAAGCATGCATCTTCAGCGTAACGATCAACTTTAACGCGTGATTTGATTAATCATTACACGCCTTTCGGCAACCATCAAAGCAATAATCGGAGTGTGAGCTGACGAGTGTCCTCCCAGTCGGCTTACCAAGTGTTCACCACCTCAATTCATTGGCACTAAAGCCAGTGGAGTCCAACATAATGATATTGCCCAAAGACTGGCACTGCCCCTTCACGAACGAACGCTATTTGCTCTTCCGATTATGACGGCGGGAATATTAATCGTGGTGTCCGCGCTGTTTTTACACCATGGATATTTGACTGTGAATCTCGATCCCATGCCTAATGAAATGTAACCCCCGTGTCTCAAACGAGACCTGACTGCAAATGTAAATGATGGTTAAGATCTGTTGTGCTTACTCGGCAATATATGCATTGCGTTTAGCAGCTAGGCAGGTCGCACTGTGGCTCCAGCGCTTGACTTACAACTTACAAATAAAAGGTTGAGAGTTGAATTGCTGAGCCCGTCCTCATTGCACCGAAGCATTTTGCGGGAAGTCAACATGCGGTCGTCCCAAGGAGAGAACAACCTCAGCCAGAGGAACGTGGAATGTTTTACCACTGGCTCAGTGGCATCAATGAAGATGAGCACAGCGCCATGCTTGTTTGAGAATGGAGACGCTTTGACTTTGAGTGAATCGTCTGAATATGCGTTTCGTGTTTTTTTTTTATATACACAGCAGCAATTTGAGTTAACTGCACGAATGCTGTAAGAGAAATTTTGTTTTTTTATTGAAGTGGAATCGATTCCACCAGCGTTTCCTCTTGCGTATATCACGCAGCCGGACACACTGGCAGATGCATAAGTGAGTGTGGCCCGCTGATAAGTGTTATATGTAGGAGGAGGTTTGCTGTGCTGCACAATTGGCAGTCACATTGAATGTCAGCTAAAAGTCAAATTCGTTAAATAAGCAATGAGGCAGCGCTCCTCCCTGTCGGCTGTCCTAAGCAAAGGGGTGGAAATTCCATGTGCCTATGGCAGGATCGAATCGTACCCCGATCAGGATTTGAGCTGTGCTACGGCGCCGCTGGCCGATTATTACGCCATTTGACGGCATCCAAGATTAATTGTGAAAGTCGGTCAGCCAAATTGTTCTCTTTATTAGGAAAGCAGTCACTCGCCCTTCACCCGCTCAATAACGGCGCCTTTCTCATCAGCACATTCGCTTTGCCCGCATAGGCGAGAGGCTTGAACTCCCACGGACGTGCCATCTGCCAGCAGCGCGTGGACCTCGCGCTCGTCAACACGGCTCACAGGAGAGCATGGCCCCCTTCAGGTCCAGATTTTCTCACCGGGCGATTAGGTCGCTCATTTTCCTCTGCTGCACCCCCCCCCTCCCTACCCAATAGTCTGGGACTCCCATCCTCCAGCCATCTGTGCTGCCGACTCTCCCACACGTCCTGTTTCGACTCAAGACCGCTTCTTACAAAAAGAAGCGTGCCCCGTTTGTGGACAGCACCTATAGATGTGGTCACATGTAGACAGCGTATAAAGCCACAGCTGTACAGCAGCGTGCGCAAGTCAAGAAAGATCAAGGTGTCATCATGGCCAGTGCCACTAAAGCCACCGCACCTCGACTGTTGTGCAGTCGCCACTTGACCTCCTGTAGTGTCACAGCACCCTAACACCTGGCTGTATGCGGGTCTTGTTGGTCACTAATGACTGGGTGCCTATTGCAATGCCAGAGAATTGCAGCCTCATCTTCCTGATGACATCGAAAATCTTCTCCATGCCCATCTATTTCGCTTAACTTCCAAGTAACTTGATCCAGCAATGACATTCCTAACTTGCACTTGCCAGGCAGTGGTGGTGCACGCCTGTAATCCAGCGCTGCAGAGTCGAGGCTTGGTGGATCGCACAGACACAAGTTGTTCCCGTGGGCATCTAGGTGCCGTACCCTGGGCTTGCCTCCAGAATGTGGTACACAGCAGTTGTGGACTCCACCTGTTCCTTCTGTATGGGACAGTGTCTTGCCCCATTGCACGCGTGGGTTCTCTCGGGGGCGCTCTGGTTCCCTCCCGCATGTAAACATTAGCTGACCGAAATAATCTGAAAACATAAAGGACCGCAGATCTTGGACAAATGTTGGCACCGGTTCACCGCCTGGATGACGTTTTCCCCTCCTGTGCATGGTTCCTCGCACCTCCAAATCATTCTCTCTTTACAAACTGAAATTGCTGGAAGCACCATCACGTGTCCACAAGTGCCGATGTTTACACATTACTGCTGGGACTCGCTCAAGACTGAGTCGACCCAGAGGAGGCCCAGGACTGGTTCCAATTTCCAACGCTGTTATTGATCATTAGCGATTTTACATGACATTTGTGAAAAATAACTTTATGGATGATGGGATTCTAATTATTCAAATTACGAGCAGGAATCGAACTGGGGTAGCCGGGTTCGTAACGCAGTGCACGCGAACCACGACAACGCTGCTCTCCCACACATGCGTGCGCACGCACACAGAATCATAAATCATACATTTGGGTGGTTAACAATGAAGATGAACCCAGGAGACTAGGCCCCTGCGGGGGCTTTGTGCACCGACACGCGAGATGTCCGGCTGCACAGCCCACTGGTTAACCTTTTCCACCGGACTGAGTTGCTGCCTTTGTTTTCCCGCCCGCTCGGGACGACTCGGCGGAGCCCCCGCGGGGGGAGAGCTTCTCCGCCCAGGCTTAAAGGAACTCTCCGTGCGCCCAGTGGCTCGCTCCGTGCACATACCTGACGGACACTGCACCCTATTTATGTGCAAATGAGCCATTTATTAATGTGCAAATTAGCCGAGGGACCTTGATTACCTTTGGTTACTGATGAGGAAAGGAAAAAAAAGACAACTAAGAAAAGGGAAAGATAAAACAGATGAAGCCTTGGCGGTAGAATCTAAGGCCGTCTCTGATTCTCAATCTCGTCTCCCCTCGCAGCCCCGTACAGGATGAGATAAAAACGCCGCCAAAGAATGAACGCTGTGCAGCGGGGTGCTGTGAGATATTTGCAGCCGTTTGACGGTTCCACAAGCGACACCATGGATATTTCCCACCCAATACGGGTGCATTGGGAGGCACAGGCCTCCAAAGGCAGGCTTTGCCAGGGCGTGACAATTCGAGATTTGTATGGCAGGGACTGGTCTCCGCGACGGTAACCGAGATGAAGTTTGTGACCTTTCCAAGCGCTTTCTTTCACCTGCGAACCCTCGCGGTTTCCTGAGCAGTGGAGAGGATCGCGGTTCACATGACAACCGTGAATAATAAGGAATTGCCGATAAAACTAAAGTTGCAGATCAGGGGAGTGATTACACGTATTGAGTTTTACAAAATGTTTTGGAAACACAGAACCCGGCTGAACGCCATGAAGTCAAACACAAGGCACATTATTGGGCAGTGATTATTTCCATTGGTATTGAGCTAGTGGAGGAAGTTGTACATTATCACAATGAAGACCTATCAAGAATACACACAAGAGATTAAATCACACACATGTCGGCTATGACAACTTTTAAAAAGGTACAGATTATATGAGCATTAGGTCAGCGGTTGAGAGCTGGTGTTAGAAATGCCAAATTTCTTCGGCAGGGACCATTTTGTTCCTATATAACCAAACCACCGCTGACTCGCCACATCGTGGTGCTCATTGCAATTATCCAGGAGGAATTTGAGCATGCACACTGCAGCACCTCCCATTTACGCATTGCTAAGGAACATAAAATCTAAGAGCATATCCCTCCTTCTCAAGTGAGCACGAGGCGACGCTCATCTCCATCCGTTGCCTGGAGACGGTTGTTAGTGGGGGGATCAGTCTCTGAATAGGGCAACCAGTGTCCAAGTGCTTCCTCTTCAATGAATTCTGTCACTGAACAATCGTGAGGAGTGTGGGTTGATCACAGAGTACACCCTCCCCCCCTCAAACAAGAGCCACTGGTAGGACTAGAACAAGTGACGGGAATTCCACTTAGAGGTGGA
This sequence comes from Lampetra planeri, assembly GCF_965212315.1. Lineage (NCBI taxonomy): Eukaryota > Metazoa > Chordata > Hyperoartia > Petromyzontiformes > Petromyzontidae > Lampetra > Lampetra planeri. Next base: position 13,765,865 of record NC_136118.1, on the reverse strand, counting down.
AGTGTAAAATACGATTAGAAATACCATGAACATGAATCGCTAAAAGCTGTTCATAGCTGGGTGGTCACTTAAAATATTTGGGCCAAGCAAAGCAATAATGTGAGCCAACTTCTGTGCACGGCAGACATTTGCCGGCGTTTGTTCGTGAGCAATGAGCGCAAAAAAAACCTCCTGTGGTGTCACAAAACGAAAATGAATGGGTGCCGCAGAAAGACAAGGTCACTTATGTTTCAATATCGCCTCAGCTGACGGGCTTTGCTGCATCAGCTGAAATAATTTGTCTGTTATCACGCCAGGGAAAACCTGGCACGTGTCTGCCTCCCGCCCACCAGCGAGCAGACACAAACACACGCGCGCACACGTACGCACGCACGTACACGGGGGAGGGTGGGGGGGTTGGCAGGGGGGCATTCATAATGAGCGCCCTCCGTCAGCTGCTCAACGAAGGGGATACAAGCTGCTGTCAAAGCTGTCTTGGTGCCCCGCCTGGAAGCCTGGGTAGGCGTGCACCTGGGCCGGTGCACCCCGAGTGACCGTGCTTACCGCATATGCTCGTTTCAATATTTTACCGCCGGTGTTAATATATATTTTTTAACGTACCGTACTTTTATAAACTCTGTCTGGAAGGAAACTCTCTACGGCAGCTTTACCTCTGCCAAAGCGTCTTTTTAAAATCGAAGAGTTGTGGATTATTTAAAATAATTAAATACAAAACAGAAATGAAATAAGGTTATGCCCCAAAAGCCTGTCAAGGTTCTACGGTGCCTTTGTCTGGTGTAAATCACGATACATGCAGCACATTTAAAAGTACACGCTTGCACTATACACAGTTATTTTACATATGCAAGTATGCATACAAACACAGTCATGTAAGTTCAAACGTACATTATTGAAATCTGTTGATGAAAAAACTCACTACACATTCCCATTACACTGTGTACAATACGTCCAAGATGTCACATTAGTTTAAGGCTGACCAAATTCGATGAACCTCAATATTTAACTGAATGATGTGCAATGTTAATGTCCAATGCCCCGCATGCATAAAGACACAACAACAACGGCAGCCTGCATGTGCCACTAAGTGGTGGCTACGTCACCACGGTGCTTGCTTCTGGCTAGGTGCACTTTGAGGCCACATGGGAGTGTGGCGCAGACTCGCTGGCAGGTGGTCACATGATAGACCAAGACGAAATGGATTCACGAACCTTGGTGATCGGCACACACGCATACACATACGTGCTACGTACGTTCATCTCACAGGAACAAATGTACTTCCAGCGCCGTGAGCATTCTGCTGCTTGTGCTCTCGCCGAACAAGCAACCGCAAGGTACGAGCACGTGAGATGTTTGCACTGAACGAGGATTCACTTGGCAGAGATTAAAATAAGTTGATAGCCACAGAGAAGAGGAGGAGGAGGAGGCGCCCGGAACTCACCATGAGAAGGGAGTTGTGGTCCATGGCGATGACAGTTCTATTCACGGTCCTCAGCAGCGACTCCATGATGAGCTGGATGTGCATCTCTGTAGGGCCCTGCGCACGCACGCACGCACCAACGTACGGAGACAGAGACGACACACTCAGCCTCGTAGACCGCGGGGGCTTGCGGACATTTCACGAGCGCCTCTTCGTGACAACACGGCACACGTGGGGAGCTTGTGCTGCAAACAACTCTTCCAGGAATGGAAGATCAATGACTCGTCAAAGTGAGAATGTGGTGAGGTGCCAACCATCAAGCGTATCGCTGGTTACTCGAGTCTTCTGATGGAATGGGTGGACTCCACTCAGCTCCCACCCCAGATGCCAGGGAATGGCTTACATTAACAATACAATCGTAACCTGTTGCTTAGTTCAAACGCCATCTGAAACATGAGTTGACAACACTCCGAGACACCTTTGGCTCAATTTAAGGCTGAGCGAAAGTAGCGGATACACCACGACTAGTATTTAACACCATGTGCCACTGATGGACATGGCCAGGAATCAAACCAATATGACTGCTCCGTAAAGACAAAGATTCCCCGCATAGCATTAACAGACTTGTTGTGGCAAGTTCTGTTAGCGAGCAGCAACTATAAAGGCCGACACAGCACACGAGGTAGTGAGTGGCGAGCACCACGTCCGGCCACTTTTGTCTGCCGTGTAGCAATGTTTACACACCGCACCAGGTACTCATTTGAGGCCGAGTCGACCTAGGGCAGGACCACGCCCGTTTCAGATAATCATCACTGGTGTATGGCCATGAAAGGGAATCGAACTCGGATCGCCGGGTAGGTAGCGCAGTACGCTAACCACTGTGCCACAGCTCCACACACACACATATACAGTATACAAAACGATGTCTTTGACAAGTGTTACCTCTGGCAATGACGGATGATACCAGTCCAAGGACTGGTAAGTGGCAGAGGCCGATTGCAAATATCTCAGAAACACAATTTTGATGTCAACATCTGTATCGACGCCGTACGATGCCCCCAGAAGCACCGTAAACTCAGCCTAGACGCATTATTCAACGAACGTTTCACCGAGCGTTTGAAGGCAGCGTACGACGATGGCGAGGTTTTCATTAAAACACATTTTTGGCCTCGGCTTGGTTTATTAAGCCATGAAATAAGACGCCGCTCACTGATGCCATTGAATGCGAGCGCTATAGAAATTGACAGCAGCTACTATGAATATATTTTCATCAATTATGAATTGCTACAGCTCACAGATTTTACAGTTTATTACCTATTAAATTACGTGTAAATATAAGCATGCAAGACCTGTTATGTTTGGCTCTTATAATAATGGACATACCAGGTGTCATTTCTTCACAGGCTACAACACTGATTCAGAAAAGTTGTAAGGTCAAAGTGCACCTGCTTGGAAACACTGTGTTGGAAAACAGACACGAATAGACCTTCTTGGTCCAAGGGACTTTAGCTTTTATTTTAATTGTGTTGCTGTTCCAGGCCCTTGCTTAGTTTTTGTGTGGTTACCAAGCTACTTTGCACAGGATGTAATTTCGGATATATCTTCAAGCGTTTTGTGTCGCGTTAAACTCTTTGTTGTTTTGTTATGCGGCTCATCTCCTTGTCCTCGCATCTTGAAGAAGGCACTCGATGTCTGCCGGGTATCTCATCTCATCTGGAAGAGCAAAGACTTATTGAGTGAAATATAGTTGCTATGCGAGCTGGAAATGCCTGTATCACTTGAGAAAAGATAGCCAACGTCCGAATGGGATAATGGAGGGGTACAGGTCAGATCGAGTTCGTGAAATGCACATTCAAAAGCCAGATATCGAGGGGAGACACCTCGGGCGAGGACACTAAGAGGCAACCTTCGTGGTGAGGTGTCAACTGTGTGGCAGTTGTTGGCCCTGGAAGGAAGGAAGAAGTAATCGCAAGATGTGGTCACATCAATGGCACTGGAAATGATGACCTATTGGCCTTCGTGTGGGGGAGAAAGTCTCTGCTAAATTAAGTGGAATTCAAATTTAGTATTGGCCATCTTCAAATTATCCATCCACCCTTTGAAAGGCTGAGCTGACCAAGGTGAGGCGCAGGTCACGTTCAGAATTAAGTGATGACTTGTGTTTACTTATCTTAAATCTACGCAAATTCAGCATGTTCAATGTGCATAAAGCTACACTTTCAGTTTACAAAAGGATCAATAAGTTTTGAAACGGACCAACTTCCATCACTCCGATTACCACTCCATTCACAACGCCACTACGCAAAAGGCAATCAACCCCACTATGAATAGCACCGGTAGACAGAATAAAATTACCCCAATGTGAATTCTGTAATAACTACAGAAGACTCGTTGAAATTATGATCGTAGATTGGATGACCAAGAAATAAGCCCATTATTACACACGACCTTTCATGGCGTCGCTGTTAACGAAATCGCGTTGGCCAACAGCTGGATATTTGTCCGTTTTATAACCGCCTTCACACGCTGATGACTACTTGTGCTTTGAGTTTTCTCAGGATGAGGGGGTCCCAGTTCACAGCAATAGAGGCAGGGAAGATGGAAATGTGCGCTTGAGAATCGCACTAGTGAGGACTCAGCACAGAAGACACTGCCTGCTGGTGAGCACACCTGGCACTGAAGGGACAGCTTGCAAGGGTTGGGAGGTTCAAATCTAAACTTCACTTGGGTATTGTGCCAAGCCTATGCTGTGGTGTGCTATTAAACACCCCGTGGTGTCTCTCACTAACACGTGACAATGTGTGCTGTGGCACGCCGGACGATGCCTCGATTGTAAAGTCCATTCAGCGGACCTGAGAATGTGGTAGAAATTCCACATTTTCATCGCGCGTGCCAGTCTCTCCATAAGTTGACCACCGTTGAGAAAACTAAATTGGGTGGTATCCATTTCCAGACAACTCTCCTTTCTTCCTCCATGACAAAATTATTCATGAGAAATTGTCGAGACATCCACAGCAGGACCCTCTCCTTGGAAACAAAGAACCAAGAAGTCCCAAGACTCAATTGAATCTTTCCTACATAAATAAAAGCCTAGTAAATTGTAAAAAAACAACATCCGTCCATTTGGTTGTCATTTAACCGACGGCATCGGAACAAAATGGGTTGGTTCAGCAAGAGCTGATTCAATCAGGACCATCAGCAGCCCCTCAGACACGCGAGAACACGCAGTGCGGAATATGTTATTTTGGAAAGAACTGGGCTCGATGTAGATCGTTCACTGTTTAGGGCCGGGTGGGAGACACGTACAAACCTTGTACAATAAAAACAAAAACGGGCAATAAGAACAAACGGCATTACTCTCCTGTACGGCAGCTGTCAGGGAGATGGAGAAGCGAATGTTTTGGATCACGTGTCAAAATAAATGCTGCATCGGTCATCAAATAGACGGAGAGCGGTTTTGCGGTGGGTCAGCCAGAGAAAATATCTCAACAGGGACACGCACTCAACCGTTGCAGCGTAGCGCTACAACTGCGTACACAACGACCGTACAAAACCGGACAAACATCAACATTCCAAGCAGGGGGGGGGGCTTCCAGCAGCCAGATCCTTGATGCATTTATTTGATGATTTCTCGCACCGTGCCTTTAGGTGGCAAAGTGTGCCACTGTTTTAATGGTGTACTGTTATGATGAGGGATTTGTGCTTTTTGTTCTTGCGCGTGGCAATATGTTCAGGAGCTAAATGCCAATGTCGTGGTCTGCTAGCCCAGTGGGCTTCAGGAGAGAGTTTGGATAGTTTGTGTAGTGTTGCTATTATCCCAGAGTGGGCTTGAGGAGATAGTTGGTGTAGTGTTGCTATTCCTCCTGCACAAGGAGCGCAGGCTACAGTAGTTTACTATATTATATAGTCCATTGTTTGGGGTGTATGGCCACAGTGGATTATATCTTTAATTTTCCATTTATGAAGGTGTGCGCACGGCAGCGTGTTGATGTTTCAATCCGGTTGATCGTTACGCCGGTGTCTTCGAGCAATGTCAATGCCAGAAGGTGCGACTTTTGTCAAACGAAGTGTTTGTTTTGGACATCCCCAACGTTCCACTCTGTTCGCCAGCATCCTTCTGGACCTGGGTCAGACTCTAGGATGGTGGCAGCGTGATTCCAGAAGGGGGCATCGGGACTTGATTTGGCGGTGAGGTCGATTTTGTTCAGATCTCGTTTGCCTTTGGCAAGAAAAATTTTTATACTCGCACGCTTGTATATAAGCGGTCGTGAGCAGTTGCGCTACGCGGTGGCTTACAGAAGAGACAGACGCCACTGGAACCACGATGCGCTCTGCAATCTGCTGCGACTCGTTTAATCGCGTGCACGTTCGCGGACTTTTTTACCTACGTGACTTTACCGAAAAAACCTAAGAGCATGAATCCTTGCAGTCACGAAAGCTTCAAATCCAGAATTAAAACTTACGATTGGTTGTTAGAGACGTGGGTGGAGCTAACCAGCAAAGGGGGCGGGGCTATGCTACAGCAGGGCGTGGCCATGGACTGCATCCGTGCCAGATGCGCGCCAGTCGAGAAACCGCGTGGAGCGTGCGAACCGTGACGCCACAACATAAGACGACAGCCACGGTCGTTCATTCCTATACAATGCTTTATGCGCGGCGGCAACGACGTCAAGGGTGTCTTACCCGTTTATACAACGTGGTTACCTCTGATTGAAGGCGAAAAAGTGTGTAACTCAAAGTCAAATCGAGGGAGACAGAAGAGAGCAGGGAGTTTGCTTCCAACTAACAAACTTAAGACTAACTTCCATTCTTCTACACACACATATATATATATGACCTTGCAAACAAGTAAAACTTCAAATACTTAATTACAACTGTGTATTCAAAAAAAAGTTTTATGCTAATGCATCGTTCTTTCCGCAAAGGAAACTTTTCCTTGTGTAACAAACACGGTGGCTGAACTTTTCTCATTTAATGCCAATAAAGCGGCTTGCTCCCTCTCCGTGCCTCCGCTGACAACTGCCAGCTCCATCGATTAGGGTTCCGAAAACGCGACGCGACGCTGGCTGCGGCGGTGCTGATGTTATTTGATCGTATTGATCTCTCGGTGCATTCGTGATAGAATCCAAGCAACCCGTGGCTCTGCATTTCTGAAAAAAGCTCCCCACTCCTAATAAGCTTTCAGACCTTTAAAGAAGCGGATTGAAGCACACTCACATGCGCATGACAACCCAGAATAATAAAGACACCCATAAATGCCATCGACCAAACTGTTTAAACCGCACAGACCATTGCTGCACCAACAGTCGGCTCACCGATTAGGTGTGGTACGTCACATACGTCACATGGGATGGGGCCGTGCGGTCAACGCCATGCTCCGCCGCATTTTTCTCCCCTTTGCGGACATCGGCCATGCTCTCTGCAGGCCGAGTCCACCTAGGGGGGTTCCCCGTGCGAGGTTCGGATACAAACAGCCGCTCGAATAGAGTATTCGTCCCCGATTCACCATTGCCGGAATCGAAAGCGTCATGAGCCATGCAAAAGGCCGCTTTAGAAGCAGGCGCGGCTGAACGGGTGCCACCACAAGGGGCATAGTAGGGGGGGTCGGGCAGGCACATCGTTCCGCTGCCGTCGAGGAAGACGAGCATCCCTTTGGTGTCTGGAGCACCGCAACAAGACGGCTCCTCACCGTACAGGGACGTGCGCCGTGTAAACCAAAGCGATGGAGACAAGCAACGTCCCAGCACTTCGCGAACTCGAAGACCTTGTCTTCTTTTACCGTCGTCACTATTCGTGGGCGGGAAAAGAAATCAAGCGAGGGACTTCAGCTACCGTCAAGCAGCAGCAGCAGCAACCGCAGCAGAAAAATATATATAAGAGCAATCTGATGCGTGCCGAGACTTTTCAGGCCTGCGGGAAGCAGCTGTTGTAAATCACGACAGTCACAGTCACAAGCGCTCAGTGGCCCTGCACTGCTAAGACTGGCACAGCTGGATTACCAAGGGGCTACTACAAAATTCATTTCAACATTTTATTTTTTTTAAAAGTTGCTTATTGCTTCCTCGGGTTCTCATTGACCTTGGTCTCGAAAAAACACCTCAGGGTGCAGTGACGGGACACCATGAGGGTGCGAACGGAGCAACGCGACCTGCACGGAGCCGAGATCGCTGAGCGGAAATTGGAGTCGTGGCAGACATTCGGCGAGCCTGCTCCTAAGCTGGGTCTGCATGGCGCCGATGATTCGACTCAAGGCGACGGTGAACCAAGGACGCATTCTGCACGCTGCATATGTTCATTTGGCGACGCTACACTGGCAGTGGTGCACAAGCACTCTTAAACAAGAAACGCAACACACTCGGCAACAGCACTGCGTGCCTTAAAAGAAAAAAAAAAGAAAATCGGCGACATCGGGTAATGGTCCTGCTTTCATAGCCCGTACACAGAGATGTTGGGCGACCCTCGTGTAGTTACGTCTGCCAGCTCACGGCGCTACGTAATAATATGCGGCTTTCGCCTCTGTTTATGGACTACAAATAAGGTCCATTGCCCGAAACGCCACCAATTTTGATTATATATTTTTTCCTTTTACGCCAGTGAAGTTTTGAGGAGAGTGTTGAGTTCTGTCAACATGCCCACGACAATGAGGATAGCAAAGAGGTAGTGACGTCTCAATTACGAGAGCGGGCGGGTGGCCCACGGTTTTATAATGTGCATGTACGGCCCACGGAGCCAGCCACACTGAGAGATCCTGGGTTTTAATCTGGGCTTCAGCCACCCTGCATTGAAACCGGGTTCTCAAGAACACCATGGATGGTCTTGGCACCGGTCACTGCCAAATGGACACAAAAAAGTAACCTCTGAAATGAAGAATTGTTCTTTAATGCACTCATATGGGGGGCGGGCGGGGGAAATGTGTTCACGAGATAGCTATTTTAAAAGTCACGTGGGGCTACAACACCCAGCGTGAATAAGAGGCCAATTGAATTAACTCCGTGAGTAATTCCGTAACGTCACTTGTGACACTGAGAGTGAGGAATGTAAAAGTATGAATCTCTTCATCTCGTGGCATGATGCTGATTGCACGATTGAAACATGATTTGTACTGCGTGTGCTTATTCTTTTAAGTAAGCCATCATATACTGGCAGCGCAACGCACAAGCCACAACTGCCTGGAACTAAAAATTGCTCCATGAATTAATGCCCCGCACACGACTGCATTTTGCCCATATCGTTACCCACAAAAGGCTTGAAGATCCTTAATGACAAGAAATGTCATCGTATGAACTACAGCGAGATAAAATGCGTGCTCCGATCGATCCGTTCGTAAGGGGACTGCGATGCACCCGGGGGCCAGGCGCAGAGCGCTGGGGCAGACCGAACGCCAACCCGTCAGGTTATCGGCTGTGCGACAGCAAAACCCCCACGATTTATTATCTCTGCCCAATATGCCTTGCTAAGTGAACCCTCTTGCAGTCGGAACTGCCAGCTCATGGCACTGTGCAATGTGTAGCTTTGCACAAAACGCTCCATTATGCCCATTAACGAATGTGCATCGATAATTTTTTCAAATTAATCTACCACCTGGCAATTTAGGCTCCGTATTCGGGCCAGCGCCCGCTAATTAGGCCTTGACATCCACGCGTCACTCCATGGTAAATTATTGCTGCCTTACGGTTAAAATAAAATATGCTGGGTTTTAATGCGATTCATTTAGGGACCTGGTACTTTGCTTTTTTAAATAATTCATTGCATGCTTAGGAACTCACTTGCGTGTGTCATCCAGCGCTGACATTTATTCAAAGTTTGTTGAAGGCATATTACACTCAATTTACTTTTACACGGTTGAGCGGTGTCGAAAAATTAAGCAAGAATCGAACTGTGGCACTGTCACCGCTCGCTGTCTCGGGGCTGCCCACGGAGACGGGGCAGTGCCCAGCAGCGGTGCAAGCGTGGGGACGCGTTAGCTCGTCATCAGACGGCGTTCGCGTTACCACAACGTAAACATCTGCAGGGGCACACGGGGACGAGACACCGTGAGCGCAGAATCAATCCGTGGATATTTGCTTTAGGTAACCAAATACAGGCGAAGACAGGTTGGGTATCTGCTCATAGCCAAGGTCACAAGGGATATCTAGGACAACTGACTTCACGCAATGAATTAAGACAGCCTACGACTCCTAAGGTCAACGTACTGTGTGTTTTTAAGCATTCAATATCTTTGCGTCCGTAAGCCTTCAGTGAGAATTTTTTTGCGCACGTCAATTCAGCGCCCTTTAGTTAACCATGTGGGCCCCACTGAGATTCATTACCATTTTTACAAGGCATTTAATGGCTCGTGACGGGGTCCGCAACACTCAATAAACTAAAAGTTTACCACCAAATTATATATTAAAAAAATCGCCACATCTATTTCGTTGCCAGTTATTGCACTGGGTCTGGCCATTGTCCTTGAAGACACCTGGCTCTTAATTGCAGTCAGATGCCGTGTAACTATCCGCTGACTCTCCGTGGGACGCACGCGCTGGGCTGTGTGGACCCAGGGGGCCTGTGCTGCTGCTATTGTAGCCGTCTGGCCAGCCCCATAAACACGGTTCCGGTTCCCCCGTGTCCATGCCGAGCGGTGTAATGCCGGGAGCTTGCCCATCGCAGTCAGCTGGTTTGAGAAATGTTTGTCAAGTCGGGGAAGTCTGCAGTGGTTGTCCTAGGAAGAGGGTGGGGTGTTACCGCCGTAGAATTTCGCAGTTGTGCTGTACCGCTCCCCCGTCGTGTTTTAAAGGTTGTGCCACGCGCTGTTCGGCATGATGTCCGACGTTTCGTGCCACGTGCTGCTGGGAGCTTCTTCAGAAACCTACACGGTTGTCGAATAAGCTCCGAGAAAGCAAAGCGAAATGTCAAAGGCATCATACGAAGCAGCACATCTGAGAGATTGGACATTGCAATAGAAATCTGAAATTCACCCTCCTGGTTCGGGACCATCAGTGGGGGTGAGCAATACCCAATGCTCAATTAAACCGGGAGCCACTATAATTTTTTATTTTAACCTTTGATGTAATTATCAGTGATAACCCTAGGGATTCTATCTAAATCCAGCCCTGTGGTACTCTGTGGTTATTGCGCTCAGTTCGCGATCGAAGGGTTGTGAGATCAAATTGTACGTAGCCCACCATGGCCCTCTGGGAGTCGAAAAAGTGAACAACCGCACGCACTGTTCCAGGTGAGAAGGCAAGATTTTGATGCCCCGAGCAGAGAGTGTCCCGTAAAACCGATGTGGAATTTCTCGCGCTCTCTCAGCACGGCCAGCAAAGATCAACAACCAACCCCCACCACGCTCGGTGAAACGGGACACGCGGACTTTCTTCGTACACCCCCGGCGCACACCGAGAAGAACGGTCGTGACATTTCCACCGCTTGCTCAGGGCCACCACCGGTGGAGACGAGCACCGCACAACATTCGCTTGCAGGGAGAGACGCGGATTTGTTGTTCCCCAACACCACGTTTGCATAATTGAGACGTACGTTAGCGCATGCGGATTACCGTTATTAAAAAAAAAGTTAATAAACGTCACTGAACCGGCATTAAGGTAATTTCCCGTGTACGGCAAAGCAAGCGTGCGATAACAACGGCGCGCAACGGGTGCCTTGCACTCGGTGCTCGGAACTCTTGGCTCGTGGTCTCGCGAAGAATGAAACAAACAAAAATTGCACGCAGCACAGCGTGCGCGGTGCCAGGCAAAAGGGCGTGCGGTGCAGACCGCGGGGGAGCACGGTGCTAATTACGCGGCCTCTTGTACACGCACTCACAACTCGACAATCAATCACGGGCGGCCACAATTAATCACGGGGCCCGACAAGCCTGCGTAGACACTCCGGAAATTATTTTTTTTAATAAACAAGCCATAGCAGCCGCTACACAACAACAATAACAAAAGAACAGTCAGGTCATTGGACTCTAATTAAACATATTTGCAGTTGTTTTTATTAAAGTTTGGGAGGGAGGGGGTTTCTTTTTGCATGCACCCGAGAGAAAACTGCTCACTAGCGGGGACACCTCAGATAAAGCTGTCGTGATGCCACCACCCAGCCGGCACTCAACGCACACAGAGTGCCGCCATCCACTGCGAAACGACATGGGGAGGGGATCTTAGCCCTTCAGAGTCAATGGGAAGCGACAATGTGCAGGCAGTGGAGGACTTCCTGTACATGGGTGGGGAACGGAGTGTAAGGGGTCAAGAGACACAGTGTGAGCAGAAGAAGAATTTTTACAGACGACATATCTCACTTTGGAAGAGAAGAGGTAAAGTTTAGTGTGCAGGAGTCATGTCTGTTACTGTATGGGTCAGACAGGTGGACCTCAACAAAGCAACGAGGAGGAACAAGCCACGTGCAGAAGATGCTGGGAATTTTAACATCCCCAGTTATTTTTTGGCAGTACTCTCTTCATTGTTCAGCCAGCATTGGTATAAACATGGGCATTTTCGTTCTTTTGTCTATCATGTGTATCAGACCTCCCCTCCCCCTCTCTGTCCATTGTGTTGGCGTGTGCAGTAGTTTGTTGCTTGCGCACAATCGCTTCCACGCCGTCGCCCACCCTTTTGGCCCCGCCCCCCCCCTCCCTCCCGATACGTTCCATTCATTGGCTACCATATTCTGATGAGCTCCCCCCTCCCTCTCCTCCCCCCTCAACTCGCTTTTAAGGGATTACATCTTGAATCATTGCCTCACTTGATGCAGCTAATCTGGCTGTGACGGTCCCACCTGATGACGGAGACTTGTGTTGCCTCCGAAACGTCGTGATTTTTGTTTTTATTTTATTTTCATTAATTTTGATGTTTTACCTACGTGACTTTACCGAAAAAACCTAAGAATATGATTCCTTGCAGTCACGAAAGCTTCAAATCTAGAATGAATTTTAACAACTTGGAACTTCTCAGCAGAACAGGCGAAGAACGACTTGTATAGATAGTGAGGCAGAGGGTAGGGGGTAGGCGAGTAGGCAGAAACCGAGGACAGGTGAGAGAGTGGGACAGCGGAGTTGCACCCAGAGGGTGGGAGCCAAGAGAAATGAACACCGAAGGTCTGATAGTAGAAGACTGTCAGCACAAACCTTGGAGGCCAAATGTCAATTGGAATCCAGCAAAACACAATTTAGCAATGGTGAGTTAAAGGTGGTATGAATGACATTGGTAATGGATACCTCTTCACCTGGAACAGGGATATACGTTTACAGTGTGGCGGCATTGGGAGGCGAACGGGAGATGAGCATCGCCGTGGAGACGAGCGCCTTGCGATGCCGTGCTGACATTGGGGTCGAATTAACGGCGGACTGTGAGGATGAACCAACTCAGTGGGGGGCAGCACGCTGTGCAGTCCAAACAACTTGAAGGCCCAATATAGGAGTGCACGATGCAGCGCCTGAGTCTATATGTCTTGTCAACGGACTGTGCCAATAACACAGTGAATTTCTAAATTACTTCCGAGGGCTGAGTAGCCGGGATTTCAGTGTGCTCACCAACGAGCCAGCAGCATGTGCCGAGTCAAATGATTCAATCACACTGTTATCGGGAAATTCAACGCTCACCACCTTTCAGAAAGGGTGGTTAAAATATACATTCAAGTATAGGAAGTGTAGACATCCCAGAACCTGGTAGTTTATTGATCAAATTCAGAAGGATGATGGGCTGAGTCGATTTACAACCAAGAGGTTCATCATAAGCTGCCCCAGTAGAGTACTCTGGCACAATGCTCTCCATCACCAATGGCTAGAGAGTGGATTTCAGGCCTGCACTGCTGTTACACTCCTCAAAACGAATAAAATCATGACCAAAAGCTAGGTTACATGGACGTGAACGCAAAAGTATGTTTTGTGCACTTCTAGCTATGGTTGGCACTGTGGTCAGAGTGCTCGAAGTTTGTAAGTTCAAATCCTTCACGGAGGCCGACTAGCCCAACATCATTCAAAGTTCAACAAATAAGGTGTCATTGAATCACTGGGACCACTGATGAAGATGCATAACATCCCACACTCGGCTAAGCGCACGGGGAATTTGATCTTTGATTTCTTTCACGAAACCCTGCAGTCTGATGACAAGCGTGGCTGACATGCTCAGGTCTACAGAGGGCATACCCTGCATGTAAACGAAGCCAGGCTGCCTGGCTCCATGCCAGGCTGCCTGGCGAGTCCGTGGACCAGCACTGGCAGGATCTCATTTGAAGCTTCCACAGCACGGGCAAATGGAAGCACTTGCCATCGTGGTAAGCCCGGCAGATTAAACGGCAAATTGCATGGATAAATAGCAGTCATTAAAATATCTTCATATCTCCTCCGGACACAGCTGACGCGGGCACTCATTTAGTGTCAAATCCTTAACTCCAAAATAGAAGTGCATTTGCGCAGAGACAAATCATGCACGTGGAAGGATTTTTAATGCCACGAAGTTACTGTGCTCAAGAAGCCAGTAGGCACAGTCACACTGGGCAAGCGAGAGTAGCTCAGGACATGTGAACTTGAGCCTAATTGTCTGGGCAGCACCAGCGACTACGACACGTTGTAACCTACTGTTGCCGTGGACAGATGATAATAAACGATTATCATCGTTTACAGGCCTTTGTCTCAATCCACTCCTTGATAAAGGTCTCCCACACGCTGTGTTGGTGATGGGAGACCGTTTGACCAAGCTTCACTGCGCTGGGCAGTGCTGGCTGGTGAAAGGGAAGAGCCCAGGGCACATTCACACGTGACTTGCCCCCAATGTTAGCCATGACCAGCAATCGAACTCCAGTCTCCGGGTTCATAGCGCAGTGCGCTAACCACTGCTCCCTCTATATGTGTGCAAGTAGATATAAAAGTATCCTCATTGCTCTCTTCAGCCACGAAAAAAATTATTTACCATTGTGGATGTATATTTTAATTGTTAATTAAATAAAGATGACCACAGAGGTGTATGTAGAAGCAATGAGGATGTTGACCTATATGTATAGGCTGTTTTTAATTGAACATTATCAACTAGTATATCTTGATTCGAAGCTTTCGTGACTGCAGTTCACGCGAACTCCTGCAGCCACGACTCTGCAACCTCCCCCCCCCTCCCGTGCCTCTATAAAGCCACAACAGCAAATCAATCTTTCTCACCTGATGACGGACGCTTGTGTTGCGACCGAAAGTCGTGTTCTTTTATTATTATTTTCTATGTGACTTCACCGAAAGAACTAGAGGGTATCAACTCGTATATATTGTGGCTTCCTTCAGCGAGCATGCCTAATACACGAGGGATTGGCCAAGGGTACCGTGGAGGAACTTTCTAATATGGAGCCTTTGAGATGCAGTCAGGATTTCCTAGATGCATGGTCAGGCTGTTTAAATGCTCCAACATCTGCCGTGGTGGTGCCAAACCAGTTGTGGAAATTTAGGCAGTGCCCCGCGTGTCTTCCCAGAACAAACAAAAACCTAACCGTGCGTGAAGGCACATCATATATATGTATATACAACAATACTCACACGTAGAAAAGAACTGTTAAAGGATGTCCACACGCAAAGAAGGGTTGGTGGATATACAGGTGGTCTCTCTCCACAATGTAAACCAGCCTTGCCATTAGTACAAAACAAGTGTAGTAAATAGAATTACTTTATGGCTTTGAGGCAATTTCAAAACCGAAAATCTAATTACATTACATCAAAAAAATGTATCTGCATTACCGAATTAGATGGTTTAATCAGTGCCAATATTTCCAAATTGCATGCCATTTTAATTTGACAAGCGGTGATTTAATAAAGCCTTAAAATGCAGAAAGTCCACTTCAATGATGCCAATCAGACTACACTGCACTCAAGCACTTGCATTGCAAAATATAAAAAGCAACAAAAAAACGGACGTTAGTGCTGATCAAAACCACAAGTAGATAAACAAGGCAAGTTTCCTCTATTCCGTCAAAGAAAGAGCACCGACACATTGCGGTTTGTAATAACATCCCATCCGACCACGTGCGCAAATTCATAGCCGCCAACCGCAAAGATGCAAATCTCAGCCTTAATAGGCGGGCCTCCATTCTAAAATATTGCGTGTCAGCTTGACGCTTATTTATTTATCGCGCCTCTCTGACCCGAGCTAAACTCCGCAGATTGCCAATGTTTCAATGCGAGCGTTGCACTCGCAAAGACCGGCCGTACATTAAGTCACCCACTTGCGCTTATCAGATGCCTTGTCCGATAGGTAACATCGGGTCATATGCAATCTTAAAATAGGGAGAGAGAGACGCTGCCACCAAATGGATTGCTGGCTCCGTCACGCTTAAAAGAAAACGCCCGGCGGTTCTCACGACAGCTCATAGGTCCATCCCATCGAGGGCTGCGATTCGTAGGGCACGCGGCCGTGCCATTGCACACCATCCGATTTACGACACATTTCCACCAAACCCTAAAAGTATCCCGGTGACAAATTATAAAACAAGTAACCGCTTTGTTATAAAAAAGCAACAGGTAGCGGTCCTTTCGATAAATTGACTACATGCCATGAAAATGTGGAATTTGCACCACTGGATTGGGGTCACTCGTGAAGGTGTGTGCCCCCGATTGCTAATTTCTGCAGGATACACTTTGCTTGTTTTTAAGACTTTTAACACCCTCACCATAACAGGAATGTAGACTTTACATTCCTGTCTCAAGGCCACCCAATGAGATACTCTGAATTATATACTTCAACACACCAGCAGTCAACTACCAGATGATTGCGATCAGAGTGAGGCAGGTGGCAGTGGAGCTCAGGACTATAATGCGATGCCTCCCGCCGCGCCAGAAGGCAATTTTTAGGCTCACGGGGTAATGAGTCAAAGAATGAATGCAACACGGTGGGAGGAAAACGAGTTAATGTACTCACTGTGGAGTTGTAGACTAAGACTTTTCATCCGTCCTGGAACATGTGACCCAGACAATGGGCACGATCATTAAAGAGCTGCATGTTCCAATTATGCGTACAAGCTGGGAGAACATTCTGTAAGACATTCAGACATTTCCTGCTCTGGACTCCCTCTGTGGCTAGGCCTTTTGAGCGATAAACAATAATTATCGGGTGCTGAAACGCAAGCCCCAGCAAATTATAATTCCCGGAATTTCTAACCTTTTCACAGAATAAGAATCAAATTATGTATTTATTCCTGGAGAAATCCGATGAGCTACAGAGATCTTTTTCACGGATGTCCTGTGCGGGGCACGGGTTCAGAAGATTAAAAAAACAAACAATACAATTGGAGTGCAAAGTATAGGAAAGGAAAACAAATAACTGAAAATAAAAACGTAAAACATAAAAATAAACGACAAAACTTGATACCCCCCCCCTTGCACGTAATGTCCGGGCCACGGGGGAAGACACGTCATATGTACCGTCATCGATGCCAGGCCATCCATGACGGTCCCATATTATGGAGGGATAACTGGGCACGTAAAGTTACATCGATTAAACCCGATTGCTATGCTCACAAGAGATTCAAGAATTTATTATTTTACGATTCATGCGAATATGTACACTTTAACTTAGACCAAAGGACCGAAAGTGTCACGGATCAAATGAGACGAGATAAAAATAATCAATTATTCAACTGGATCGCGACTCCGAATCGTAAAAAAAATTGGACGATTCATCAAATCGTGGGAGAGCCTTGTGTGGGGGAGCTGGGAGGGGTGGTGAAGATGGATCTGTAGAGGCCTTCGTATTTATTTACGTGCACATGAACGCACCGACAGTGGTAAACACGCCACGGGATAAACTACAAACAGGCGTCGAAAGAGCCCCCGCCACCCCACCTCCAGCGTCGTCGTCGGTGGCTCGTTATCCCACAAACCGCGGAGCGGTGCGTAACGAGCTATGACAATCGATGCCACGGCAGGATTAGGGGCACAAATAGGCGCTCTCAAATCGCAGCGAGGGAGGACGGGTATAAAATCACCGTGATGCATGCGTCTGCTTCAAGTCGCCAAAGATTGCACCTTGAAGTGCATTGAAATGCCTGTAATGGCAAATTGGCAGGAGAAAGGAAAAGGGGAAAAAAAACTTTAAATCGCCACGGGATCTCGTAGAGGCAATGAAATGAAGGCACGAGCACAGATGCATTAATACGTTTTCGCCGAGTGAAGGTTAATGGAAAGTTAATGCGGATCCAATGATTTTTCCCTTTCAAGAGCCGTGAATTTTCTTGTTATAAAATGTCAAACTCTCTACGCTCGCCGCCTCCTTTTTTTATGTTTTCAATCAGCGCTCGCCTTTTATTATAAAAAAAGACAAGCGCGCAATCGGATGCTGGCCGAAAACTGAGATGAACGGCGATCTGTGGTTATGGACTGCATGCGGCTGCCTGCCATTGTGCTAGATGCATGTTGAACTTCTTCTGCACACTGCATAGCCAACCGTGCTGATGGCGGTGCTTGACTCACGACGGGAAGGTGGCAAGTTAAAATCCTGGTTGGTTACGTAAGGCCATTCAAACCCCTACCATAGGAATGTGAAATTTCTCCCACTGGTTCACCAGTGGCGAGCAGCGCTGCGTGCCCCATTCCCCATGTGAGCATGTACGCTTGCTGAACCTATTCCGCACCACACGTCGCCAACCGTGCTATTCGGAGCGTGCATAAACTTGGGACTTGACTCATCGATCCCAAGCCGAACAACGGCTTAAGAGAGCTTTCCTCTACTTTGTTCACGGCTGTCTCCACCAGGACCACGCTATGGCCGGATTGGCCGGGTTGGCCACTGCCTCTTGCGAACAACAGAACTGAATTATGAATGAGAGGATAGGCGGGGGGATGACTGATGGCCGTAGACAAGCTGACAGGCGGCAAGGCGATGAAGGCGAAGGGACGGGTGGGCAGGCAAACAAAAACAAACATGGGCAGCTCCACTTCAGCTAAAAACCCTTCAGTGCGTGCCGATTTGTCGGTGGCAATTTCCCACCATTACGTGACAGTGTTAAACACGTACCCTTGTATGCACGTGAATCCTTTCAGTGTGCTGGCACGATATTGGCTGTGGTCAGAGTGCCTAGCTCACATCTGGAAGGTTCAGTTCAAATCCTGATGGGAAACGGGGGGGGGGGGGGTATACCGAGTCCCATAAACTTTGGGAGATACAAAAAAATGGAAGTCCCACTTCTGGAAATCAGCAGTGCTTAACTCCATGAATGACTAGTTCCTGCCACATGACCGAGGACCCTTCCCCTGCTGGTTCAGAGCCACCAGTGGGATACGAGGAGAGTCGATCCACAGCTCGTGTGGCCAGGGAGATGATTCAAATTTGACTCTGAGTAATGGGAAAAACAAATGAATACCATCCGGTAGCTGTCATTTCTTAAAACAAATGAACAGGAAAGAACAATTGCGAGGCAGGACAACCTGACACAAAGCATATGATTAGCATTTGTTGGCGAGCAATGAAAATGTTGTCTGAACCAATAAATATTAAAGTCTAATGACCACATATGCTCCGAAGAAAATTTTATTGCTAGTTGTTAAAGGCTGATATGTCTTGTGGAGGGCAATGGGAACGTATCACCGTAATAAAGTGTGTACACACAACTTTGCTTCTGTGGTTCTCCGAAGCCGAATATGAATCACAACAATCTCCTTGTGTTGCGCATCTCATCTGCGAGCCCCTCATTATGCAACCGCTCACTCGCCCCCAGCCCCCTCCTTGCACGAAGGTCACCACCCCGCGCCTCTGCACCCAACACTCCTGCAAACTCGCCCGGGGTGCGTCTGCCGAAAAGGAAGCGACTCGATCAAAAAGACCACTCCAAAGGACGACCACTTGCCGACTCCACGACGCGACCGTCACCGTATCAATTCGTGGCTCGGTAGTCAAGCTGCACCCTTGCAGTTGCGAGCCGTGCGTTCCAACCGCTTGCCAGTGAACGCCACCGCACCGTCGTCTCTTTCTTCGTGCAAGATCCCAAACGCCCGAGCACAGTCCTCACACTTGCCCTTCGAGGTCTGCTCTCTTACAAGGTCATCACTGCCCACCGTCTTGGCGTTTTGTCTTCCCATTGGCCGTCGCCCCCAGGGTGCCACTCCCAATGGTTGCTTAAGAAACCTGCCCTACTCAAAGGCGGCTCTAGTCGAGGGCCAGTAAGTTCCAGCGTCGATATCCATGGCCAAATCTGTCGTGACGCCGCACCTGCTGCCAATTTCGCGTTTACTCCACGACGCAGGGAAAGGGGTGGGAACTAGAGGCGTCAATTCCACGCGAGCAGACCCAGCCACGAGGCTTGCTTCAGGATTGATGGCCAGAGGCTGCCAGCCACCGGCCGCTGCTTTAATGTGGATTGATCGCCTACAGCGGGGAGATGGAATGGCAGCAGTGACACATCCATCGTTTGTCTGCGGCGGGCGGTCAACCTGAATGGCGGCGGTGGCGGAAGGAGACATGGCATTTAGTCGGAGACCTTCCCCACCACCCCTCCATCCCACAATGTTGTTTTGGTGCACAAAACAATTAGGGTGAGGGGCATCTCTTGTGTGCAACGGCACGGACATGCTTATACACTGCAGGGCATGAGTACTGGTCACCAGTCAACCACGCTCTTAACGCGAACCTTAAACCCGTCCCTATCATTAACCCAGCCTGGGCACTTAACCAGGCTCAACATTCACCTCCGTTTGCTTCTTTACATTTGGTGCTTAAGAGCACCACCAGACTGCAAGGACAGAACGATTATTTTGGGGAGCACGCACCCACACGCGCAAAGTAACCCGCGCTATTACACGCAGATCACACTCGTGGGAGAGCAAACTCATTTTTATAGTTTCATTACGGGGCGTGTTGATTGCTGCGCTGTGCATTGCTGCACGAGCCCAAAATGCAAACACTTACTGGGTTATTTGTTTTTGCCCTTTTTCCAATTTTGCCCAGATGCAATAAATGAACTGGAACAAATAAATGCAAATCAAACTTGAAGAGAGTTTGTAGAGATTGCGTAATACTAAAGGGCATAATGCCGGCTAAGATGCTACCTTTCATAATACGGTTATGGTTGGGTTTCAGTTTGATGTGAGCCCTATTTTCCAAGTATGTTACTTATGACAGTGCAGTAATCATTCAAAGTGTCTCTGCCCAACAAGCATAGGGAAGAGCTCATCTGCCATTGTGATCCTACACCAGTGAAGTATATTCCACGTATCTATTCTCGAGCAAAAACACTGGTTGACATCCCACAAAGTTGCACTCGTGATGATGACAAAAGGTAAACCCTGATCAGGTATCGAACTCGCAACCTTTCAATTATGAGGTGGGCAACCTGGGGACGTTTGACTCATTTCATTTTGAGCGCTTTTGAATATTAATGCCAAAATGCATTGGAGCTGACCATTAAATTCACACTGCAGCCAGCTTATAATAATTCCTGCTGGAAGTCACTAAAGCACCTCATCCGAATGTCAATCATCATAAGTGGATATTCCAAGAAGACACTCACCCCTGCCATGGGAATTGTGGAATTTCTAACATTGGTTCCGCTCCAGAAATTGATATGAGGACTGTCTGACACTTGTTTTAATGAAGACACTTTGACTTGATTTTGGCGAGGTAAATGGAAGTGTTCTTACTTGTAAGAACAGTTCACAGCTTAAGTATTATGTTGCTCAAATCTCAACAGTTAGACTTACTCATTTGGGCGGCAGGATAGCACAGTAGTAGCACGTGTGCCTCACAACAAGAAGGGCCTGGGTTCCATTTCCGGCTCGGAGTGTGGAGTTTGTACGTTCTCTCCCTGTTCTGCATGGGTTGTCCGGTTTCCTGGCAAAACTAAAAAACGATGCAACACTGGTATTGGCCAAATAATGCAATGCTGAAAGAAATAACTGCACATTACTCAATTGGGATAACACACAGCGAGTGGCAACATCATTCGTGTGAAAACTTGGCAAGACCCTCTTTGAAAATCATCTTGAGGCTCGCTGAGGTTCTCCTGGCTACACGTACAAAAGTAATAATAATGATCACTGTGTAATAAATTCCGGGTGTGAACATTGCAGCACACATTGCTTATTGTCTTTTCATTTAAAGACGTGGAAACAAAAATATTAACAAAAATACTTATTTACAGAGACACTCTTTACAATCCGCCTAAACGCCTCCCGAAACATTCGTCTCCCTGCTCCTTTGCGGCAAGCTACGGTCTGCAAACTCTAAACTTCACTTGCAATTTAAACGTAATAGGACATCTGCAACGGGCTGGTTGTCCCGACACGTTTGGCAGCAGAATTCTCTCTTTCTGTCCAATCCGTTACCCACAAGCGACAGCCACCTGTTACCTCCCCACGAGCAGACGCACATACGGTGGCGACAAATTGGGGAAAACACAAGATGATCTTGGGCCCTAATGCCTCTTCTGGTGTATGCGTGTGTGTTTCGTATGTGGCCAGCCGTGCTAATTGGAGGTGCGGGTGGAAGGACAACAGACGAATCACAAAAAGCAGTTCTAAAGAAATGAGTTTTCAAGCTCGATTTAAAAGTGCCTAGCTCCAGTGGCTTCCTAATATCGGAAGGAAGAGCGTTCCATACGGCCGCAGAAGCTGTGTCTCTGTAACAAGTTGCGCTTGCTTGTACTCGAGCTATACCTGTACGTGGGCATAAATTGTCATGGAGACTTTTGCTTTTATAACGTTTAACGTAAGCAGATGCGATGCAAGCGCTACATTGTGTAAAAATATGAAAGCTTCATGAATGTTTCATTGTGAATAGATGGAAGGTGCGTCAGAGAGAAAAACATCAGCACTGGCAAAAATGGGTTCTAGATTAAAAAATAATAAACTATTAAGAACAAGAGTCAGAATACTTGCAGTGTTACAGACGGTCTATTCCTGTGTATGGATGTGAAAGCTGGACATTTACAAAGACCCTGCAAAGCAATCTGGAAGCTAGAAAAATGTGTGTGTTTCTTTAAGGAAGATGTTAAACATTTCATGAATGTATTACGGAAAGCAGCAAGGCACACAACAAGAACATTCATAGGAATAATTAGAGCAAGGCAAGTTAGATTTATTGTTGTAATGAGAAAACAAGGGACTGAATATAACGTTTTGATTGCAAAACATATATATACGTACAAGAAGCCAGGGAAAACAGTGAATTAAGTAAATAAGCAATATGAACAATTGAAGGCAACTGAGAGTGTCTATGACAAAACTTTAGAGTAAATGTCATGGATACAGGGCTGGCAAGACCAAAATCTCCGACGGCTTTGCGAAAGTGCACGGCACGGGGGAGGGAATGTTTCTGTTGTGTTGTTTTCATCGAAAACTTGAGCGAGGTCACAAGTACGTGCCTTTCGCTTCCCAGGGCCAACCGCTACTTAGTGAACAATCCAAGGTTCGTTCCCATTAGCTACCTCGACAGTTGTGCACGGATCACACTACAGCGTAATATCTGCTGTGAGGTGACGTTTACAGACCCCCACCTCTGATGCTAAATCGGAGGTGTGGGGGAAGAATAACAAACTGAACACTTGCTTTGTCTGCATGGCAACTACGGGTTTCTTCGCGCACGCCGAATACTCTGAACGAACGGGCCATTCCGAGTTGGCTTTGCCACTTGTTCTCACGGAGCCATCGGTC
Organism: Lampetra planeri; assembly: GCF_965212315.1. Classification (NCBI taxonomy): domain Eukaryota; kingdom Metazoa; phylum Chordata; class Hyperoartia; order Petromyzontiformes; family Petromyzontidae; genus Lampetra; species Lampetra planeri. The sequence continues at coordinate 13,742,856 of NC_136118.1, read as the reverse complement.
GGGCGGAGGCCGGAGTGCCGGTGGACGGCTCGTACTGCCGACTTGCTCGGCACCTGCGCCTCCTCCTTCTGAGCGGAGCGCTTTCGATCGCCAGTGTGGCTCGAGCCCCCTCCCCGGCCCCACGCGTGGCGGCGGGGCCCGCGTCTTTTGTCACGGGCCAAATCTTGTGGCGACCCGTCTCGCTCTCTCCGCGCGACCCGTACAAGGTAACGCGCTGCATTACCAACGCGTATTCCTCTCCATTCGATGTCTCAATCCTGAGCTGATGACGCAGGACACGACGAGTGTGGGGGGGGGGGGCGGGAGCAGGGTGGTCCCTCGTTTTGAGTTTTAATTCCTCGCCGCTCGTAGCTCGCCCCAAGGGGGGAGCGCGTCGGCCGCGAGCAACGCCAGTGTCCCGATGTTATTCCGGCGGGGAGACCAAAACGGTCCCAGCAGTGCGGCGTACGCCACGGATGACACCGCGGACTTTCTGGGAAGATATTTTTTCCGTCCCGAGCACATTGTCAGTCTCCTTACGAGGAGCTCCACGCCACGAGCAGCAAGACTCGTGTGGAAAACAAAACTCGAGACTGCACGGGGATTTCCTGAATCAATCAAATGATGAATATAAATAACTTTAATGGCCTCAGCCCATGAATGTATAATTTACATCACTTATTCAAGGATGCCAATAGAGATTAACATCACCTGATATCAAACTTGTTTTTGCTTAGGATTGTTATTCTTTATGAGGAGCCTAATGTTAACCCACTGAGCAGAAACATGGAATTTACAAGCGGCTAATTTGTATAAATAGATGTGAATGTTCCCCATGAAACGGTTGCGGTAGTTTCCCCAGCCCACGTGGACAATGACTGAATGACTCCTCTGCTGCTTAAAGGCCAAAAAGAGATTTAAGTGTAATGAGACTTTCTAATTTCACTAATGTCCAATTTAAAAGCAACACTCTTTTTTTTTTATATACTGAAAGCATTTCCTCCATATAACTGTACAAACTGCACCAAGAAATTTGCACCGAATCTGGAGAAGGATTGTTCCCTCAGTCTTCGGCCTCCTCACTTGAATCCTAAAATCGAACTAACTGATGGTCTCTGTGCCTCAGGCACTTCCATCGATTTCACAAAACCCTCTGGGTGGATGAGTTTGTCTGCAAGTACCATTGGTATAATCCCGCAAACCTGCGAAGTTCTAAATGCGCTTTAATATGCTTCTGAGTCGGGTGGGAGGGGGGCATTTGTCCGCCACAAATCCTAACATCTTACTCCATCTCCTCGAGCTCACGGCCCTGAGCGCACACCATAAAAAAAAGTCGGAAGAGCTCCTGAACTTCACCTATTTGTTCATTACCTTAGCCGGTTAATGGTGCGATTGTGAAGCATCGGAAACAAGCGACGTTCAATTTACGGTGAGCTTCAACAGCAGTCGCGAGCGCGCGAGAGCGCGTCGGAGTGCAAGTGGAATCGTAGGCTGTATGCACGCATTTGATTAACTACCTGTCACCGGCTGTATTCAAATAAAAGTTTACACGGACGACTCAATTAGGTGACTTACTCTCGCTAATTGTGTCGCACTGGCGCTTTTCCAGAATCCCATGGCATACGTCCAGTCCAACGGCATTCCCGCTTGCATTGCTATGTTTAATAGAGCAATAAATCATTACTATTTACCAATCCTTTACCCATGCATGTAGCTACGCAGGAATATTTACCGCAAGGCGTACATATTATATTTCGGGATACTAGGCTATGTTTACAGACCAGTGTCAGAGTTCTGCAATAAGTCAAACTGCCCGATTGAGAGTGCGGAATCGCTCATCGCCATCGGTGGAAATTCCACGTCCCTATGGTAGAGACCTAATACATACACTGGGACAGACACTGCCGACTTCATACAAAGATATGCTCATTTTATCGTCACCGGAAACATCGCGGCTGGCCAAATCGTGGCTGAATCGACCGCACTCTCGCCGCAGGGCCACCCAACAAAACCGACTCGCACGGAGGAATCCACGGAGAAGAACCACATGAGTAAATATGAAGCCGTGCTCTTCACGGCTAATCTGTTTTGGCAGTGCAGAGTTCACGAGAGAGGCAACAACTTATTATATCGATCAGGGCATTGTCAACTATAAATATGGGAACTGGACAGTGACGGGTGTTTTTGAAGTGCGCTTTATAGTGAAGCCAACAAGCTGCTGCTCGCTTCCACGCAGAGGACGACTCAACGGGGATAAAATGTAGAAAAGAGCGCAGCGTGATGCGCGTGCCTCAAGCGTCATTCAATCACCATAGAGATCTATTTCACGAAAGATGATATATTCCCAGAGCCCTCTCTATGGAAGAGACCGCTTTTATGAATACCGATATTAGCGTGGCGCTGTGGCACGGCGCTCCGTTCGCCCTGCGTGGGCCGACAGGTTCGTCAACCCCACAGAGGTGGATAAAACGATCGCCGCTTTGTGGCGGCACAGTGTTTGCCCTATAAAGACGCAAATCAAACGCGGGTTCTGACCAGCGGCTCGGAGCTACCAGTGGAGATGAGTGGCACCCGACACTCAATTGCGCATGAGGATAGAACACTTTGAATTGAATTTGATTGCAGTAACCCTTGAGTCGCTGTTACGCGACAATCATCGCAGCAGAATTTAAACACAGATCACTTCTTTATAACGGGTTGCCATGGAGGTCACTTAAACCTGGAGCAATCGCTCTTCCTCGCACTGATGATAATGAGCTCCCGTTTGCATTAAAAAAAGTCCAACTTACTGATTGCTGAATAGCACGAGAAGAAAAAAATTGATTGATAAAATTTCTAAATACAGCGCGAGATAAAATCGAGATCGACTCTCGTTACCTCATTTAGGCGGAAAAAAAACGTTGAAATAAAATAAACATCCCGTAGAGTAAAATGTCAAAAATTAAACCTGCAGCGGGGTTAAATTTACAGGGGTGGCAGCCGCTTTGAAAAGAATTGCAAAACAATGAAATCTCAATAGCCTGAGAGAGAGGGCGGGGGAAAAATTGAGTTTTGGAAAAATGGTTACGCTTGGCGTGGCTCCAGTGGTTTCACATTTGAACACAGGTGGAGGGTGCGTTTTGACAATTTGCTTGGAAATGGATGTGCGCTGGGCCATGCAGCGGGGAGGGTAGGATGCTGATACAACAATATCCCCCCCCCCCCTGCAGAGCCAAGCACAACATAGCCCAGCACGCACGCAGGGCCCAGACCAGCAGTGCAGCGGTTAAAACCCTCAGCTCGCAGTCGTCCCTCTGGCATCGGTAAAAAGAGCACCACTTGCTGAGCCTTTCTTATGGGGAGACTGGTCCCCAGCGCCAGGGGAATGTGGAATGTGCGCCGCCGGTTTACGCCGCAAGCGAGTGGGAGGCCGAGGGTGAAGAAGCGAACCGAGCCAATGCCGTTGGTGCCTCCACACCTCGCCACCGCCCTCCCGTCCTTCTGCCAGATCCCGCAGCTGTTGTTGCAAAGTCGACAACACAACCACTGAAAATTACACATTTTATTTCGGGGGCGACCAGGGGAAAAGTGGTGGGATGAAGAAGGAGTTCCGATTTGGGTGCAAGTGGATGGGTGGGAGAAATTATGTAATGTGTCATTAGGAAGTACCCGTCTAGGGCAGAGAACACGGAGTATGCAGTGGATCTGCTGTGCACGGAGCCTTGCAAGAGGAGAGTTAACCAGAGAGAGCAGTGAAGGGAGAAGGGGTGACCCACCCACAGCCCGGAGGTTGTTTTTGGTTTCCCAAAGAGGCTTGGACACACTTCGGGTGCAGTGTACCAACAGAGCAGCAGAGTGAGGTCTGCTCTTACAGCCCTAAACCTTTGTCTTAGTGTAATGTGAGGATATATCCGGGTTGCTGATGGATCACACCTCGTCACGATGATTGGCTCTGCCGGTCCTGGCCCATAGCCAATGGGGGGAAGTCTAGGGGCGTGGCAATGACGTAATGGGAAGGTGACATCTGTAAGTAGAGGATTGGTTCTGCTGGCTTTAGCCACAGCCAATGGCGGGACGAGTCAGGGGCGTGGTCCCGGGAGCGTACGATGGAGTCTAGAAGATTCCATAGAGGTTAACCAGGATTGGTGGAAAGGTACCACGTGACCCGGGTATTAAAAAGGGGTGGAGACGAACAACACGTGGTCAGATCTGGAAGGAACGGAGGGTGAGGCCACGCTGGAGCGGGGTCCAGGCTGCCACGTGGCCACGCGTGTGTCTCTCTCTCTCTATCCCTCTCACGCTGTCCGTCAGCAGCGTGAAGGAGTGTTGTAAAAGAAAGACAAATAAAGACCGGATTCCAGAAGTCGCTTCCACGACCTTCATTACATTAGTGACCGACCTCTGGGTGCTTATGAAGATGAAAGCTGCACCGTTGCTCTTGGCAAAGAGTGATGCTTCGACCTGACTTTGCCTTGCCCTACATAGCACAGCTAACACAATTAAAAACTGTTAACAGCAAGCGCCGCTGAAGAACTGCTGACAGTGGTGGAACCATTACTGAAGCTGCGCAGGCACGCGAGAGCATCACCTCTTGCAGTGCCCAAACCAGAACCCAACTTCCATGCCCTAGCTAGACAGGCTGGCTTCCAACCCGAGTTCCATCTGTTCCCATATTCCTATGGAGAGGGCTTGTTTATCCCAAGGACAATCACCGATGATGTATACAAAGTGATATGCTTAACCGCAATAAAATTAAGCATGACCCCATGCTCAAATGAGCACATTGGAGGTACTAGCCTCTACTGGTGACCCTGAGCCAGCATTGGAAATTCCACATTTCTATGGCCGGAAACAGGTCCTTTCCTTGTTGTGAATTTATTTTTGAAATCCCACAAAAATATATACTAAATGTATCCAAGAACGTATTCATTTTAACATTTCCATATGCTGTTGGTTTTGTTCTACAGACATTTTTTTTCGGTGGAAATACCACAAACAGGGTTTGCCGATCTACGCAATTAGTCGCCAGTAAAATGTCAATCGCTCCGCGGGGGTTCACGGGCCACCTGCCGCTCGCTCGCATCCCACGCCGTTCCGGACATGGCCCACCGGCGGCCCGGCGATCGCTACGGCGCCGAGGAGCGTGGGGGGGGGCGGAGGGGGGCAAAGGCGAGCGGAGCCACAGGGCGGCCAACACGGCGCGTCGAGGGCCGCGCCGCCTCCCCCCTTCCCCCCCCCCCCCCCGCCCACCAACACCCTCCCACCCGCGGCCCCCCCGAGGCACGGCAGCCTCGCGAGGCCACGTCTGGACGCGTTTCAACGCCGCCGTTCACATCGACTTGCCGGCACGTATGCGCACCGCTATAGTCTCGCCCGGGAGGAAAGAAAAGACAGCGCGCCGCGTCGATTTGGTCTGAAGGCTTGGTGACACGCAACGCTGCTGCAGTGTTATCGGTCGCATGTCGTTTCGTCAATTATTTTTATTCAGTTTTTAAGAGTTTTCTGTGTTGCTTTTAACCCTCCCCCATGCCTCTATTTATCCAACGTGTTTATATTTGCATCGCCTCAATGGCTTCTCCGCTGGTAGCGAGACGTGCCTCAAGTCAGTGAAGGCGTCTCCAATGAGCATTGGACAGTTCTCATCTCTGTTTGGTGGCCCTCAAACACCTGTGAAAATTCCATATTCCCATGGTGGTGACCAGTTTCTCCATATGACAACTGGTAGCCACATGAAATTGCTTATTATGATGATGATAATGCTGTTGCTGATGAGAATGATGCAGCCCTATTCTGAATAATGCTGAAATTGCTTCCGCCAGTGATGACACATTTGCTGCCGCTGATCCTGCTATTACAAATCATGGTGAAGCCAGGGACGATGGTGATGGTGAGCATAATAATAATGGTGCTTGTACTGCTGCTGCTGGTGCGGCTGTTGAAGATAATGACGCTTAATTGCTGTTGGTGACGCTGCTCTTGCTGGTCGTGACGATGTTCTTGCTGCTGCCACTTGCCGTGCTGATGAGGATGATGAAGATAATCACGGAAAACAAGACAACGATGATAATGATGACGCTGAAACAAGTAGGAACATAACAATTCGCAACTTGTCACGATTTGAGGTCACCATTTAATTAAAGAGTCTATTTTTCTTCTTCTTTTTTCTTTCGGTAAAGGAATGTAGAAGGGAAGTAATAAAATAATAAAAAGATATTATTATTATATTATTATATTCTTTTATTTTATTATGTTTTATTTTTATTATTTTATTACTTCCCTTCTACGTGACTTTACCGAAAGAACCAAGAAGATGAATCCCTGCAGTCACGAAAGCTTTAAATCGAAATTTGAGTCTATTTTTACCACAACAGTAAGGTAAAAGTAGCACATCTAGTGGCCTTGGAGGTCACACGAACCAATTATACATAACAGGCACAAACAAAATAATTAATTGTGACGTGCGCGATTCGACGCACATATTATGAGCATGGCAATTGATTTAAACGTATTAATCAATGCATTGGTAAATCGCGATTAACAACGCTGCTGCTGAAACTAATGAGGAGGAAGGTGAGGATGAAAAACATCGACAGTTGCAGCTGCGATCCGAATGCACCGCTTACCCAGGCGCTTGCGCCACGCGTAAACCCCACGACGAGGAGGAGGAGGGGGAGGAGTGCAGGCACTTACCACGTTTTTGAGGTGCAGAACTTCCAGGACGTTGCTGAGCAGCTGCACGCAAGGCTCCAGCTCCTCCATCTTTTCCAGGTAGGACTTGAGCTGCTCCGTCATCATGGGCAGCAGCACGTCACGGCACTCTGCACACGGGGGGTGGCAGGGAGGGAGCGAGGCGCCGTCAACAACAACAACAACAGCAGCCGCCATTCGCCACTAAGTGGCGGTGACTTCACCACGGTGCATGTGCCACGCTATTGTGCACTTTAAGGGCACGTGAAGTGTCGAATTCCATGATTCTATGGTTAGGGCTAGTTAATCCAAAGGACAGGCCCTTTTGACGTCCCACAGTGTTACTCATTTTGTCAACCCCATCAAGGTTACGTGGTGACCATCCCCGAGCAGGATTTAAATCCGTTAACCTCGTGTTTATGAGTCGATTGCTACAACTAACAGATTCATACAATCGGTGCAGCAAACCACCTGCGAAAAAGTGTGCAGAGCATGTGGCTCTGAGCGTAATTGTGCGTCCCACCTTTGTGCAGAAACAGGTCTCTGTACACCATTTCAGTCATGCAGCAGAGCTTCTGCTTGGTCAGCCGCTCTTGCGGGATGTTCCTGATGAACTCCTGGAACAGGTGGCTGCAGGGTGAGAGAGACGGCCCAATGATGCGTCAATCTTGTAAGCGACAAATTACATAATTGCACCTCAGTTGGCCCACAGAAAGGTGTAAGGCAACCCCCCCCGGACCCCCCCCCCGCCTCCCCCGCTCCCCCCCCGCCCCCCCCCCCTGGAAGAGCCAGACATGGTGACAAAGACCAGTAGCCTCGTGCTTCAGAGGCAGCACCGCTGAGTCCCAGAGAGATCACTCTGTGCTCAAGATTGCCACTGCTGGGCTGTCGCTGAGAGATAACGGTACAGTGAGTAGGCTGCTGACCTATCTGTGCACATTTCTCATTGCTATCGCCCTAAAAGTGATCGCTGGATACGACGGTTCGATCTCGCGTGCATCAACGCTCATTGGCGGGTCAAACAACAGCAAAGCAGGACCCTCCAGAATGAGTCTGAAGACGCACAGAGTGTTCCGTTGGTGTCTCACTGCTAAAATTTAACATGTGGTAGTATTCATGTGCACTGATGAATCTGAGCCAGTGGTGTAAATTCCACTTTCCTAAGACGAGGACGAGTATTTCCAAATGATAATCACTGCCGACTCCTTCAAAATTGGCACTCATTTTAGATACGCCCAGGAGAAGGGGTGAGAGACTAAGACAACGACGACCAATGAAACGTAGACTTTGTGACCTTCCAATTGTGAGCCAAGGACTCAATACCACAATGCCAGCGGCACGGCGGTAGCACAGAGGAATGACGAAGCTGCAGCGGTGGTGACAATGAAGGGAAAAGTCAATGCATTCTACGGCAACCTCATGAGGATCCCCACAAAGAGAACACAGCAAAGAGTCATTTGAAAACTTCAATAATGGCAATAGCAAATACCACGAACAAAGCATCACCACAGATGTCAGACTGTTATGCGATCATTGTCTCTTATTGTGTTAACAAAAATATAAAACACAAATCTCATACGCCACTGTTCAGCTGACCCTTCAAAATGTGCGCGGATTGCCGCCAATAATTCCCCAGATGATTGCGGCCGTGTTGTGGCTCTGGCTAACTTCATGGGAGGCATTGTAATCTGTATTTGTGTGTGTTCACCGTGTCTGATATTGATTGTATAAATGCGTACTCTATAAGTTACAGAATTCAATCATTTAAATGAGTGTGTGGTGGGTGGGGAGCGGTGGCATAGCGGTTAGCGCTACGCCGCACTACGAACCCGGCATCCCGAGTTCGATTCCCACTCATGGCCAACACCAGTGACAATTATCTGAACTGGTCCTGGGCCTGCCCTAGGTCGACTCAGCCTCAAATAAGCACCTGGTATGGTTAGTAAATATCGCCACTGGGGAGACAACGGCTGCCGGGCGTGGTGCTGGCCACCCAGCCCGTCGTGTGCCGGGCCGGCCTTCATAGGTGATCGCTAACAGCACTTGCCCCAACAGTCTGTTACAGACTATACGGGGGATCTTTGTCTTGTTTGCTACGTATGTGACAATTAGCACGGTGGACACCCTTTCAAGTGTTCGAGTAGATTTTGTCGAACCAGGTGGTGACGACTCAAGAGACCAGGATGAGTCTCATTTGCAAGACTGACCCTGGGCTTGCCACAAAGGTAAATCGAACAAAACGAATGACAGCAATGATGGAGAGCAATCAGAACAAATAAAAACAAAATGAGATCTTGCATCTCAAGAGATTATCCAGGTGTACAATTTAAATAGAATCAATATCATTATCATCCCACACCCACGAAGTCTAGGGCTGTAGAAACGGCCAAGCCATGTGGGCTTCAGTGCACGCAATATCTGTAAAGGTGCATGTAGAATATGTGAGAAAGTGTGTATACTGGGAAGAGCTGACACAATGGTAAGTGCACTACCATGTCAGTGACTCAAGGTCGATTCCAGGTCACGTGATGCAAGCCCCCATTGGACAACGGCAAATGACTTTGTCCTAGGCATCCCCATGTGTGACTGAGCTTCATATGACGACCTTCTCCAGCAAGTCACACGTGTCAGTACCGGGGAGACTCGTGCGGGCCACAGCAGCTATTTGTGCTATTCTGCTGGCCTTCAGAGGCGCTCACTAACAGCACTTACTCAGAGCAGTCTTTCTGTGTGTGGGGCACAGTTGTGCAAAGGTTAATGCACTGCATTACAAGCCCGTGACCTGGGTTGGATTCCGATTTATAATGTGCCAGGCTTGGGAAATGCTTGCTACAGAATTTGCCCACTTTGGTCTGTTCAGCAAAATATAAACCTTTGGCTTGGTTTCTATTTAAGCGCACACACACGCATGCCTGCGCAGGCAACCAGCAATGTTGGTTGGTAACCCATGAACTGTGGCGTCAGAGCAGCCACTCAATACACTGCCAGATAATGCACTCTCCTCACTGCTCAATAGGCACTTTCCACGTTAGCAGCCCGAATTTATCTGAATCACATTACAATTGATCGGGTGGACCCGCTCTGGAATTGGCTTGAATGGCCAATGAACCGATCCATTAATAGATAATGAACGCGAATTATCCAACACACAATTCAGCGCCATTAATTGCTCCGAGCCGCTGGGGTGCGCCTTGCGCGGGGAGCCCCGAGTTGGGCGACCGGCTCACAAAGTAACCATCACAATCTTCTGACACCAAAAGCAGATGTTTTCCCGGTGGCTCAAGGATTTTTTAACTAACTGGCAGCGCACGGTCAAACGGGGCCGGATGTCTTGGCCAAGCGGTGGTGCGCTCGCCGCTTGTTGCAGAGATCCGTGGCTCGAATGAGCGGCTGATTGATTGAGATGTCAAAGGTCTCCACCCCCCACCTGCCCCCTCCCTCCACCCAGAATCCACCCATCACAGGTCGGCAACACTTCCGAATTTCACTTTAACAGATTCACGCAGTAGATAAGCGCCGCGAGATTGCATTGTCGACGGATTTCCAGTAAATGACGTTGATTAATCGAAGCGGCGCACCTGAGCTCCGTCAGATGAAACACACCGCGGACGTCGCGCACGATCAGAGGCAGATACTTCATGGCGGCTCCCTGCGAGACACACGCGGGGCACGGGACACAAGCAGTCAGGTGTGGCAGGAGAACAAATCAAACATACACACGTTCGTATATCGCACACGTCCAGTGGCGAGTGTAGTGAGCTTGACCACCCAATGGTGAGTGTAGTGAGCTTGAGGGTAGTGAGCTTGACTCAAGTCACAAGGTCAAGAGTTCAAATCCCAGTCGGGGGGCGGAGCGTGCTGAGCAATTCAGACCAACATCCGCATGGGGTAGTGAAACTGACGACCACTGTGTGGGAGGTCAACAGCAATTGAACGAAAGCCCAGCCCCCCAACCGTAGACATGCTGGGACTTCCACCACTGGCCAGGAGCCACCGATGGAGATGGGAGCCCCACTGCCGAACAATCGAGAAGGGACGCACTTAGACTTGACTACAGCGATCAGCAGCAGGTGCACGCTCAGCAGGCAGCAAACGGAGCTAGAAATCCCACCGTGTGGAATGCTAGGGGTGGTGGACGGACGCACGTCTGTATGTTGAACTTCTATATAATCGTACCGAGCCAACCGTGATAATCGGTTGTGCGGGGCGGGGAAAGGACAACAAACTTAAGGTGCAGGTTGTGAGATTTCCAAAACCTGCTGAGCTGAAAAAGTGGCCAGGAGGAGATGGCCGGACTTTTATTCGGATTGGTTTTAATCAAAGTATTTCACGCACACAATAATCTTCAGGTAGAACATCTCGTTTGGGAGGGTGTCCCAGGGTATCGACCGACGTCGCACGCAGCAAACACGTGACGTGCACACGCAATTTATTTTTTTAAGCGGAGCGTGTAGGTTCGTGGTCTACACTTGGGGGGGGGGGGGGGGGTGGATGGGCCGTTATTCGGCGAGGGGTACATTCACTGGTAACTAAAATACAAACACATGGTGTGAAGGTCATCCCGTAGCGTTCAAGTTCGGGAGGCATAACCTTAGCAGGCACTGGTGCGCCAGGGTCTCACCGTGGATAAGTGTATGATCAGCATGCAGCGCTGTACGCAAACCTCCCCAGTCCATCACCCGTGATATTGCTGTTCAATGAAAAGCCCTGTTGGCTTCCATTACTGCCGCCGTGCAAGCCCAACTCCAGAGTGATGTTTTATTAACGATATGTAAATGTACACACACACAGAGCGGTGTCCCGCCTGTCGGTCAGAGGGGGCGGTCGGGCGCTACGGGAGGGCGGGAAGCAGAACGTGAGCGTTGGTGTTTATTTATTTCATTGAGAATTTGCATTGCCTTATTACGAAGGCCGGGGTTAGTCTCCTATCCCGAGCAATTACTTTCATTTCCTGAAGCGGCGGCCACCGCGCAGAGCGCTTTGCGAAAGCCGGGCAGGGCAAATTAACGGACGCGTGCGCACATTTCCACAAAACTTTGCTGCGGGAGCAACGTCCTCGGTGATTGCTGCCTGCACTTCGGGTCTGCTTAGTCAGGAGGCCGAGTTGTCCTTGGCAAAAGACGGCGGCAATAATGTACTACGGAGTTGATGAATGCTTGCACATCGCTATGTGTGCACACCTGTTCCGAGTAAACAATCAACCCAAGCCCCATTTGGAGATGTGTTTACTCGGAAATTGCGAGTCGTTTAAGTTTGAAAATGGGATTTAGCAAAACCCACATGTGAAACCTTGCACGCGCTCTGCACGGAGTCGAATGACGCGGAGTCCAAATCTCAGTTGAGCGTCTACTCACCCTCGTATCTCTTCGGGGTCAATGCATTCGGTACTGCTTCGAGAGACTAGCCCCCTACCATAGTAACGTGGAACTTCCCATGACCGGCTCACGATCACCAATGTATTTAATTGCCACCCAAAAGCTTGGGTGCCCAAGGAGACACTTTGACTTAGTGGAGACGCTAATCCGGTGAAACAACACCTCTCTTTCATGGTCAAAGGAGACACGGAATAATAATCTGCAAGTTTCTCTGGTATCGCGACACAAACATACGCAATCATAAATTTTATATGTGTCGCATATACACGATTTTAATGCGTATGCAACTTGAAATGTGACATGGGGTGTGATTAAACATTTTGCATTTTTATTGGATCGAGCCAGGGGCATTTTTTTTTCATCAACAAATCCGCCAATACATGGGAATTCTAATTTCCTTCAAAAAAAGTACAGCATACAGAATTTAAAACGGTTATGTAAAATACTTACTTTTATTATTCATACGTACACGGTGTTTACAAATATTCAAGTGAACTGCTTATATTCTCGTGATCAAAAGCCTGAAGTGTTGATTATATTTCATGTCTTTGTCAAAAAAAAAATTTGTTTGAGAAGTATAAAAGCAGCAACACTCCGGAGCTTAATATTCATTTTGACAACCCTCATCACTTTTTATGCTTTTCACTCCACACAGCTACGACGAACAAACCTTCAAACGATTGCAATACCTGTTATTACCGTGACTAGGAATGACTCCGTCTTCGAGAACCAAATTAGAGTGCGCTAGCTTGAGACAAATTCCTGAGCAGTGACGGCTGCATAATCAGTGTAATAATTCCGCTCGAGGGCGCAGCATTTACCAAGAGCCAGCCTCGCGCTCGCACTAACAGCGCGCTTTGGTAATGCACCGCGGCGCCGCCAATAGGAGGGCGGATATCGATAGAAAGAACTTGACAAAGCTCCGTTGATATTGTCCATGTTTTACGGCCAGTAACTGGAAGGCAATACGGCCCAAATGAAACGAAATTGCTCGCATTGTACGTTTCCATCTCCCCCGTATATTAGAGGAGAGCCAAGCCATTCAACGTGAAATTGGTAAGTTTATCAGACAACTTTCCAGGAGCACGGTGTAAAAAAAGCAACTTTTGCGACTTGGCAAACTGCCGGCTGGAAGATCTTGAAACAAGCGAGCGGCAGCGGCGAGTGCGAGGTCCGCGAGGGAGCAAGCACATCTCGCCATCGCGGCGCCCCATTGTGGCGAGATGTTAACTACCTCGCCTGGTATGCAGGAAGTCGTGGGTTCAATCCCACCCTGACGCCTGCAGCTGTATATTCGGAGTTTGCATGTTCTCACCGTGAGCACGTGGTTTTTTCTCCGGCTATTTCGGTTTTTTCCTCCACATTTAGAAACACGCGTTTAGAGTATTTGGTGGCTATACATTTCCACGTGATAAGCCACTTCGCTGAGCTATCATTTATGGCCAGGTCGCTTCTGAAAAAGAGCTTTATAGCTCAGTGGGCCTTACCTGATGAAAAAAACATATAGTTGAATAATTGAAAAATAGAGTACTGCCAGTCTAAGCCATTTGATCTGATATTTTGGGCTCATTGCAAACACGAGCAAGTATACATTCAGAGGTTGTCTCCCATCCTGAAAGTCTGCGAAAAGCAGTCGACTTTAAGGGTTTCAGCCCGACCAGTGACAGCAGTGGCAGCAAAAGAATCCTTCAAATTAATTTGTGCCTTGCACCCGACAAGGCGACGGCGAGGAAGCAGGTAATGTGTGCGGCAGAAGGCTTTCCTCTCTCTCATGTCGTAGCAACGAGTACAATGAAGGCAATGTTTGGGGGGAACGTCAAGATGTATACGGCAGATACCAGCGGCAACGTTTTACTGCCAAAGGATACAAATAACACGTTGTGAATTTGCAGTCGATTCTTTGAAGTCCATCAAACCGAGTTGCGCTACAGTTCAGTGCCTGATGGAAGCGTTGACCTTACTGATCATCCTCAGTATGAAGCGCCTTAATGGAAAATGACAGTGGCTCTGCTGTGGGCCAAACTGGTCCCCCGCAATAAGAACGTGGAATTTCCACCGCTTGCTCAGGGCTTCTGGGAAAGATGAGGACTGTCTGACGTTCACTTGACCAGGGAAACCCGTGCGTGGGGTTTTTTTCTTCAGGTGAGAGCCGAGTATGACGATTTGTTCCTTCTTTACTGCTGGCTCTACTTGCCAGTCAACGCTGCTGTGGTGTTGTGCGCTCCATGCATAAAGCATTCATGCCACGCAAACATTTTCTCTCGAGATGTGACAGTATTGGGTTGGCTTCGTGTCACACCGACTGTAACAGTGCAATATTTCAAAACTTTTTTTGTCCGCGCATTTTTTGACTGGGACACCGGGTCCATAGACGTCGCAGTTGAATATAAACGCCATGCGTGAGAAGTCTCCACATTCTGCCAGCAATAACCCCCCTACTTGTGACTGTATGATGAGGAAGGAAACTAAAAACTGTTCCAGTTCAACTGGCTCTTCCCTTTAACTAGTGACAACCACTCTTCTTCACTTCCTCGGAAGAACAATTTTGTTAACCTCTCCATAGCTTGTGCAACCTCACGATAGCTTATTCGTAAAACCAATATTGTCAATGCATTCATTTGTTTGTCCTGGAGCCCAAAAACAAGCCTTGCGATGGCACGGCATTGTGAATGGAGTGTGTGTCATTAAAGGAGATGAACAGCCTTTTAAGATCCTCAATCCTTTATAATCCACAGGAAAACAAGTGGCCCCTTCGAGCTCATTAAAACGCTTCTCTGGCAACATCCGACATAAACAAGAAACTCAAAATCAAGGTCCACAATTCTGTCATTATCATCAGCTGCTGGATGAACGCCTCTCCAAGCCGTCAACCTCTCGAATGGTCTTACAATGTAACGATCCATCCATCTCCCACACGCGAGCCGAACTCATTGCTCCATCTCCGCAGTGGTCATCCTCTTTGGGGCGGTCCTCTCCTTTGGCTACCGCTCTGCCTTTAATCTCCACCATCGGACATCACCCCTTCTAATGATGTGTGTCCTGCCCAAGCCCACTGATTTTCTTAACGATCAATACGATGTCTCTGATCCACGTGTCCCTCTTTCTGTCTCTCAATGCTGTTCCAAGAATGCACACTCTCTCTGCTTCTTTCGGCACCTTTCAGATGTTGTTCCATATTCTGTCGGTGTCCTTATTTCTCAATCCATACGTCGTGAGCGGAAACATCGTACAAAGATTAAAGGCGCTGTCACGAGCTTCCCAAAGTCAGTTTAACACGTAGGCTTTCACGAGCAATATTATCCATAATATCGTTGTATCGTCAATCCCGCCAACACCCGGCACAGCCAATTAGCAAGGCTTGTCACGTTAAAAAAGAAAACTGCCAATGAGTTACCACTTCAGCACAACGGTGTGTTGGGAGAGTAAACCCACAACATTTACAATTCGAGTACCGTGACGTTTCGCTGGTGATTACAACAACAACAACCAGCGTCATCAGGCGGTTAGCCAGAATTGTGAAGAGCAGGATCGCTAAAGTCTCTCCCGGTCAGCCGTCGCTGGCCTGAGCAGGGAACTGCAAATGGTGACGAGCACGGCGGCCATGGGGATGTTACGCGTGTATTAACTCGATGGCTATGTAAACAGAGAAATATTGCACGAGCCGAGTTCCCCGAGGGCTGGGAACTGGAATGGTGTTCCAGTGTCTACATTCAGAGCATGTCGGTGGCCACCGTGTGAATAAACGGAATTATTAGGCACATTAGTTTGTCGCGTTTCGTTACAAGGTCCCGATATCAAAATGAATAAATGATAGGGGAGCAAGAGCAGGTTGGCGTGCTCTTGGCAAAAACACATTTCTCTACCTCTACATAATTTATCTGACATGTGGTCAATGTCACATTTGAAATTGGAAGGTCGCAATTTTAAATCCCAGTTGGCGTTCGTCTGAATCCACATGCCTCCAAAATTGTAAAAACCAAGCCCGACTCTTTGACAAGCCAACCTTGGTTGCAAGAGAGAGAGAGCGGTCCTTGCAATATCAATGTGGAATTTACACCACTGGCGTAATATGCCTCCAACAGAGACGCCCACAGCCCCCTGTTTGTTTGAGCACAAAGACACTCTGACCTTTTGATTTTTATTATTCGAATGCCCATTATATTTCCTCCACTCGGGAGTAATACGTGCGACAGGGAGTAATTACGTGTCGAGCAATTACCAGCATCCACCAAGCTTCATGCGCATCCCAACGTCGAACAATTGCATGGTCCTCAGTGGAGAGACAATATCTTGACTGAGACAACCCTCTCATTGGCTGTGCAAGTGAATGCTTCCCTGCGCACCCACCTGCCGATGATTTGAACGTTTATTCTCCATGTGAAAATTAAAAACAGTAAACTGTGAGCGGACACGTTTGGCTCCCGAACGCAGCCAGCGGGAGGTTTGGCACTGCCTTGCAGTGGCGCTGGAACCTAAGGGAACCACGTGGCACGCTTTGCGAGCATACACGATGGGGGGATGCTGCTGCGCAATAACCCAAACAAAACACTTGGGACACTTCACATCAAAGCATCTCTCTGCTCAACAAAGCCATGGGAGCAATGCGGATCTCAACTGACAGTCCTGAGCCCGAACATTCGATATTCCTACGTCAATGGCCGGTTTCCCGAGGAGACAACTACTGTGGACTTACTACAAAGTGGTATTTAATTTAGATACCAGAGGGAGATAATGGGTCAAGCTAACTCCACTGGGAAATGATTCCATGACCCTGTGATTGCCAGCGGGGCGTTCTTCCGCAACACCCCCGACCGGTACCGCTGACGTGTCTAAAAGTGCAGTGATATGACACCCAAGGGGTTTCGCCGCCACTTCTGCTCATCTGCCGGCACAGCGACATGTTCCTACGGAGTGCGGATTAATGCGTGCCATGTTTCAAACATCGACGGATATCGAACCGGGCTGTCACTCAAAGCAAGGAGGCAGCGATTAGAACAAGGGCATCACCTGCACGAGCAGCGTGGAGTCCTGGGTATTGCGCATCATGTTGTTGATAGATTTGAAGAGCTCGCGCAGGGAGTCCTCAAACTCCTCCCTGTCTTTGTCTTCGTAGAGCCTGGGTGATCAGACACACACACACACGCGCCGTGAGCCCAGGCACCTGATTAGCACGGTTGGCTACGTACGGTATGAAAGAAGTTCAAAATACATACTTACAACAAACACGTGCACATGAGTGGCAATGCTTTACTCAAGCAAAAAAATATACAGACTTGATTGTGAGGCTGTATTTGTCCACGTGTGTATCTGTGTGTGTGTACATGTCTATGTGTTTAGGGGAGTGGTAAATATAGCGGTTAGCACGCTGCGCTACGAACCTGGCAACGCGAATTCGATTCACGCTCACGGAAAACATAAAGTGGCGATTATCTGAACTGGTCCTGGGCTTTCCCGAGGTCGACTTCGCCCCACAGGAGTACCTGGTGCGGCGTGTAAACATCGCCACTAGGGAGACAAAGGCAGCCGGGCATAATTTTGGCCACTTTCTCCCTTGTGTGCCATTGTGGCCTTCATAGGTGCTCACCAACAACATTTGCCCCAAAAGTCTGTGAAGGCTACACGGGGGATCTTTGTCTTTGTTTGTGTAAGGAACTCAGGAGGTCTGGTTGATTCCTATTACCATGAGGGGTGGACAGTCCTCAATTTGTGGCAGGACCACAAACATCAGGGAGTGCCTCTCCTTCAAAATTAAATAATGGAGGGGGCCTGGGAGTGTTGCGGTAACGTGCGGGAGGTTTCGAGTCCCAGGCTGTTGTACCCTTGCCTTTCCATACACAGGGAGACATGAACGCTGGTCGTGGTTGCAAATGCCCCCACCAAAGGAGGACATCCATGAAGAGGCACGGGCAAATGCTGATGAGTAAGATGCCTTTGATTACATCTCCCGGGTGTTTGCTAAAATGGCCCACCAGGAGAGTAATCTTTTTGGGTGACTTTAAAGCCTGAGTCGGTCAAGATGCTAGCACTTGGGCATGGGAGACTGGAAAACATGGACCAGATGAGCTCACCACTAACAGCAATAGACTTCTAGATTGTGGTGCAGCTCATGGGCTTGTAATGAGCAATATGCTGATCTATCACTGGCCCGTGGACATATCACCACCTTTGACGCACCAAAGATCCAAGCAAGAACTTCTGCTTGACTACATAAATGTTCATGCCCCTTTAACATCTGGACCGACTGTGGAGCTAATCTGTTCACTTACTCTGGTCTTGTCCTCTGTCAGATGTATTTGCAATTCTTCCACTCTGCGGATAGGCATCTACTATGGAACCCATGCAATTCAACAAAAAAGCCCGGTCTCCACCGAGCTTGGCCTGTCGTATGGACTCCTGTGAGCGAGCCTTCAACAATTCACCCGGCTTCCAAGTGCACGCGTTTCGCGCACTATGCTATGATCCCAGTCACCGAGGATCGACTTTCAGTAATGTACAATATCGGCATGAGGTTTATGAAAGTGGAATATGCTTCTTCTGGATCAAACCAGCCTAAAACGAGTCCCTTGAGTGGCGTGTAAACGTTAGCTCTGGTAAGATAATGGAATTCCAGAGAGATGCTGGCAACACCCCACTTTGTGGCTATACTGACCTGAACAGACACTTGCTAACAGCACTTGATGCTATGGTGCATATAAGGTGAAATTGTAGAAATGTGTCCTTGTGCATGGGTCTTACAAACGTAATCATGCTCTTTATGGCTCGGGTTACATTCTAAATCACCCACAGCAAATACAAATGAGCTTGTGAACCCTAGCCCGCACCTTCTTTTGATCAACTTAAACTAAAATAAGTACTTAGGGTGTCAAAAGCAATACGGAGCAGGTATGGGCGAATGGGCTAGGGCGCTGGGTGTCATGCCGGCCTTAACAGCACCCACCCAAAAATCTATACGGCTAAGCGGGCCGCTGGGTTCATCGTCTTTGTGCGCACGCTTACGCAGTGACAAACAAAGGATATTCCAGTGTCCCGAAACACAGCGACAAAGGTGGATGCACGAGCCGACACGAAACGCAACCAGACAAATGAGCGCGCCTCGCGTTTGGTAGCCGAAGCGCGCGCATCAGCACGAGGAGGCGATAAAAACCCCCGCGAAATAAAAATAAAACATCTGAAACTAGCCAATCCATTCCCTCTACAACCAGGAAAAATAACACCCACAAGTCCCTGCTAACATCATACCAGAAAGTATTCAGGAGTAATTTCCCTTAATTGCATACAATCAATGAGATGGAAGGGTGAGGAACAAGTCCATCAATACCGGGCCCCAAGCACCTGCCACCTGCAGCATGCTAATGCTGCCAGCACTCTGCCGCCGTTGCTGATGCGCATGGCTCGCGTGCGTCAAACAGCAGCAGCAGAATTTAGCGCAGCGCACGGCCGCTAACTAACGCAGCAGCAGCAGCAGCAACATCCTCGTGTTGAGCAGGGGTAGGGTGGGACGAGTGACCAGGGTCAAGGGCAGTTCGAGGAAGTCAAGATAAAATCCATGACTTTCCGAGATTTTATTTGGCAAAATTTGGTTGTGAGAATTGTTCTTTAACTCGTGAGCAGAAACATGAGCAACTGGCACGTTTTAAAATGTTTGTACGCCACGTCATAATTTTATTTGTTTGGCTCTGTGGGGGAGATGTTTTCCGTACTTGGGCAGTGTGCTAATGACAAGCTCTGGTTTATCAGCTGCCGTAATGCTGTGTGGAATCTACCTTGCCTGTCGCTCCATACAAAGCTCTGGGTCTTCTCGGCCACAGCTATGCCCTCCCTTCTCTACGCTTTCGAAACGTGGAGCTGTCCAAAGGAACATCTGCGCCAGTTTGAAACATTCAGGCTAGCCTGCCTACGATGCATACTGGGTTTAACCAGGCTGGAATGTTTGAGGAGTTCACATATCCTTGAAAGATCTGGACACTGTCCCATCGCTGAGCCTCCGTCTGCTCGTAGTGCACTGTACACGTTACATTGCACTGTACGTGTACCGAGTGGACCAGGTCAGACATTATTTTTCAAGTCTATTCACGCAACCACTGGTGGTGGAAATTCCACATTACTATTAAGGGGCTCTGTATCCTCAAATTCCCACAAAGCGGTACTCATCTCCATGACCCCAGGTAAAAGTCGGGCTGAGTTCACTCCTGATTTGGATTTAATTCCACTTAGTCTCACAAATTGCAGCACTCATCAGCATTGCCAGCCGTGAATGTTTTTGAAGGTGTTAATGAAATTCATCACATCCGCTAACTTAAGCCGTAGTTTCACACAAATAGAGCAGTGGTAGCACTCCCGATTTTACTTTTCAATTATTTGATGTTACAAAACGTACATTGCTTTTAAGAGGGTTTCGGCGGTGTCGATGTTAGTTTGAGTTATATAAACATTTGCATTTCATCTCTTGCACATTTATGTTTGGCCTTGGTGACGCTGCTGCAATCATTCCGCTTCTTTGCTCACTTATTTTAGCAAGGACTCCTCCGAGAGAGACAGATGGTTTCAGTGAAATCCAAGCTGGTAAAATAATATGAATGATTACCTTATTTCCTTTAACCACAAAAGCATGGCTTTAGCGCAAGACTCGAGAAGGAGAGTTACATATTGGGATGTCTCACTGATTCCATTTGGGGTCATGTTGCAGGCGTGAAGATGCCAGGACAAAAATCCGAGTGTAGTATCAGTCGAAGATCGTGACTTAGATAACCAGATAGGATCTTAGGTGTGACCTGAGCAAACCCATTGCATTAGAGGAGATATTACAAACAAAAAAAACAGCCAAGGCAACTTAGCATTCTATTTGCCATACAGCCTTGAACAAAAACCTCGTGAGAATTACTGATTGACTTTGTATATTTATGACCAATGCAGTCATTTGATTAACATTTTATCATCTGCCCTACACCCACATTAAAGGCTTTTATACATGAACACAATTCGACGTGAAAGTGCAGGCTATTCTCTTCATCAGATTATTTTTTTACTGCAAAGGAAATAAATGCATGTTCTTCCCAAGGGTAGTGTCACTAATGCATATCATTCACTCCACTCAAATGTTTTTTTTAACATCCATAGAGGACATTACACGGCATTTGCCATTCGGTGACCTACTTTGGTGTTTTGGCGACATACCAGCCACAGCCTATAGACATCTCCCTCGACCAGTAACATCCTGGGACACCTGGACCCCCCAATAAGGCCTAAAAAACACATATTTGCAGGACTACCCTCAACTTTCCAGTGTACCTTTGGCATCTGGATATAATGACAGATATGATTTACACATCAATGGAAAGTTTAACATAAATTATAGATACACAATCCTGTGTTAGACAAGAGCCAACCAATGTGGTATAATAGACCTGGTGTTTTACAATACACCAGATTGATTGTCCTTCGTGAAAGTGAATAAAAAAAACAACGGTTATTTCTGGGGAAACGTGCTTCAATGCGTTTCATTATTTAGTTATGAATGACACGAAGAATCTCAAACCCATCGTCCCCTTTGGGGTCGACAACTACGAGAACGGGTCTCTCGTTGTGGGGGACGAAGAATGGACACCGCTCGGAAGGACCCTGGGGTGCCAACAGAGAAGAGGCACCGCCACGGTGGGCACTGGAGCAGCAGCAGCAGGGAGACGGTGCCCTGCGAGAGGCGGATTTCGCACCCCGGTTACAAGCTTGCTTCTAATTCCATACGATCGATCGCCGCTAATGCGTGGAATAAGGATCAAGGTGTCGCGCTGGAAGCTGTCGTTCCTTCCGTGACAGATGCCTGCGCGTGATTTCTTTTATCGTGGAGACGCTGTTGCCCAGCGGCTTCCACGCAGTTCTTGACAGAACGGGACCATGAATACCAATGGCAAGGAGACCGAGACGATTGGAGATATCGTGTTGCTGCAGCCTTCGTCCACCTTCACGGCCGTTGAGATGTCTACATCGTCTTCCACCTGCTCTGCCGTTGAGGACTTGTTAACCCATAGCTTATTATAATGGCGGCCTATACTCGTCACGTCACAGCATCGTCAAAAGGTATTATGTGGCTTTTAAAAAAATCAAGGCATAGACACTGGCAATGAAGACCAAAAAGCAAGCCACAAACAAAGCGACCAAATCACGTCGCCTTCGCCATTTGCGCCGCTGCTGGCGTTGGAAACTGGGGTTTGTTTTCAAAGACAATGTTTGGACAAACCGTTCAACAGCACAAGACTCACATTTTACATCTGCCATTTCAGCTTTGTCACTGCATTGCAAGAGTGTACTCTTGCGAATGACGCCACGGGGTATTTAATGGAGGGCATGTAATAAGTTCACCCCCTTCCGTGAACACGATGGATTGTGACAATTAAAATCAGATTCAACTGAAGAATATACAGGTGTTGTCTCATTTGTGCTGTCACGTTCATTCCACGAGCATGAGCCTAACAATACAACATTTGCATGAATTGTAAATATTAAATGAATGTATCACGAGCACAGAAATCAATTTTAATGGATAAATCAATGATTATTTACATGCTCGGTATTTAACATTCACAAGGGGAGGCCATTGTAAGCCGGAATGAATCCATATCCTACATTGTACAGCCGCATACAACCAAAGCGAACACTACATCGGCCCTTCCCTCTGCAACTCGCTGCACACGTCCCCAGTTGACAAAGCGATCGAGATTCGCGCTGGCTCTTCGCACGGTACAATAATGGATGTTGTTATATAACCCGCGCGACACCGAGTGGGTGCGACGAGCACATCCACTAATTGTTGGTAAATTAGGCTCGGGTTTTTTATCGCGGCAATGATTTTATTTTATTTTAATGCTCTGGTCATAATGCCCACTAAAGCCTAAAATTGTTTCATCGCATGGCTACATTTCTACACTCCTACAAACACCACGAAACGCGGTTCTCAAATGGAAAAATTAGGAAATTGCTGAAAAAAAATGGGATTTACGCAACGATTAAATGGAAATTAATAATAAAAATGACAAACAGCCTTCGTTTTATAATTACACACATTTGTACTCCTTGTTCTCCGACAAAAAATTATAGATCTCTGCAGCACGTGTTCTAAGTGGTGAAAACAAGATGTTTAAATAAGACCGCAACCCTATACACCGAGTTCTCGCTGCTTCAGCGAGCGAGGGCTAGGGCACTCATCTCTGTCGGTGACTGAGCCTCGAGTGGAAAAGCCACATTACTATGGCAGGGACCATGTACAGGAGTTGCAATAGTCACAACAGTGATCAACTCACAAATGTAAAGCGATGAGTTGAAATCCTAGTCAGAGGTCACCCAAGCCCATCATCGGCTGTGCGGTGGAAGTCAATACTGGCCATCCTGTTGAGTTGGGCCCCTCCCAAAGGAATATGGAATGTCCACCGCCGTCTCGGGGCTGCCAATCGACGAAGAGCGGCGCCCCACTGCTCCTTTGCACAGGGAGCCACTTAGGCGTGACTATGCTGTACAATGTGCATTGTATATCTCCTGAAGGACGATGTTGGGCAAAACAATGAACTCCGAAGCCAAAAACGTTGTGACACAAGTGGCCTTGATTTGTCAAACTCTTTGGCGCAGCCACGCAAATGTTTTGCGCATCAACTCTTCCAGAATGCCATTCTAAGTCTATTGATATTGGACGCAGCACAACGGCAAATCAAGAGACGAACAGCATCCCACACGATTGTCACAAAGAGGCTCATCCACCCACACGTTATTTTTTTCGAAATCACTACATTTGGTGCGAGGCTGAACAAAAGCACGAGATACTTTGCATTGTAACGTTCGACTACAAAGTTATCTCTCGACATTGTGCAGTCTTGGCAGGCTAATGCATAGAGGATGAGCAACAACAGAAGGAAAGATATGAATGCAAATATCACGGCTAGCCCACACAACCAGCGTAAGAACAACATAGGGAGTGGAGGGCCCCTTTATTTTTGAGCTCAGTGGCTGAAAACATCTGTTATAAATGCTGCATTGTTTGAAGGAGTAACACAAAAACGCATTGTGACAATGTTTCCAGTGCTGGACTGACCACCAGCAACACGTTTACAAGGTTTGAATTTAAGGATTTTACCATATTATTTAAATTTTTGGCTTGTGCTGGCACACAGCTTAAGCAACCGGTAATTTTTGAAGACTCATAATTGATACAACACAAAAGCACTTTAAAACAAGATATTGGCTCATGTCATTCTAAATTGAATATTTGAGGTAATTTCAACAATTTCCCTCAGGTAGGGTATAATTGCAATCGTAAACATTGTGAGGGGGTGGTCACCGACCCCTAAAAACTCCTCAGATGAAGTTTCACAGCTTCATTAGAATCGGTCTCCATCAACATTACCACATTCTGTCCACACTCAAGTAAATAAACCAAACATAATTGCAACTGATTTGAGAAAACTGTGCCTGCAAAACGGCATTAAACCATTTAGTTCTCAAAATGTTCAACATTTACAACCCACTTGAAGGAGGCAAGTCTATTTTTTCACGGTGTTTTTTTAAGTAAAATTGGTTACATCATAGGAAACAAGCAACTTTTCTTCATGCTAAATAAAGCCAGTTGACTTACGAACAACAGGGAAGGATGGCTATTTCTAGAGTTAAGCTGTGGAAGAGAAACCCATTGCCGTCCGTGTGTAGTTTCGGCAAAGCAATGACCCCCCCCCCCCAAAACCCCTACAAGGATGAAGTCTACGTTCCAAGCGAAGGGAGATTCGAAGAGAGAAGGAAGTGCTTGCGGACAGAGGGACGAGCAGCAGAATATTTGGTATGCAGTGTGGTGTGACAATCGGCAACTAGATGTGTATCCGTGTAACCCTTCGCCATTCCAGAACGTCTTCAGAGCGAGCTGTGATAAGCGACGATGTTCAATCCAACGGATGCGCTCTGCTGCGCAGTTCGCGACGCTTCATTTCAGTCTGACGGGCACGGTGACGCAAGGCTGGTGGAGACACTCAGCGATCATCATCATCACATGTGGACTACTGTCAGTTTAAGGGACTGCACTGTGGTCTGTACATGACAGCTGAGCAAGTTCGCGATTGATCTATCGGTATGGAATTTGTCTTACCATTATCCCCTTCAAAGTGGAAGTAATTTTGTGGAGCACTCTGGTTTCCTTCCACATGTCGAATGCTCACAAACGAGTTTGCCCAGCATCCCAGCGGAGTATGCTCCGTAAGAATGGTCTTGAGGCTCATCGAGTTTATGAATAAATAAATACATAAATTTCTCCTTCAACGGACATTGGGCGGTGCACATCTCCTTCGATAGTCCTGCACCAGTGTGAGAAATTCCACATTCCCATGCCAGGCACCGGGACTACTCTTATCATCGTTCATCCAAAATAAATTAATGGCGAATACCTCAGCCATGCCAAACAATGGGTCTAAAACAGCAAAGCCGTGTTGAAATAAACGGCGCATTCCACTGTGACACCCCTTGGAAAAGAAGCAATGTTGCAATAATAGCCGAGGAAAAATCAAACAAACGACGAAGCGGGGGGGGGGGGTAAAGCCTCCTCTTCTAGGGTCATGACTAATCACTCCGCCCCCGCCCCCCCGTCTGTCCAGCGAGTGAGCAAACGGGGCCACCGCACACCCAAGGACAGAGCCCTTGAAAGACTCGGGCAGACATCGCTAGGGAACCACCGGCGTCACTGCACAACCACGCATCGCAAAGCCGGATGAGCGGGAGGCGAAGGCATCGAGGATTAGGGAGATAATGCGGGCGGGGGCTTTTGTTTCGGCGCTGTTACCATGCGGTGAACATATGTAATTGAAGTAAGATTTTTTTTTTCCTCTCACATTTAGCTGCTGCAACAGGCATCACAGATTGCCGGACGGCACGGGGAGGTATAAGGACCGCATCGGAGCACAACACCGGCATCGCCAAGATCCCCCGCATTTATATTCGAGGCGTCAATGAGAGATTAAATATCCAGCCGGACAGTGCTTTTGTGAGAGCGCTAAACTCACAAGTGGAAGTGAGAGCTCGAAGACATTCTGTCACCGCTTGACATTAACCGAGGTTCTCCGGTGTATTCAGTGGACGGTCCAAGTCTGCTTCACGAATGGGCATCCATGGACATCTTCATGGCTCTCACTTGGCAAGTGTATATGCTACTGCATAAATGAAAGACATAAATTTGGGGTGGTTCTTAAGCTGGCTGAGCGAAGCTACGAGGATTGTGGTAGTAGCGGAGAGAGGCCTTCTGACGAGGCAATGAACGTGTGGCCCCGTGATGTCTCTTCCAGGGTCGTTCCCCAACCCGACTTCGCGATCTGTTGGCCGTGGGTAGTTAATGGATCACGTGATTATGAGCTTTGAGACAGAACTGCGAAAAATGTTATTGGTATGAGACTAAGAGAATATGAAATAATGCAAGTAATATATGAACCCATAAAAGCTGCACACTCCGGAGATCTCACGTGCAAGGTTCTGAACTGGAATGTTTCTCCAATTCTCATTTTTTTGGAAGAAGAAAAAAAAAGCTCAAGGTTTTCTGGAAAATGAGAACATAAGTGTGAATACGTCAGTGTGATTCAACGATAAGAACAATTGTCAGACACGATGGAGACCGAGCAAGAAGGAATTTGCGGCAGCTTTTTAGTTTGGGTGAGGTATAGAATAGGGAGGGGACGTGAAAACGCACTCCCCACATGCATCAAAGACAGAATACATGTATGGGCATAGTGATAGCAATGGAAATCTCTGAAAACACATGCAAAATAGATAAGCAGACAATATGTCTCCCGCATCAATCTGTCCCTCCACATGTTACTTATTAAACAGCTGACTCTAAGCCCCATCCCCAGAGAGTCAAACCAAAATAAAACCGACACGTGTCCCCCTGCCCCCACCCCCACCACTTAAGATGGGATCATCTGATGAGTGCGTGGCCCATGGAGGTTCCAAAAGCCACCACATCCTCAAAGAACCCACGGTAGCTGTATAATTACACGCGGTCCCTATCCTCCCTGTCGCCCCGCGGAGAAACTGCCGCGATTCTGCCGAGACGAGTGCTCGTATCGCCGTGCGGAGATCTCAGAACACTTGGGCGAGATGCCGCCAGCCCCTTCGGTGCCATCAGAATCAGAATCTTTATTTAGAGTGGAGGAGGAATCCAATGAGCTATCTTCTTCCTCCTCATCTTCTTCTTCTAGCCTATGGCAAGTATGTGCAAATCACATGTCCACGTTCAAGTCTTGTGAGCCATGCGATAGCTTCGGGAGTTGTCGCGACGAATACTGCTCAGTCCGCCGGAGAGAGCGCGGGCGTAAGATGATGCAGTTGTTCGCCATACGGGTTCCATTATCTGGTTCGGGTGGACCGCAGCGACACTGTGGGTTGTCTTTAATTCTTCACTTTCGGAGGGGAGGTGTGGGCACAGCGACCTGTTGCTGTGCTGAAGCCGTTGATGGAGCACCGTAAGTTTTCTTGGCAGATCAAAGCAGTCCGGAGCAATGGTGGGGGTCGATGAGCTACTTAGCTCTTTTTCACAGATGTCCAGTATGGGCGGGGGGGTCCATCACCAGAGGGTCCCGCTTATTTAGCCAAATATAAGCAGCTTGCCCTCGCATGCCCCGACAAGACCGAAGGGGCACGTGCAATGCAACGCTGGCATCCCAAGTCAAAAGCCAACGGATCCCACCGAATAGTGAAGCAGTGAGGAGTTACCCATCTGTTGAAAGTAACTCAGCTGTGTAAATCGCATACACCGTCGCAGACACAGGAGGAGACTAATTAGTTAGCCCCAACAGAGTCGTGTGAAGGCAGCGGTTGACCGGGATCTTCAGCATTTCAAAAGCAGCCACGGGAGTGGATAGAGGTAAGTCCAAGTGTCATCCAATTCCTTTCTAACTTGCGTACGTTTGTTAGAACATCAGAGTGCGCGGACAAACCCATATCTATATAGGGCGACAGCACTGAAGAACCCATACAGCGGAATCAAGAAACCAAACTGCAGTCAGTTCAGGAGGATTTGGGGTCAAATGATGATCTCTGTGCGATCCACCAACCCCCCCTCCTTCCAAAGCACTGAATGAGACGTTAACTACCACATACGGCTAAATACACATAAGTACATTTAATAAAGCTATTTCTGATGCAAGGAATCAGTTTCCTTTATTTATTTCTAACCTCCTGAAAGCTGCAATTATAACTTAAAACTCTGACTTGTGTGTTAATTGTATTCGAAATTATAATAAACACATAAACTTTTACATTATCAATAAACACAATGAAACACTTCATGTGGCTGTATTAATGGCATCTGTGCACGAGAGAGCAAGAGAGTCAACGGTTTACTTACACAACTGGCTGTGGGCTGTAGCTTATGAAGATAACCCATTAGGCTGTGGAGCACGGTGATATCGAGGGGCTTCTGAGTTAAGGGTGTTCTGGTTCAAATCTAACCCCTACTGCCAATCAAACCTCAACCACGTAACGAGCGCATCGCTGCACGAGCACTAAAGATAACGCATTAATGAGCGAGGCGTTCCAATGGACAGTGAGTTTGGGCCAACACAGTGTAATTAGCATTTAATTACAATTCCCATTATGATTAAAATTCATAAACACGAGGTGCATCGTGCAGTCAAAAGTCAAAGCATCTCCAGGCGCAAATGAGTACCGCTAGCTCCACACGCAAATGAGCGTGGAGCTGTGTTCACCTCAATCGCTGCCCCGAGCCAATTTAAAACATTCCACATTCCTGCCGCAATGACAAATCTCTCCAATTGGACCACTGCTGCCGACTTCCCACAGAGTGATATTTTATTTTATTGACCTATGGCGAGTGAACTATGCTTCTGTAATGGAGGGGACTGGTCCCCATCGTAAAATGTGGAATTGCTACGATGATGTCTCGTGACTTCCAGCCAGGATAAGTGCTGCCCAATGGTCGTTTGAAGATACCTTGTACATGATAAGGATGTTTTGTGTTCAAACTGAATTGGTTCAGTTCAGAGACAAAAAGAGGAGCACGTGACTTAGAGAACATACAGAGCTGAAAGATATAATTCAAACTGTTAACAGTAGTAAGTGGGCTTGGGCAACACGCGTTGCTAGAAGGGATGATGGTCGATGGGGCAAGTGATGGAATGGCAGTCAGGGAATGGAACGCGTCTGAGATTACGTCAGCCTAGGACAGGGGTCGGCAACCAAAATAACAAGAAGAGCCATTTCTTTCCAATTCGGTACAAAATTCAGTATTTCAAGAGCCGCAATGCATCTGAGTACATACTGTACATACGTACATATCGTCAAGAAGCAGCCCGTAAAGAGCCGCATGCGGCTCCGGAGCTGTAGGTTGCCGACCCCTGGCCTAGGAGATGTAGAGATGAAATCGGCTCGTGTGCAGGTGCCAGATGGATCGTCACGTCGCAGAACCGTGGGAGACGGCTTGGGGAGGCCAACATCCAAGCAGCGGTTAATCGTGGCCGATGATGATTATTAATTGTATACCTGCTCAAAAGTTCATTTCCATTGGTGGTCCTAAGGAAGTGGAGGAAATTCCTCATTCCCGGTGTCAAGACCGGTCTCCCTCGAGGATACGTGAAGCGTCTACGATATTTGAAAAAACACAGCTCGTACGGCAACCGAGAACGACAAAACGTGAACGGTGCTCGCACGCGCGTGGTGTTACCGACAGCCCGGCACCCGGCACGAATCGGTACGTACTGCACGAAGAGGATCCTTGACCGCACGATGAACTTGAAGACGTACTCCAGGGACTTCATGGCACGCAGCAGAGGGTCAGCGATGTCCTTGGCCTGCACGTTGTCCACATAGTACTTGAGCACCTTCGTGAGTTTCCTGAAATGGCACGACAGGGCTCGTGGGCACTCGATCATCGCAGCCGGCGGGCATCCTCACAATCGCTCATTGCTCTCACGGCCGCCATCATCGCTTGGCGTGTCATTGCCGTGCTCAGCACATCACCATCGGCACCATCACTGTTAATTCCAAACTGTGGTCACGATTATTATTATTATCATGTACCACCCTACTCACGTGGTCATTGATAGTCAGGCTATCGGCCATTATTGAATTATTGGAAAAAAATAACGAGTCAAAGCATCTCTCCGCTTTGACTCCGTTTTGACCGAGTCGCTCATCTCTAAAGATGTTCCCTTGGCAACGGTGTACATTCCACATTTCCAAGGGCACATGCCAGCCTCTAAAATAGGACCGATGTTGAACATTTCTAATTACCCAAATTACTATTCGCTATATCAGGCCTTTGTGTGCCAGTTTACGAGCTCATATCTCAATATATGAAAAATCTGAGTTAAAAGGTCTCCCGGATTTAAATGAGCATGGAAAATTCCTCATTTCAGTTGGCCTGGGTCAGCAGCACTAACTCCACATTCCCATGGCGAGGGCTCTTACCACGTAGGAAACCACTCTGTTGAAAACGTCAACATGACCCTCAACAAACCTACAAAAAAAAAATCACTGCCCCTGAATAACAACAACGCTTTCCAAATTCTCGATCGCAAAAAAAGAAAGGCAACTAATCTCAACAGGCTCAAAACAGGCCAAAGGCCACCGCATTGAACTGACCCGAGAGATATTGTGCAATGGCCACACGTTTGCATTGAACAAGAATGGGCAAAATGACAAGGGGAGCATGATTTGGTGCTGTTGAGCGATTCAGACAGGCAAGATGAAGGGCCAGAGTTGACAGGCGGAGTTAAACAGAGTGATCATGGCGCTTTACCAGCACAATCCCCGGGAATTACAAGGCTCAAGAAATTGGAAGCCAGCAAGCGGGTGACATTTCCGCAGCTGGCAAAGACGAGCTGTAAGCCGCCCACTTTGAAAACTTTCCGAGGATTAGAATTAAATCTCCAACTAAGCCACGGAAATTGCAGCAAATGAAAAATATGGTTTGCATAGCAAGCATATGGCACCATTTCATTCGCACACTTGCATTTTGGTCACATTGTTACATCAGCAACCAAGTGTAAAAGGACCAATTTATTGCACTGAATAAATAAAAGGGCCCATCACATATCCAGTGTCCATATAACTTCATGATTGGAAATGTGGTTTTGGAAAACTGGAAGCTTAAGACAATTTATAGCCAATTGTTACAGGATAACACGGCTGCATACGCACAAGCAGACATGTAATTAGGTTGTTTGCTTGAAATATGAGCGGCAAACATGTTATTGACGCTGAAATATGCGCACACGCTGTGGTGTGTAGGTGTTCGAGTGAGGTAGTGTGTCGAGCACGAGGAAAATGAGCCACATCTGAGTCCACATTCTCATGACGAGGACGATTCTTTTCAATCTCTCCATCGGACAACCAGTGTTTACTTGACAATGTGGAACTATTTAGGGGTTTTTTCCTCAAAAAAGATGAGTTTAGCACTTAGACTACAGCGACGGATTCGGCCAAACTGTCCAAAACCTTCAACCACCTTGATCAGACATCAAAACCTGGAATCTCTTAATCTGTGTTAAAGAAAAAAAGATGTAGTGTGTTTTGGGGACCTATTCCATCAGCCTGCGGGCCACGTTTAATTCCCTCATGTAATTTTTCACATCACGTGAACTTTAATTTAAAAATCCCCAGGTGCTCTTTGTTAAAAGAGTAGGGGCGCCGACCCTGGTGTCATGGCTATTTATCCCACCGTGGAGCAATTAAATCTCGGGCCGGCTCTAATTCGCCAGCTGCCTGGGCCAAATCTCAAATACCAAGGCTCCCCCTCCAGCCCCCCTTGCCGCAGATGCGCGTCTCCGCGGACAAAAACGAGCGCGGGGAATGGAAGAGAGAGCGCTGGGCGGGAAGCGTCGACGACGCCACCGCCGCGCCTCAACGAGCTAGCGCCGACATCTCCCGAGCAGCGAGCGCGGCAACACGGAGGAGGCACCGGCGCGCGCCGCCGCTCCACGGGAACGCGCGCACGCGCCCGAGCCGGTTCGTGAAAAAGTTGCGAGGTCGGCCAGACTTCAAAGGTCAATAACCACCCGAGGATGTTTTGAAAACTTTTCTGGTTATTTAAGCAAGATGATAATTAGCGAATCACTGCATAGCAGCTTTTCCAAGGATTGCTTATATTTAAATGAGGAATAAACGACCGTGTTGAAAAACTGCAGGCTAATTTGCTGGCACGACGGTAGCCAATTAAAAATGTCATTTTAATGTGCTGCACTCTATTGCAGAATTCTGGGTCAATTAGATAAAACATCAGTCAAATGTTCCTTGTTAGTTTGTTCTGGGACATGTGTAGGTATACCAAAATGCCAGGCCACTTTTTATCCAAGCACCGGGCCAAACATCTGATATATTATCCACAATTAGCCGACGCGTGCAACGAAGCAGGGTGCAAGCAGCCAGCTTCAGCGTGGGTGAGTTCAGCGACAAATGCAGCCCTGAGCCTCCCGCCGTCTCTCCCCAAGCAAACCTCAGGAGGACTGTCTCCCTCGAGCTCGGCGATTTAAGCGATTGCCGCGCCAGCTGCTCCCCATCCTCTGCCAATTCATTGGTAAGGTGAACAGGGTCATCGTGGCCGCCAATGGCACCAATGCCACAGCTTCGTCACTTCCTTAGTCTCGGCCCAATGCTGCACAGTCGAGACCTAACCTCCAAGGTCGGGCTTTAGGTCTTCCCCTTGGGTCACCGATCTGTGCGTGCCGACTAGGATGCCTGTGTCAGCAACGTTGCCGAATTACTGGCCTTCCGTTTACCGCATTTTTGTAAGACGCCGTTGAGATACTCTCCAGTTTGTAATCGGGAGCTGGGTGATCATACAGAGAAAGAACACAAGCGCATACGAGCACAGTTGGTGCAAAAACAAAAATCACTTTTTTCTTTGCTTCTTTACCCAGGAAAGTCTCAGTCTCAAGGCTCCTTTATAGGAGGGCCCTGCAGATCAAGCGAGATGTTGGTGTCATGCCAATTGAGTAATCTGCAGGTCATGTTTAAGCTTTAAGGATGTTTGGCCAATACCAGTTGAATTGTGTGGTTTATTCGAGCTATTCGAGGAATGCACTTGGTCTTCGTCAAGCAGTGAGCAACTTGCGACATCAGAGACGAACGGCTGGCTACCCGTGGTGTTAATGGTCACCACACTGGACATGGAAACCGAAGGGCTTCGGTTCGATCACCTGAAACAACGGGGTAAGTTTCTTAAATTCTCCCACCTCTGCCGACCAACCCAGCTGTACAAATGGGTTCACCACAGTTAGCCGATCGGTAGGTCGTGTTTGATGGGGTGAAGTGTGGGCATCCCATCCTCTTCCAAGACGTCTGCCCATAATGGAAGAGTAGGCCAAATAACCTCTAGGAGGAGCACTCTGGAGTTATCCTCCAGTGGTGTCCCTTCCACCAACATTGGCGTGAGCAGGCAATGCCAGGGGCTGCACCTTTAGTCGTTTAAACCCAATAATCGTGAAACATTGAATGGACCTTTTGAAACTGTGCAATGACTTTCCAAGCACAGTTGGCATTGCTGCCAGGAATGTGTTTTCATGCCGAGTGGCGAACAGGCACACACAGGGTGGGCGAAGCACCGAGGGGGCCACAGGTGCGCTTGTACACGCAGGCGTTCTAACACGGGCGTCACGAATTTACGTTCGAACTGGAAAATCGACGACAAAATGTACCATCGCGGCCTACACCACGGATTGTCTCTATTCCTGGAATTTAAGTCGGTAATGACCACACTGGACTTTAAGTTGCTTCAAGAGATGTAAATAAAAGCCTGCTGATATAAACTGTTATTTATTGTTGTGACGAATGAGCCTACGACTGAAATGGTGGGTAGCATTGGAGGAAGTTTACAAGCGCAAACAAAGACCTTCCACCCGAGTCATTATCCTTTGTGTCATGGAACGCGCTTCTGCTGTGCACACAGAAAATCTAGAGGCTCGTTTTTTTTTCCTTCACAAACTTTTTCAAAACGAGTGATCCATATTTTTTGCTATTTTATTGTTGAGGGAGGGGGTTTGTTTAGTTTCATTGCCCTCTTTGTTTCCGTCCACATTGTTGCATTTAAAAAATTTGCTACCAACCAATAACGGCTCCCGGAGAGTTGGTTTAAACGTGGAGACAATATCGATAATTGTTGTTGTTGTTGCTGTTGTTATTTTTATGAACGCGATCATTATTGCGTGTGTTTCTATAGTACAAAGCGCTAACAAACCCGGACCTAAGAAGTCTGTGACCTCGGGTTGCAAACCGCCGTGATTAATTGTGAGTTTTACAGCTGAATTCCAAATACGGTAAAAGTAGCCACTGTAAAACCCTGACCTTTTCTTCCAGCTGTGCTTTCATGTTAAATTGAAAAACTAGTGCACACCCGGTCCTGCTTGCACAAATGCATTTCGTTGATTATTACGTAGCCATGCGCAACAGCAACAATGCATCAAATTACTACTCGAGATCAAATAATTTGTTCATTTCACATTTTAATTACCGATTTAAAAAAACCACAGAGGACTAAATTAGTTTGTGTCTCAGTCATTTGCATGCGCACATCTGAGCTAACATCCGCCTGTATGCTTATATGTTTAGCGAAACATTTCCAAATGTATTCAGAGCACAAGATTGAAAATTCATCAAGGCTAAAGCTCACAAGAGCTAATCAATATTCTATTGCCACTAATTTCATACAACAATGGCCACCACCTCGCCCCTAAGTTACGGTGACGTCACCAGACCGAGTGTGCCAGGCTAGCTCCAATTTGAGATCACGTGAAGTGGATTAACCGACTGTGATGACTGACAGATACACCCACTGCCCCTCCCCAATGCGCCAACGTTTTAGCTGCCCGGCACTTTGCTCTTTGTGAGCATCGCTCCTCTGCCTTCCATTGTCATTGGAGCATGACTTTCTCCAAATGCCCAGCAGCGTCCTTCACGAACTTCTTCCACAGAGGCCGATCAATGTTGTGGCATGTGCATATTAAAGAGGCATGTGCATGTGTTAACATCAATGCAGACTCTCTAAAGCTCTGACCTGAGCTCTCTACAGCTCTCGGCTGACATTGCGGACAGAAAAAGGGAGCTAAATAGCCATGACATGAGCTTGCGAACAGATGAGTGGATCACATATTGCACAGGAGGATTTGGTGCTGGGTGAACTTGCTAAGAAGTGGTACCGGCACTTTCAAGATCAGCCTTTTTGTCTGCGCAAGAAGTTTGTGAGAGATGCTATTAATAATAAGATAGTAATGTTAATTTATAAAGTGCAATTCACCCTGCTCTGTTAACTCATGGCCCTTGCTACTCCAAATTACAAAGTGCACCAAGCCTGCTACATATGCCAAGGTGATGTCACCGTCACTTAGTGCCGAATGACGTCTGGTCTTGTTGTTTTAAAATCAAAGACAGTGTGCTCATGCATGTGTGTGCCAGTGGTGGTGTAGCGGTTAGTGCGCTGCGCTATGAACCCAGTGACCCGAGTTCCCTTCCCGCTTACGGCCAACACCAGTGACGATGATCTGAACCGGTTCTAGGCCTGCCCTAGGTCGACTCAGCCTCAAATGAGAACCTGGTGCGGTGTGTAAACATCGCCACTGGACCCTACTGGGCATGTGAAGGCAGTCGCCCTCCAACAACAACGAGCGGAGCACCGTGCAGCTAAAACACAGCAAGTTGGTGCATTTTCCAGTCATCTCAGCAACCTATGGCACCTGGATATGTCCCGTGACCTCCTGCTTGTGAGCTTTGAACATTTCACGTGGCCTCATAGTGCACATAGCCTAACACAAGTGCCACGGTAATGTCACCGCCACTTAGTGGCGAATGACGTATGTTGTAGTATGGGTGTGCGTGCTTGTGTATGTGTATAGATCAGCACGTGTGTGCGTTCGCGCCCGTGCACACTTACGCGTAGGCCAGCGTGGCGCTGAAGTGCTGCGAGATGTAGGCCTCCAGCACGGGGTGAAAATGCTGGAACTTGCGATCTGCGATGAGTCCTATTATGAAGATCTGTGGGGGTCACAGATGGCAAACGCACAGACAGACGCGTCAAATCACCATTATGTGCCCAGTCGCACGAGGGGGCGGTGTTGCTCTAATCATTGTACGCGTCTTTTGTGAGATATGACAAACTACCACCTTGGCACTCAATTTTGGGCTGAGTAATACCTAAGAGAGACCAGCTCAGGGCACAGTTATGCATAGGCGGGGTTGCGCCACGGTTGTTGAAATTGTAACCAAGTATTTATGATCACGTAACTTTTACTGTACACGTACAAAGAGCTCTCCAATATACTCAATATACTGACTGGTATAGCTGTTGTTAGCAAGCATCTGCTACAGACAGAGGTACGCACACGAGTTAGCTGGAAGCAGCACTTTGCCCAGCTGCTGCCTTTGTCTCACACGACGGCCGAGTGTTCTTGTGTGAAACAATAATTATATTTTGACTTAAAACTAATTATACTTGATCGTGTTTGTTTACCGCAAAAAAGCCTCACCGAGCCTGGGTTCCTGCCAAGTTTTCGAAGCAGTTGTGTGATGATTGCGGTGCTGTGCATATTCCAAATTAGTCACTTGCAGGTATTTGTTTTTTTATTTGGACCGTGACCCCCGGCACGCAATGGCCCACTCTTGCGAATGACATCGCGGGATCGTTAACGTCCACGGTGAAGCAGACCGGCGTGTGGCGTTTGCGCTGCTAACACGCACGCCGGATTCATCCTGGTGGCCGCTGGATTGGAACCGTGGGACTCTGCAACAAGCGGCAAATCGAGTTACCGCTCGGTCGTGTCATCGCCAATACTCTGCGGCTGTGTCACTGGGAAAACTTCACTCGGCTTCAAGCCTTAGTCTCAATCGTGTTCTCTCTGTGGTTGTCCAATGAAGAGACTGGCCTCCGACAAAAGCATGACGTGTGGGCACCAACAGAGAAGAGAGGATTTTTTGCTTCAGGAAGTCTGGCCAAATGCTTATCCGTTCTTTGGCAAGAGCGAAGAGCCGAAAGTAGCCTGGACAATGCAAAGGGATAACAGAAGTGAGGCGATAACTCCACGCAGCTGGGCAGGAAGCCTACTTGCTCTACTGGGTTACACGCTGGAATATCCAGCACGGGTGGTTTGCATCAGCCTAGCTGTGGGGGGAGGGGGGGGGGGCCTGCAATAGGCATTCATTCCGGCCGCTCCAGACCCTACGAGGATTCAGAATCGAGCCTGGCACGCTGGCGTCGTAGCGCCGCACGCCACCTTCATCTCGCCACACCCGATGGCTGCAGAGCCGCGAGCACAGACTCAAGGAACCGTGGGGGTCAATTTTTCACGAGGTTATTGGACAATCAAGCAGGGAAATTCATCACCGAAAACCCCCCCACGGGGTGGGGGGGGGGGGGTGAAATCGACCAGCTGCAAATACCTTCGGCGCCTGCCTGTGCCCCTGCTGGCCTTTTTAAGAACGTGGAAACGCACGCACAATGGCGCGCCCGCAACGTACGCGTGCGGGCGATTGACGCGACTGGAATTCTGCTTTGACTATCGAGAAATTGCGTCTAAGCATCGGCTCGACCGCGAGGAAGGGCGAGTGCAAATTCCAGCAGAGGGTTTCACTCGGCCTGTAATCCTCTTGGCGGTGACAACGCGATCACTACTTTACGGCGGCAGTGGTTGTTATTTGGATCTACGGGCGCCTGTCATGGGAATGTGGAATTTCGGGGAGGTCCCTCTTCATTATATTTTTGTTCCACGTCATTTCAGCTCTCAGAACAATATGGAGGAAACCCCAGCGAGCAGCACGTGCCAACGTCCAGACGATTCTACCAAAAAAAACTCTTCCAAAAGATTTTGGTCCCGATTGGTTTGTATTTGATGTTATTTTTCTTTTTTTTTGTCCTTGTCAAGAGAAACGCCTTTGTTTTTATGCTTGTTTTCGTACGACATGCCATTAGGGAGATGCACTGTGTGATGGATAGATGCTTGCCCATTATATATTCGTTGGTAAATTGGCTCAGATCATCGACTCAATAGCCCGGAGAACCGGATATAATCATAGGTGAATGAACTTCAAATACTTCAAAAAGGCTTTTGATAGAATCTGGCTGAAGGCTATGGCAAGTTTTGAAAATGTATGGCATCCCCAAAGAGTTCATCAAGAAAACATAAAACATCTAAGGCAAGTTGATGAGTGGGGCGAACAAAGCCAAGGCGGCTGATGGAACGGGATTAGACAAGGATGTAGGAGTGAGACAACACGCGCACTGTCACCAAACTTGTTCCAATGCACGCATGATATGCTGCAATGACTCGAACACAGAGATGAAACGGTCGTCAGACGCTGGACAGCAGGGGGACGGAGTAAGCTCGGAGTGTGGGATGATACTGGGCTCATAGCAGTGTCCAAAAACGGTCTGCAGAGAGCAACCGAGAAGGCAGACCGGGAAAGCGCAACATCTGAAATGAAGATCAATTTGGAAAAAAACATCGATTGGAAGGGACATGGGGAAGAGGTAATATCCAAGTCAGAGAAGATGACATGAGCATGAACATAAAACTTTAGGAGGATTACTACCGAAAAATGGACATTACAACGACGACAAAACTATATCGAAGGAGCTGCTGCTGCTGCTGCATTTGGCATACATGACAAGATCTACAAGCACTCAAGACAGTGAGATTAAAATGAAACTAGCAGCACACGAGACATGGGTCACACTTTTGCTGGAGTGTGACAAAGGCGAGAGAACAACAACAACAAAAATGAAAAAAAAGACCAAAAAATAACACTACTACTACAACCACAGAAGATTTATGAAAGATGACTGAAAAGGATTGGACACACTCTCAGTTGCCCTTCAAAGGACGCCACACCGCAAAACATAGCACACCGCAAAACATAGCACACCGCAAACATAGCACACCGCAAGGATTGAGAAAGAGGAAGACGGAGGAGGATGCGTTGGACAGACAAGCTAAGGAACAGCACACAACAACAACAAAGGGGGTTAAGAAATCTGATCAAAGCCTTGAAACGCGGTCAAAACAGAAAACAGTAAAAATAATTCATTAGTCTCCATCGTTGTTAAAGAGAAGAGCCAACGTCAACTTCAAACTCTAACGCAGCATCTCGGCAGTGCCAGCTCCAGCTGTACCGCTGATTTCACCGATGCACAGCACGGGAACTTGGTGGCCGGGAGTTGACCCAAAGAACCCACCCCAAGCCTCTGTGAGTGCAAGGAGAGGCTGGGGAGGCAGAACGTGACAAGGCTCACGCAACGGGACGCACACACGGCTATCAGTCTTGTTTTGGGTCCAAGAGAAACCTTTGGTGTTATGGTTATGCATATATATATAGGTCTCTGCTGTTGGTGCTTATGGGCTAGAAACACAAGTAACCAACAGAGGGAGGGGGGTTTTCATTATTTTTGTAATATTTTGTACCTTAGCAAGAAGTGCATATATAGTGATCAACCATTCATCTTGCGTTATCGTGATTAAATTAGTGTTAATTTTACGGGAACATTTATATTAAATATGATTACAACTTTCCGTGTATGTTTAAGCTGTTGTATGTTTACTCTACAAATGCCTGACCTTGGGACAGCGCATTAGTCACCCTTGGGTCCTCTCACCTGGATTAAAATAACAAACCTTACTGATTAATCAATTTGTTCGCGTTAGTAAGACTAGGTTTTGAATCTCTTGGGTTGATTCATTTGGGAGAGTCGTTATTGTCTTTACCTTTCATCAAGGGCACCCCTCAACGATCGATCTAAACTCAGCACGGAAAATGAAATCCGAAGCATTTCAGTGCACAGCGGAGAGATGGCGAGCCTTTGACGACGACCGCAAACAGCCCGCCAAGTGGACACGGCGATACACAAGACTACACGCAGAGAAACTAATTCCCCGTTTAGCTATACGGAACCGTAGGGGGCAACTTACGTGAGTGAGCACCGATTACAACAGCCAGGTGTAGCCCCCGAGGGGACGGTGTGCCAAGAAGCAGGCTAAACCCAACCACCGCCGTCTCCACGGATGGTTACATACCCAGGACCAGGTACTCATTTGAGGCCGAGTCGACCTAGGGGGTGCCCAGGACCAGTTCGGATAATCATCGCTGTTGGTCGTGAGCGGGAATCAGACCAGGGTCACTGGGTTCGTCGTACGGCGCACTAGCCACTTCAGTGCCATCCCCATCCCCACACACACACGCACACACACATGTAACTAACATGTAAAAAAAAAGATGGGAAAAAGTTCATTAAATGAACAATATTTTAAAATGTTACGTCTCAGTAAATGTTGTGCCACTGATATTAGTTTTCAGTAGCAACTCCAAGCTTAATTTTCACATCTAAAGGGTTTTTAAGTCACGCTAATGACGTGACAATGTCCGAGTCAGAACGCTGGAGACTGGGTCCACGGATCAAACGGAGGCCACACCACAGCACCATCCTCGATCGGTATCGCTACGCATTCCAATGATGAACATTGTCCTAATATTGATAATCCAAAAAATGTAACAGTTGCTTTACAGAAGCAACTGTCCCCAAATAATCACAATCTCAGAACCACCAGGCAAGATCAATGCACGAGCACTGCTTTATTTGTTTTTACCAATTCCATTAATAGCAGTGGACTGCCAAGCTCTGCTGCCCAGCTACCTCCCAAGGCACTTGTCTCTGCTGCACTTCCTACAAACCCAGCATGAGCGAGGCAACAGGGCACGCACCTAGAGCCTCTGCCGCCGCCGTTGTTTCTCTGGGCACGTCCACCGATCCCGAGAACCCTTGACTCCAGCCAGTGCCTCAATTCCGCGAAAGCCAGCGACTAATAACAGCC
The DNA here is from genome assembly GCF_965212315.1 of Lampetra planeri. Taxonomy (NCBI): domain Eukaryota; kingdom Metazoa; phylum Chordata; class Hyperoartia; order Petromyzontiformes; family Petromyzontidae; genus Lampetra; species Lampetra planeri. Next base: position 13,702,016 of record NC_136118.1, on the reverse strand, counting down.
ATCGGTCTTGCACTGTCCACCACCTTTAACGACGTGGCCTTAATGAGCAGCACTCACAGGTCACTCGCCCGTGCATGGGTTACGCACTTCGCTGCTATTTGCGATGCGCCTAGCATTCTAAATCTGACCTGCGGCGACGCACCGTGCACGTACGCATGTTGAACTTCTTTCGCACCGTACGTAGCCAACCGTGCCAATCAGAGGTGTCCCGGAGAAGGAAAACAAACTACACACGAAAAGCAGCTCTAAATGAGTCTCCGACTGAGATGTACGTATGTGTGCACCACCTCGCATCGGCACCATCCCGCGGACACACGGGCAACACTCGATCTTGGTTTGCACCCTGCTGACGAGACTCGGAGAGTGAAAATTGACCCAGAGTTTACCTCGTTGAAGAAATGCTGCAGGAAAACAGGTAGAGAAGGTTCAGAAGCTGACAGGCCAATATGGCCATTTGCTTTATTCTGATGCAGTAAAAAACAAAACCTTGTTTGTTTATAACTAAATTACACGCCAAAGTCCACCACAACAAAATACACTGAGACATTCAAAAGTCAAGTCAAAGTGACTCCTGGGTCAACCGAACATTGGCCACTGCAACAGTCAAAATTCCACATTCCTATGGTTGAGACCAGCATATTCGTAGCTAACGGTCGGGTTCCTTATCACTCAAGAAAAAAATCGCAATGATGGGTTGAGTTGACCCCCAACCTGGGATTTGCTTGCCACCTTCCCATTAGGAGTCAAGTGCTCTAACCACAGAGCCGCTCGGCAGATATAAGACACTGCGAGCGTCAACGTCCTCACGGCACTTTGTTTGGCGAGTCACCCGGTCAAGCGCAGGCACGGTTAATATTTGCGCGTGCATCGCCGTCATAAATCAGCCGCTCATACAGGACCCGGCGCGCATCGGGCAGTAACTCTCCGGCAGCTTACGGTGCATTCTGCCGTCACAGGTGACGGATGGCTTTTCAATCCAATTACTCCGCGCCGCACTGATTACATTTATTCATCAGACAAACAGGTGATTTACCACGGTCGCTGGCGCTCGCGGGAGACACCGCCTCTCGACCGGGCGGTCGCAGGACCGCCCGGTTAGGAAGTGCCCCAGCAATCTTGGCCAAGATCGGCGAGGAGTAAAATCGTCGGCCTCGTTTCAGATTTCCCCCATGGCGCTGTCCGCTGAGCTGACGGCGCATCACGGTGCTGTGCAAAGTCAAGTTTAATAGTCCCGGTGTCTCCATGCCCCAACGAGCGTGGAGCATCGCTCATACCCTTTGGCAGCCCTGAGCCAGCAGTGGAAATTCCACGTTCCTACGGTTAGAAGCAATCTCTCTATGACATAATCAACGTAGCGCTTGTGTCAACGCTGGTGGGACAATGAGCCGAGCCGAGACCGGAGCGAGATCTGAGCGTGAATAAAATCATCTCACTGCAGCGTTTTGAGGGTGAACAGATTGATATGCATCATAGTCATTAGGGCTATCCAACTTGTAAACATCCAGACATCAAACTACCCAATACAGTGGCTACTTGAACCCAGCAAAATGTGTTCATGCGTATCAAGAGAGGTAAGCTTCCAGAAATTGTTCTTGATGTTCTGCGATGTTGCCAATATGCCCGAGACCACTTTTCTGCAACAAATATTTAACTTAAGCCCTTATTACCACCTTCATCACACTCCCCAGAACGACTTCATAATTCCTGATATTTGCAGACAATGTACAGCCACCGGGTGAATCCGACTCAGATGTGTGCGTCTGAAAAAAACATTAAAAAATGAAATCCCACAGGATCAAGAGCTTCAATTATGTACTGGTGCTGAAGCTCAATTTTGTCCAACCAGAGCCACTTTTGTGGTTTACCCTCCCAGTCAGGTGGCACTGTGGTGGAGAACTCAATTGACCTTCGTCAAGTCAACATACGGAGAGAGTGGCTACACCACGGGATTGAGGAATTTCCACCAATGGCTCAAGAGTGATTAACAATAGGCGACTCTCATTTGCGGAGGGAGTCAATGTGACTTGACTTAAAAATGTGTGCAATTGACAAACACTGAATTGCGTATCAAATTTACAGACTACAAAACAAAAGCTAAAGGCAAACAAAACGCATTTTCCGTGCAAGTCTCCTCCAACCTGCACTGTGGCACAACGGTAACGATTTGGCACGAATGAAACGCATCGCCGCCTCCAGCGACTCGTCCGCCAGATCAACCTGTTTTCCACTTCCACATATCCGAAGCATGTCATTTCACCGTTTAACGGGCGGGACACCTTTCACAACGCCAGAGATGATGGCAGCAGCGATACAAGCGAGCCGCAGGGCGCCGTCAAGCCAAGGCCGCCGCGGGGGGCTAATGTGTCACAAGCAAGGATACATGCTCGTGACCGGGGAGCATTTTGGAAGGGTTTATCAACGACGGATGTGGGTTCAGCCGCACACCGCATGTCGTATAATTATGTTTTCACGGTGAGCTTCTGTGCGTCGCTTTGTTGCCCCAAGCATTGGCTGAACCTCACGCATTATCAGTGGTTGACCGCAGGGCTTTGTGGATTTCAGGGTGGCAGGATGGGGAGGGGTGTTTGTGGGAAACATGGCCCTCAAAAAGAGTGTGCTTGGGAAGTGAGGGAATGGAGAGTGTTTCGGCCACAACGCAAGCAGCCGTCCTCAGGTGACCTGTTCTTCACCTGAGGACGGCTGCTTGTGTTGTGGCCGAAACGTCGTGAGAATCATTTTATTATGTTTTATTTTTATTATTTTATTATTTCCCTTCTACGTGACTTTACCGAAAGAACCATGAAAATGATTTAACTTTTAATTTTAATAGGGTCCTTGATTATCATTCTAAAAGGTGACTGGCGTACAACATGCCCGCTAATGCCTCACAATGACAAATGTCACAGTGCTAAGAGTGCAGTCTTAACGCCTGATGAAAAACTAAGAGCGTACAAGCAAACTAATTGCATTAGTGCAGGCAGAACATTGTTCCTGCCAAATGAACGTTGATGGGAAGTAAAGAAACGTCATCTTAAAGTGACAATTTGTTAAACTGAAAATACATTTTCTTTAAAACAAACATTGGCTACAGTTGGTCGGGTAGACACTGAAAAGCAAAGTATATAGGCAACCTTCCAAAAGACTGTCTCTCGTATATTTAATACATTTCCGCATCGTGGTGCCGGCAAAAAAACATAACTAGGTGGGGACTTTATTTATTTTTTTGCCATTTCATTTGGGCCACATGCCGGTGATAAATCAAGCGTGATGTTGCACACGGCACAGCTGTGCGTGAGGCCCCACTCACTAAGATGGATGCTTTAATACCGGATCTGTTGCCACTTGGCTTTTGAGCTAAAAACTATATTGAAGATATAATTTTGTGTTTCCTGCACAGGGGACCTGGGGACAGAATACAAACTCACAAAATATGACATGGCGACATCTCAATAACTCGACACTCGCATTTGCAGGATGTGCATACGCAGCACACAAAGACAAAGACACACACGTCCCTCTTCAGTCAAAGAAATTGATTGTCACCTTGGAAAAGTTCCATTTGCCTACCCTGTCCTATTCACCAGCCCAGCCAGGTGGCATTGTAACAATCGGATAGGCGCGTTTCAGAATTCGATTCGCAAGTGGACTCATCCCATCATTCCACCGGGGTGGATAAAACGAAGACCCACTTTGGGGGAAGTAAACAGTGGTCGTACTATGGAGAGACTATCCATACTTACGAAATATGTCAAAGGTTTCAGTCACTGGCTCAGATCCACCATGAGAGATGAGCATCACTCAATGGTGACAGTACCCCGGGTCACCCACTTATCCGGCATAGCCTCTGGGAGTCTTACGTTAGATTTTCAGGAAAGCCCTGCTTTGCAGTGTTTGGTCAATTAATTAATGAGCATTTGGCATTTGGGGGAGAAATGCTGAAAAAAAAGGTAAATTTATGCACATGAGCGGATAACACTAAAAGATCGTGCACACAGGTCAGAAACATATTATTAAAGACCACAGCAGAGCATGAGAATTGCAGCTTTACAGATAATCCTGGGATGTGAACATTACATCCCTGATTTAAATTAAAACCAATGAATATTTTTTTAAATAATATTAAACCCATCATTTTCTATTACATTTTCAGGGACTTGCAATGTCACATGTAGGGGGACAGCTCAGATATCAAACGAATGTCCTAAAAATAAAACGGCAATAATAAGGCCAATATCTGTGAAATAAAAAAAAAATCCTTTTGCTGTTACAAATCAAGAACAAAGAGCATCGTAGTTTAAAAAATATTTTTTTTATTTCATGACCAATTACAGGCTGTCCTCGACTTACGAACAACGAGTTACTATCCTAAGAAACGTCCGCAAGTCCATTTGTTCGTATCTCGGAACTCAATATTCAACTGTACACACGGTCAGTGTTATAAAATGTGTTACGGTTCAATAAAGAGAAGGATTGTGAAGCTCATAAGAAGAAATATTGTACATTGTAATACTGTAATGAATCCTGTCTTGTAGATAAAACATAAAATAAAGTAACATGAAAAGAAAGAAGTCAGTTTTATTTTCACTTACCTTGAGTGGAACGGCTGTCGTACATTATGCGGGACGCTGGGACTCATTACGTCACGCAGAGGGTTGCCCCGCCGAACAAAATAGTTCCGCGGTACGGTTCATAAGACGCGGCCGAACGTTCACAATTTGGATGGTTACAAAAAAATTATATTTTATGGCCATTCCTTCGTAAGTACGGATGTTCGTAAGTTGAACGCTAGCAATCTCGGGGACTGTCTGTATATCTCGACTAGCAGAAGTACCCGGCGTTGCCCGGGTGAAAAATATATTTCTTAATAACCTTACATATATACACAGATTTCATTGTTATGTAATGTTTGAAAGTTTTCAGAAGATTTTAAATGTATTTCCCCCCCGGGCAACGCTGGGTATATCGAGTTTATACCACAAAGGCGTCGCTTGACACGTGTGGGGTGTCGAGGCCTAGTACCGTGCAGAGCCTCCGGCCTCGCCTAGATTGCCCATCCGGCTGAGGCTGGGTACTGGGGCCGTTACCCCCCCCCCCGCGCTACAATAATACTGTCTAATCGCTATAATTTTATTATCTACCGACCCTATAATAGTAATTGCACACATTGGGGTGGGGGGGGGAGTGAAGAGGACGTGAAACTTTGATGAATTTACCTCAGAGTCGCGTGTTAATGCGTGCGCATATTTTTAACGGGAATTAAAAATGGCGTCCACCCCGCAGCGAATGCGTCGCTACCCGTTGCCAGGGGCAACCGCCGTGGAAAACCAAACGGCCCAATCGTGTCTCGCAAATCCCTCACATTTCGTCCAATGAAACTGCGTATGGTCCGGCGACACACAGACAGACAGACACACACACAGACAGACAGACAGATTTGCGATTTTATATATATAGATCATGCTGTCGTGAGTTGAAGAACATCCTTTAGGAACTCCATCAGGCAGCAGAATGAGTGTGAGCCAGGAGCATGACACCATGATAACTACAACACTTCTAGATTTGAAGCTTTCGTGACTGCAAGGATTCATACTCTTTGTTTTTTTTCGGTAAAGTCACGTAGGTTAACGACAGCACTCCCCGTGCCCCTCTACCCGCACCACACAGGACTGCTTCGCCCGAGTAAAGCAACGGTAAGTCAGTCAACCAATCTGCTTACTGGTGTCAGCCCTCAGTCGGATTGAGCTGAAATAAGTAAAAAAACAACTCAATTGTAAATGACGTTCTATGTTTGAGTAGCCACTTGGCGACTGTGCTGAAGCAATCAGCTCTCGACTTGAGAGAAGGAATGACAGCGGGATTCGAACCCAGGTGTCCACTTCTGTGGCTCAGTGCACCAATTGCCGTTCACCCCGCCATAACCCCCGCAGCCACCGCATAGCTGGGACTGATTCATGTTACACGGCGCTACGTTGGATTGTGATTGGGCTATTACTGGTGTGTCGGTGTTTTATTGTTATAACATTTTTTTCTCACCTCTGATGTACAGCGCTTTGTGATTATCAATTTGAAAGGTGCTTTATAACACTGAGTTTATTATTATTATAATAAACAGTTGCTGTGTTGACGGTGTGTGCTAGTTATATATTTTACAGGGATTGTAATGACTATCTGCCAGACAGAAAAAATTAACCTCCACTCGTGTTACTTGGCGGTGGGATTTGCATTTATAAATAAAACAGGGAACGATTTTCACAAAATGCATTGTCAAGCAAACACTGTGGATGTGTTCGCTGCTTTGAAATGCACGGTGGGTTAAACCAGTCTCATAAGTGAGGCTCGCTGAGAATTGCTTCTGGTCCCTCGAGATGAAATAATCGCTGCTAAAATAAACAACGCACGGGTGGACCAAGTGAATATCAATTACCTGCAACTGCGCGTCGCTCAGCGAGTGCACCAAAGCGCTACAATGCAAAGCGAATGGAAAAAAATAATTGAAAGTAAAGTTTGGCAGAAGAGAGTTTAGAATGCAACTAAAAAGGTCACGTATCGTGTGAGGAGCCAGCCGCGATCCTAATCTAGCCAGTTTGAATGCGCAAGCAGCGTATGTGGTACATCGCAACGGATAAGCGTTACAGTGAAACGCGCGTACACGCGCTCGCATACACAGACACTATTACCAAGACACGATCCTCCTGTTTTTAAGGTATTCATACATGTGATAATTGTTTTTTTACCCTTCTATCTGGCAACAAAACTGACACCTTTTTTACAAGAAGTCATGTTTGCATAGACCACAATACCTGCAGCCATTAATGCAAACAAAAAACATAACTCTGATAATATATGCACTGTCCTTGAAGTTGATTGGTCCACACCCGAGACACTGGGAGATGTAGGCCAGGTCACAATGCCACGTGCTGCTGATGCTGTGTGGCGGGGAATTGGACCAGAGTAACCAGGATCACAGCGCAGCACAACGGACATTGTTGTGTGTGCACATGGCCAGTGAATTTCACTGCACACCCCCAACTCATTATTCTGATGACCCACCTTTCGTAAAACCGAAAATAAAAAAGTCTGAATCCCAGTCAGCAACAGCTGCCTCGCACTCCTTTGCAATTATAAAGAATGGCGGCCTGCTGCAGGAGGCTGCTACGTGTGGGGCGTGTGAGCAGTACGGAGAGAGGGCAGGATAATGAGGCGGGCACTAGGGTGGCAACCGGGTGTAGGCAACCGAGGGGGAAGAACTGAAGCCAGAAAGAGGTGGTGAAACCGTGACACCAGACCTTTGAAGTCAGCTGTCGTCTGTGAAACGTTTGCAGGAACTGGAAGAATGGAGGAAGCGACGGAGAGGTGGAGAGGTGTGGTCGTACACCAACCGAATTGGGCACGGTGACCTCTTGACTATTGACTTGCCTCTTGCTGCAACGTAATGAGAACGCTGTGCTAATGTGATGTCTGAAGACTGAGCATGGACTTAGTGAAGATGCACAGGGCTTAACAAGGACAAATGAGGTGGCACATGAATTGATATTTAGAGGGAAGACGCTCGCTCTCCATGGGACACCCCGGAGCGAGCGGGTTGGATAGACGCATTCATTAGCACTCAATAGCACTAAAGACTGGGTCATAGCGTTGGCTGCAACGCAGTGCAAAATCCAAACACACCATCTTGTGGCACAGGGAGAATGTTGATACCAAGCTATCAGTGTGAGTGTAAAACAGTGCAGCATGTAGCAGGAAGATATAAACAAAATCAATCAAACGCAATGGAATCCTATAGAGGTATTGATGTGTATATATATTGTATTATGAGATATACTGCATGAACACTCATGAGCTGGGTTCACTTTTGCGTGGACCTGCCCTGTGTTGACCCGGGAAAAATGAATCTCACACACATCTGGCCATACGAGGTCAGCCACTCAACTCGCGAGGTGTGGGCCAGACCGCCCCTTCGAGTGCCGTCCCCGGCATGAAGGGGGTGCTCAAAAACTCAGCGGGTAGTGGTGTGGAAGGGCACTCAGCTCAAAATCAGTTCGACATGAGTTTGAATTCTAATCGCGGCAAGATTTGGCACAATATCCCTGCGAGATCAATACCAAAAAAATACATTGTGGAAAGTGCTACAGAGATTTGGGGCAAAGCCATAAAAATGTGGAACTTGCACCCCTGGTTCCTAATGCCAACAGTGAGGAGTAGCATCTGTTTCTCTTTTTTGAAACGTTGATGCTTTGCCTTTTAACTTGTCCTGAATGTAAAAAAAAAGGAGTATCTGCCTTCAAAATCTATAATGTTAGCCAGAGTACACGCCACACTCAATCCACTCAATCGAGAGATGGGGCAGCTTTTATCTCCCGCGATGGCAAGTCCACATTCCCATGGCGGGAGCTAGATATTTTCCACGTGTTGACATGCACTTATGCAATTTGAACTTATATAACCTTATCTATTTAACGTATTTATTTTTAGCAGTGATTTTCTTCGGATGCCTATACTTTACACTCAGATCGTTTTTGGTATTGTTTGTTGTTGTAGCTCATCGGATTTTTCCAGGGTAAATAAAGGTTCTGATTCCGTGGGAGAGAGGGGGTGTTGTGGTGGGGTCGGTCAGCGTTAGAGGTGGACTCTGGATGATGGGGGCGGGGAGGTGGCCTTACCAGGGCATCGAACACGAGGCGGTCGTAAACCTCACTCTCCGAGTTCTCCATCATGATGTTGAAGAGTGCGTCCAGTGTGTCCTGCAGGAACTGTTCACCACGGCGGGAGGCCAGGGGGGAGGGGGGGGGGAGCAGGGCGGCAACGTGAGGCGACACAAACACGCACAACAACAACAACCGCCATTCCCCACTAAGTGGCGGTGACATCACCACGACGCTTGTGCCAGGCTGTGTGCACTTTGAGGCCACGGGAAGTGTCGAATGCCCCCGCTGGCAGGAGGTCACGGGACTGACCCAGGCGCCATGGGTTCACGTCCACCGACCACACGCAGCAAGAGGCAACAGGGGCACACCACGACGAGGTGCGACACGGCGCGTTGCAGGCCCATGAGCTGCTGCTCGTCATGAGCATAGTGCAGGCCCTTACCTTGACCACCTCCTCGCCGTTGACCTTCATGAGCTGCCTCAAATTGGCCTCCAGGATGTTGGGGTTGGAGCGCCACTTCAATAGCCCAAGCAGCTCCACTGTGAAACAAGGACCACCACCACCTTCATCATCCGCTGTATGTTGGGGATTTATTGATCGCCTAATAATAGTACCAAGTAAATACTAGAACCTGGCAAATTTTGCTCGTTGCTTATATTAATTATCAATACTGTGTGGATATTTAACGTTTAATTTGATCTGCAATCACTTCCTTACTTATTAATGATCTCAAATACCCCTTGGTTCTGGCACCTTGAATGTACAACTGCATGAGAGACATTATACATAATACAAGATGATGATGATGGTGATGAAAATTGAATTGTCACCCTATTGAAACAATCATGGGGCAGTGCTCATTAACATCGATGGCCCTGAGCAACTGGCAGACATTGCACATTCCTACGGCAGGTTCCAGTCTCTCCATGAGAGAAGCCATTTGACTTTCTTTCAAGTGATATTCATTGTATGAACCACAGAATGGTGATGAAAAAGTGGAGTCTTGCACCATCCTGGCCTAAATACATGGCCACTCGTAACCTGTAATCCAGGCCGAGTGGAACTCTAACGAGGGCACTCAAATTAGCACGGTTGACTATGTACGGTGCGAAGGAAGTTGAACATCCATACACACTCCACTTTTGGAAGGTCGGTTTGCAGTCAACGCAGCCCATCTGAGTATCACTTATGTGGGAAATCAACAGCATTTATCCTATGGATAGAATGAGCCCCACGTTATACATGTGGAATTTTCCATCACTGGTTCAATACCACAGATAAGCACTGGCGAATTCTTGTTTGAGTAAAGATATACTTTAACTTTCTAATTACAAGTAGGTTAGAGCCCCCAACTAAGACACCGACGTCTCTTCTTTGAGACGGAATGAGACAAGAGATGCGTAATTTTTTGTAAATATATAAAGGTCACGCTCGCCCACGTATGTAAACATCTGCTGGTTGCTGTAAATCACGCGACAAACAGACACACGGCTTCACAATTTCACACGCATGATTTGCTCACAAATTTAACGGCCATGCAACTTGAGACATGACACGAGAGATAAAGCAACGGCCAACACACGTTAGAGCACCACGACACACTCGGGCACTTTTTAATTAATTTTGCGACAGACAATCACTAAGCGCCACGCATGATTAAAAATCAAAAACTGACGAGACGAGACCCGAAACTCGGCAACGACTCGGCAAACGGGTGACCGGTCGGTCTCACCACCACCGCCAAGTCACAAACAGATTCGGGCAACGCGTGGGCGAAAAACGCGGTGCACCCCACCCACCGTTCTGTGTGAGCTTGGTGGAGCACACGAGCGTGGAGATGTAGAGGCGCTCCTTGCTGACCGCGAGGCTGCTGGCAGGCAGCGGCTTGGACGGCGACTGCAGGGTGGAGCGGTCTTCCATCGACGTGAGGCCCAGATACGCCGACGCGTCCTCCAGCTTCTTCGTGTCGCCCTGCGGGGAGCGAGCGGGAGAGGGCACGAGGGTCGAAGGCTTGAGTCTTCTTGCCTGGCAGAGCGATGTGGGGGGGTCGCAGCGAAGAAAGTGTCCGCCGTGCTGGCTACACGGGTCAGTTTAATCATTTGAAGCGCATCCCCCGATTGAATGAGTGAGCGTCCACGCTCATCTGAGTCTCCGGCTCTTAAGGGGGCGCTGAAAGATCCCCGTAAAGCATTTAACAAAATTGTTCCCCGTGTGTTAAGGGAAGACGGGTTCGTGAAGAAATACTTCACAGAATATCTGCTGAAAAATTATTAAAGTCACACAATGTTATACACTCCACGATGAGATTTGTTTCCGCGTGAGGGTCAAACAAAACTTTTTTTTTAATTCTCAGAGCCAGAATTTTATCATAAACTCGCTACACTTGACAATCTCAGTTAATCACGGGTGGATGCCCAGAATGGAATCCAGGATCTTAGTCAGGGCCAGCTCTGTGGCTCCACCTTCCAAGCCACCCGGCCACCTCAATTCACTGCCATTTTTAACACGCAGGGTGTGCAAGGCTATCGACGGAAACGGTCACCATTGGAAAATAATGATGCAATCTTTAAACTTGGGCACATCACATTGAAAGGCCGCTGCTGATTTTGCATAACGACGATGCCTTTCTTGTTATTTCAGGCAGGTTCGCAGGCAAAGGTGAGCAGAGAGTTGAATAAAACGGAGAAAAATAAGAGTAATTCCTCCCGTGTAATGCGAGGACCCCCCATCAGTGGTGCAGAAGATGTATCACTGCAAGAAGATGGACTACTCTCCCTATATCACAATCTTACTCAACTGTAGTGCATTCATTACGACTTATCGAGCTGTCACGGCAGACTTAGAATGCCTACAGAACCCTGTATTCCACACCGGATGTTGTGCATTAACTTGCGAAACTGTTATAAATCATCCAGCAGGCCCCTGTCTTCACCCACCCGCCCCGCAGTGCTTGGGAGACATGGTTCGTCTTTGTTTGCACGTGTGGTGTGTGTTCGCGTCTGTGCGTCGTGGGTAAAGGTGCAATACATAACGTTTGCTTAATATGCGAGGGAATTGTGCAACCTTTGCGTGTAAACGTGTGCACACGCGCAGTGTGCGTGCGATTTGTGCATTGACAATTAGTGAATAGCGTACGAGTTTGACAGACTTAGTGTAATGTGTTGAAATGTGTGCATGTAGTGTAGCGTGTATTTGCGTCATACGTCAGGGTGTTGTGTGTGTAATGTATGCGCTTACGTAACGAGTGCGTGCGATGTGCGAACGGTGTCTATATATGTGCGCAGCGTGTACAACGTGTGTATCGTGTGCACACGTGTAGCTGTTTGTGCGCGTCACGTTTGAGCTGCAGCTATATAACGATGCATCAATTCAGAGCAGAATCGATCGTGACACGCAAGATGCGCGAGCACAAATTGCGCGTGACAAACGATTCATTTTCGCAAATTGTGAAAATGATCCGATAATGCTACATTTAATATGACAAAGAAAACCGTGCAAACAAAAGCCGGAAAAAAAACCCAAAAACAATGAAATGGGAGAAGAATGAAAACATGATCAACGCTCAAATCTGATTTGTGAACCCACATCGTGACAATTCATGAAGTTGCACGTGGAGTTGACTCGTGACACGCCCCAGAGAAAACGAGTGCGTGTAACGTGTGCGCGCGTGTGTACACGTGAAGCATGGGTGTAAATGTGTGTATTGAGCGCGTGTGTAATGCGAGTGCAATAAGTACACGCAACAATGTGGTGTATGTGTGTGTATATAAAGTGTGTGCGCGTGCAGTACGTGTGTATAGCACTCGTATAGCGCGTGTTTGTGCGAAGTAGAGTGTGTGCGCACAAACGTGTAACGTGCACAGTGTCATGTGTGTATATTGAACTTCTTACGCACCGTACGTAGCTAATCGGAGGTGCGGGGAAGGACAACAAACTATGAATAAACGTTCCAGAGTCGTGGACAAGTTATACTGAAGAACTGCATGAAAACAACGCAGTCTTGCGTCAACTTTATTTTCAACAGTGTCACCAGTCGCAGGGATGGACGCACGAATACACGAGTCGACTTAACAATGGGGTCTCTACCATTCTGTACAAAAAACGTATTCCTGTATCCCCTTTCAAAATGCTCTGCCTGCCTCCCGTGCGTAGTGTGTGCAATACATACTAAAACGTGGACACATTTAATCTGGACGTGCACCTTTGCGCATTTATATTAATTTGTGTCTCATTGAAGTAGAGGCAGGTGGTGACATCTGCAGGAGTACACGGCACGGTATAACGTGTATGTTGCCCGTGCAGGGACTGCGTGCGTGTCGGTGTGTATCTGGAGATCACGGCCGACAACAGTGGCAATTACTTCAACTGGTCCCGGGCTTCCCCTCGGTCGACTCGGCCTTACGCGAACGCTCGGTGCAATGCGTAAACATCGGCACCGGTGCTGGCCACCCAGGCCAAGTGTGCCGTGCCCACCCTTCATAGGTGCTCGCGAACGGCACTTGCCCAGTCAGCTCAAGGTCATACGGGGGTCGTTGTCTTGTATTCGGAGCGCTGGTGCAGTGGTTTGTGAAGCGTTCCGTGACACTTGCGATGTCGGTAAAAATTCCCAAACATGCGATGCTGGAGAGAAAAGTGATGTCTGAACCTGTTTTGTGTCTCTGCTAGGTCAACTCAGCCTTAAATTAGCGTGATGTGATATGAGAATGTTGTGTGTATAGTGCGTAGACTGCAGCGTGTGTAAAGTGTGTGCAGTAGGCAAGTGCGTGTAACGACTGCCAAGTTGAGTGATGCCTGTGTATAAATGTGCTGAAATAGTGTTAAAAGTGTATCAAAAGATATATTAAGACACAATGTACAGACTTCTTTAACTTTGCTTATCAGCACAGTAACCAGTCACATCGATGAACCTATTCTAATGCACGATTAGACTGAACAATGGGATTTTTCTCCAATTTCGTGTATGAATGTATTTTATTTTCTAAATGTTCTCAAAATGCCCTACCTGCCTCCCGTGTGTAATGTGCATACGTAACGCACACCAAAACCTGTACACATTTTTTTTTCTGCATGTGTGCCTCTTGCGCATTTATATCACTTTGCGTCTGGTTAAGCGGAGATAGCCCGTGACTTCGTTCTAAAGATATATGAGCAAGAAGTATGGAACGTGTTGCGTGTGTGCGTTTAATGTGTGTGTCGGCAGGTGCGTGCGAGGACAGCGTAAATGAGTACCTGGCGCGTTGTGTAAACATCGCCACTGGGGGGGTAGCTGGGCGTGGTGCTGGCCACCCAGCCCCTCGTGTGCCGTTCCGCCTTCATAGGTGCTACTCGCTAACAGCACTTGCCCCAACAGTCTGTACAAGGCTATGTTCCTTGCGAGGTTGGTTCAACTCCCATGCACGTACGTAGCAGGTGATCTCCGAACCTGACTTTAAGTCTCCCCCCCCACCCCCACCTAGATAAAGTCTGCATTCACAGCGAGTATTCGGTGCGGAGTGTGAAGATCAGGAAACTTGGCGTGGCGCTCGACACACCACTCCTTGAATTCGGTGTCAGCTTCAATCGGTGCTTGCTAATGTCACACAATCCAGCCAGCTTGAAAGGTTGCCAGTTCACACCCGGTCGAGGGTCAGCTTTGCTTTTCGTCCCTTCAGCGTATATAAAAAAATAAATATATATCGAGACCATATTGTAATGGAGAGACTTTTGATCATCATATGAACATGCCAGAGCAGACAGGTGGTACCACCTAAGTAAGCACATTTTTTGTAATGGCCTTTTATTTGTGCAACAAATAAGAGTGGATTACTTAATAACCCCACTCATTTGAAGTAGATATTGCATAATTTCCTGTGCTTAGCCACAAAGAACCACGAAGAATCATGCCAGCTCAGGTGGTAACGAAGAGTACAAACATCTGAATATGAATTCCTGCAGTCACGAAAGTTAAGTAAAAATGTATCTGTCCTGGGCTCATGGATTACACCTCTACCTCAGAGGCATCAATTAATTATGAGCACTGCTCCAGTGCTCATTTGAGCAAGCCAACACTTTGGCTTGATTCCGAACAAGAAGCTATCTTTGACAGGCTTACACAGAGCCCAAGTGCTAAAAAAGAGCCATCAATCTTCGTCTCCGTGCACAGGAAGGCCAGTCCAGGCGACGAGCGTGCAAGCAACCGTATTACGCGGTGTAATCATTGCCCAATAGTCCGATGCGGCTATCATCAAAGTCGTTATTATCGGCCAACGCTGCCCTCGGCGTGCGTGTGTCACCAGCCACCCCCCCGCACGCGCTCGCTCGCTCTCTCTCTCACAAGCGCTCGACGTCCCCCAGAGCTCGTTTGCGAAAATGCAAAGCCGGCGTCGAGGCTCAATCTGCCAGGAGAGCATCTGCTGCGTCTACATCTCACGCCGGTCTCTGGGTCGTCGCTCCGCATCGTGAGGAACGAGACGGAGCACAAGGCAACAACGAGCATCTGAGAGGGCTACGGATCGCCCTCGGTTCTAGGAGCTCAGAATGAGAATCAGAATATTTATCTCTACTGGAGGAATCCGATGAGCTAAAAAGCTCTTTTAAACAGATGTCCAGTAGGAGTGGATAAGAATGTTAAAACGAACAATACAAAAAACATTATAGTATATATAAAAATTGCTACTAACTCATAGCTCAGAGGGTTACTGATTACCCGCAGTTTTGGAAGTGATTTGATTCATTCAATATGTCGTACGTTCAAGGTGATGTTATTACTGTATCATCTTTATCAATAACTTTATTCTAAACAACATATATTAGGTAAATTTTACCAAAAAAGTACATTATTGTTGGCTTTTTTAACATGAGATCCCTGCTATACTGATTTGAGCATGGAGACTCTTTTACTTTGAATAGGAATCTGTGTCGGTAATTTGATTACCTTTTGCACAATTTCACTTTGAATCTTATTCTACTTTAACCCAGACCTGCCTTGCATAAAGGATGTGCATTTTAATTATTTCTCGCCTATTTAAATAAATCAATATTATGAACGTCGAAGACGAAATGTATAAAATTATGTTAAACGGTTCTCTGCGTTACGGTGCGTTTTTAATTATCCATCCTGTCGTACATTGTTACCCACACCATGGGAATGTGGAGTTTAAAAACCACTGGCCTAGAGCCACCAATGGAGATGAGAGCCGCCTAATTTTTTGTTTGAGCATGGAGACACTTTTATTTTAATATAACTTGATTGTGTTTTAGGACCTGGGGCCATATTCATGAGAAAAAAATGTAAATATATAAAACTGCTTGGCACAAATACCAGCCATCAAAGCCCAGCAACATCATTGCTGCATGTGCACCTAAGGTGTAATTCAGCACACAATGCGTCTAGGATCACAGAAGGAAAACCAAACCAGAAAATAACGCCTAACAGGACAGAATACAACGTGTTGCTCGTGTTGGCTATAAGAAAACCATCCAGTCCTATAATCAAACAATGATCTGTCCCAGGCGAAACGGAAATGTGAGCTATGCATTTCGCTGCATCGGGGCCGTTCAATCTCTGATATCAACAATCACGAGCCAATTTCCATCCCTGTCGACACGTCTGATCTCGGATAAATTGCTTCCGGATGTCTGTGGGATGATAAGCCCCCTGGCTGAGACATATATTCGGTCTCGAAGCAAAAAAACAATGTTTGACTGTTGGAATCAACAGTCAAAAAATGGTCAGTGAAAGTGTCTTCAAAGGTCTTTTATCTGAGCTCGAGGTGACTCCAATCTTCACTGGAGGCCCTGCACCAGCAGTGGAAATTCCAAGTTACTATGGCAGGGGGTAGGGCTCTCTGAAGAACAGCCAGTTGACTTGAGTGATGGGCTGAGTCGACCCCCGACCGCGATTTGAACTCGCTCCGATCGTGAGCAAAGTGATTTTGCTACGGCATCCACGAGCCTGCGTGCTTTTAACTGTCAGTGAGAAGTCGCAGCACGTTTCAGTCTCGACAATGAATCAGCACTGCAACGTGAATCAAACTTGCGCAATTGACAACAGTGGTTGGAAGCAGTGAATTTATCTCTCGACCTATTAAGGTCGAAACGCCGCAGGGGTCTGTTTCAGGCCTACTGCTGGGTTTTATTTATGTGTAACATCTGTCGACAACATGCTATAAAACTAACATGTGGATGCAAGCGTGTGTGAGTGTGTGAGTATATGTGTGTATGTGTGTGTGGGGAGCGATAGTACAGCAATGAGCGCACTGCGCTACAAACCCGGTGACCCGAGTTGGACTCCCACTCACGGCCAAGAGCAGTGTAGATAATCTGAACCGATCCTGGACCTCCTCTAGGTCCATTCAGCCTCAAATGAGTACCCAGGAAGGTGTGTGAACATCGCCACTAGGGAGACAAAGGCGACCAGGCGTGGCGCTGGCCACCCAGCCCCTCGTGTGCGGTGCCGGCCTTCATAGGTGCTCGCTCACAGCACTTGCCCAAAAAGCATATAAATGCTATCTGGGAGATCTTTGCCTTTGCATGAGTACACGTATGTGCATGTGTGCATAAAACCGCAGAGGTTTCAAACAACACGTCGTGCTCCTAAAGGCCCTGATTTGATTCGCGGCCATGGTGCACAAAATCAGTAAATGGTACAAATATTCAAAAAAAAAAATTTCATTAAGGACTGTAACACGGAGTATCAATGGGTTTTTCAGAAGATTCCCACGTTGGCATGTTTGGATAATTTCCTTTTTAAGAAATTGTTGTTGCACTTGAAAGGAAACAAAATCAGCTCAAGAAACGCTACTCGATACGGAAGAAAAACGCTCAGTTAGTTCTGTACAAAAGAGTTTGTGAACACATTTTCTGCGCTGCTATCTCCTGGTTAAGCAATCTGACGTATTTGTACAATCCACCAACCCTGGTCTCTCAAGCGATGGATTGCAGTCACGTGCCACCACCTCTCCTGGGCATCCCCTACGTCAATTCAGCATTGAAATGGCATCTATTGAGGTGCGCAAACATCAGTTCTCGGGTGACCAAGGCGGCCACGCATGTCGCCGGTTACACTTCCCCCTTAGGAACTGCGCCGCCCTTAATGGACGCTCAGGGCATTTGCTGGTGCTGTCTACGAGGCGTCACGGGAGGTCTTGTCTGTTGGCAGCCAACGACGCTCCGCTGCTACTGTGCACAAGGGAGGGCATGCTGCTCCGTCAGCGGCACTCTACAGCAGCACAGCTGGCAATGCCTGCGAGCGAGCAAGCACCGTGAGGACAAAACGACGCTCGTAAGAGCAACTCGCACAAAGTGTCGCGGCATATCAACTTAGCTGCTCAACGGCTCCACCACCAGACTCGACGCGTAAGTTTAAAGCGCAAGTTCCGTCTCCTCGCTCGGGCGAGTGCTCATCGCCACTGGCAAGCCCTGAGCTGGCGTTGGGGAAGTCGACTTCGCAGTCGCTCCACAAGACGGACAAATGGCGACTCGCCAACCCAACGCCGTGAGCAGGGTTGGTCGAGTTGACCCCCGCCCTCAATTTGAACTCGCGACCTTCCAATGGAGGAGCGTTTGAAACCACAGTGCCACCTGGCCGGAATACTTACATCGTGCACTGCATCGCGTACACTCAAACGTGATATGGTGTTCACCGAACTTCCCACTGACACCGACGCAGTGAATGGAACATCAGCCCAAAAGCACTGAAGTGGATCTCTATTACTCTGGCTTCCACAGTTTAAAATTGCTTCGAGGAAACGTTGACACGTGCACTATTCACCAGTGCACACCCCTCACAGACCAGGTCTCACTGGCTTCTCTTGGATTCACCAAATCATCAACGACTCACCTCGCAACTGCCAATGAGCCTGAGGACAAGGCCATGTGCACAGGTCATCGCGGATCGATGCAACAGACCACCCCCCACCTGCTGGTGTCCCAAGCGCAATGACCGACTGAATTCCTAGAACACTCGTCCCAGTTGTGTGCACCCATGCGACGCTACTACATTAAATATGTTTTCGGTTGAGAAGGAAGCAGATTAAGGGGGAAACTAAGAGGCAGTTTGGCTAATAGTCAAGCGGTTAATAGGTCAGCTTGCTCACAGACATATAGGCTAATTAGTGAAGCAGGATAGGAAACAAACTGTATAATTGGCAAGCAAGCTAATGGGCACTCTGTAGGACTGATTGTATAAGAGGCAAGCCACCTAATAGCCAGGCCAGCAAGTCACCTAATAGCCAGGCCAGCTACGATCCAGATAGTTTTAATAGGATAGTCAAGTAGGCTTACACAAATTCACTTCATGAGCTAACAGGCTCACAGGCAGGCCAGCTCTAGACAAGGTTGCCAAAAGGCATTCGAGCTAACAGCACATTCATTCAGCAATTACAATTGTCTCTTACACCCACAAAAACATTAATCAAACACACGCATAACATGCAACATATAGGCCAAAGAAGTGAAGAACACTCGATAAAGGAGACAAATATTAAAGCCAAAATAAATTATGCCAGTGTATGTCATAATAAATATCTATTCTTTCATACTGAGCCATAAATCGCTGGAAGGAGGTTAATATTGAAATTCCCACAAATGCGGCGATATTGCCGGCAGTCTATTAGTTAAGCTGGCTGGCTCATAGGAAGATTGGTTAATCAGTAGGCAAGCGAATAGGCAGGTTGGTTAATCAGTAGGCACGCGAATAGGCAGGTTGGTTAATCAGTAGGAACGCGAATAGGCAGGTTGGTTAATCAGTAGGCACGCGAATAGGCAGGTTGGTTAATCAGTAGGCAAGCGAATAGGCAGGTTGGTTAATCAGTAGGCACGCGAATAGGCAGGTTGGTTAATCAGTAGGCAAGCGAATAGGCAGGTTGGTTAATCAGTAGGCACGCGAATAGGCAGGTTGGTTAATCAGTAGGCACGCGAATAGGCAGGTTGGTAAATCAGTAGGCAAGCGAATAGGCAAGTTGGTTAATCAGTAGGCACGCGAATAGGCAGGTTGGTTAATCAGTAGGCACGCGAATAGGCAGGCCCGGCTAGTCCGAGCCAGCCTGGAGGCGTTCCTCGTCAACGTTTCTGCTGCGACGGATTTTCGCGTCATCTACAGATTCGAATTACCTTGTAGACGATGAGCGTGTGAGTGTTGTCCAAGAGGGTGGTGCCATCGTATCTCATGAGCTTCACGAACGCCATGCCGAACACCTTCTCACTGCGGTCTTTGGCTGGAGACAACATCAAAGGGAACACACGAAGCGTCCCACGGTTACAAGGAGAGCCGCGGAGATGTTACACGCCGGAGGATCCAAGCCCTCTGATCCACGCCACTGGCGGTCTGCCCGGTGATGTTTTCAATCACGTCGCAGCGTGGATGTGTAAAAGCCTGTTTTTGTTTTGATAAGGCGTGATTGAATGTGGAAAAAGCAAATCGTGAATGTGTGAATCAGAAGCAGATGTTCACCAGATTAATGAATTTGGCAAAAGATCCCAATCCAGAACCATGCAGGCTTCGGTGAAACTTATCTGGACATTTTTGTTACTTGGTTACCAAATAATATCCAATGGAAAAAATAGGTATACATTATAAAAACAACTCTAAAAACGTCATATATTACAACAAAAATCTTCAATGAATCTGCATACTTTTCAGAGGAGATATATACGCGTAGATTATGTTTTGCTTGCGAAAGAAAATGAGATTGAAAAAACCAATGCAAGCAAGGGATGAACACTCAACACCAACAATCTACTAATCCTGCTTGCTGTACCACCATCTCCTGCACGCCTCACACTCCAGCAGGTTCGGTGTAAAATGACACGGTCATGTTAATAACACTAATCTCCATTTATCTGGGAACAGTTCACAAAGTCTTAAAGAATTGCTTTCAGCAGGGTCCTACATTAGGGATATTTGGACCAACATCCTGAATGACGAGTGCTGCTGTGGCGTCATGTGGGAGAAAACCAAACCCAACAAACTTAACGAGGTGGGGGGACACAGCACGACCATCGAGCGGTCACCTCGCAGCAGCAGCAGCGTGCCTACTATGCCCGATGTAAGCCTTGCTGGCCACCCATTCAAGTAGCTAACTGTGGTGGCCATAAGATGTTATCTCCCTCTCCTGGCACACAGGAGGTCGTGTTGTATATTTGAGGTTTGCCTGTTCTCTCTGTGGTCACATGGATTTTTCTCCAGGGTCCTCCAGTTTTTGTCTCCATTTATAAAAACACGAATTTAGATTTGGCTATGCTAATTCCCCTTTAAGAAAACACGATATAAGCCACTTTGATGACCTATCATGCAAGTAAAAAAAGAAAATAGTTACTAACCAGGCTCAAAACACGCTAAGCTTCTGAGATGTGATTAGAGGCAATTGAGGTAATTTAATCACATGAATAATGACCTCTGGGTAATCCACCGTCTCTGCTGGCAGAGCATTGAACTAAGAGGTATGTGCCACCACTCCTGGCATAAACCATCCCCGCGTGAGCAGAGTGCTGTCGGTGTGGAGAGACTGGCAAGAACGCCAAGCGGGTGCGAAGGGGTGTTGGTGTCGTTGGTCCTTGACTCACACTCGACGGAGGAGCGGTGGCGAAACGTGAACCTCAGGTGACTGCGATACATGTCTTCAATGGGCACTGCCACCTGCAAACGACGACACAGATACAGATCCCCCAATCACTCTTACAGACCACTAGGGCCGGGCGCTATGAGCAAGCACTTAGTTAGTTAGGCCAGCGTGGCAGTTGCAAATGTCTCCCAAACGCTAATGTTCACACAACACCTGAGCTACTCAATTAAGATTTAGTCAACCTAGGGCACACATGGGTTTGGTTAAGATTCCAATTACCACTGTCGTTGCACACGGCATGAAATTAAACTTCGATTACTGGGGATTCAGGGGAGTGTGTAAACCACAATAGCATTGCTTACACACACACATCTAAACAAGCTTCATCTACGCGCACACACTTACGGATACACAGGTCACAGAGAGAGCATGCACACACAGCATGTGCTACCAGCACAGATGCACAGCAACAGGTCGAGAGGAGGGCACACAAGACGTGCACAGTGCACACACACACACACATACGAGCTGAAGAAATTTACTAAAAAAATATCAGTGGTGAAAAAAGGGAGACACTTGGTATGCTAGCAGTGCAAATACTGAGGACACATTTAGAAGTAACAAATGACATGAGTCATGATTAATGTGGGGCTTTTAAATTGAAGAAAACACTCGTTTGCAAAAATGGAATGTGGAGTTTCCACCACCGGCTCAGGGCTGTTGAGGAAGGTGAGCGACGGCCGTGAACACCGCCTCACACACCAATGGCTTTGTGGGTAAATGAATGAGACGTAACTCACCTTGACCGTCTCAAACCACTGGGGTGCCTTGACCTGGTAGTAAACCACCGACTTGTACTCTGTTACGGGGTTGGTTCCAGCGCCCAAGCAGATCACATTCTGACAAAGACAAAGATCCTCCACTCAAACTTGCAGACACAAGTGCTGTTAGCGAGCACCTATGAAGGTTAATACGGTGCCAAAAGCGGCAGTGTGATCAACATCAAGCAAGCGATAATCTCTCTATCAGTGTTAATCTTGACAGAAAGCTCCAGGTACCCATTTAGGGCTGAGCTGACCTATAGCAGATCCAAACAAGGTTCATAAAACAGGAATGTTGTGCATGACCAGGAATCAAACCTGCGCCTGGATGGGAAATCAGCCTGGACCACTGATTCCCCACAAACACACACACGTAACATCGCGATCCATTTTTACCACTGACCCATCTAGAATTACGGTGGGGCCTGCGTGTAACAAAACAATTGAAGCTGAGAGTTGGTGGATTACTCAGATATATTAAACTCCCAACAATATCCCACCTGGGATTGACTTCCCATCCTTCAGGGGATAATACAATGAGTAACTCAGTAGCACTTTATAAAATGCCAAGAGTTTTGCATCCTGTGGAGAGAGTGGACCCCCACCAGTGGCTCAGGACCACTGTATGAGATGAATGTGCAGCAGTACTTGTTGGAGCAAGGAGACACTTCACCTTCGCTCTGACATCACCAAAACATAAACGTGACTTCATTTTCTAGAACTACACCTTTTTCGATCACATCCATAGCTGAAGCATTACTGATCAGTTGAGTTAATTGCCGAAACGAACGGGGCAAATCCTGTGACAAATATATAGTTTCTTTCCAAAGCAGTTGCTACAGCAGCGAAGCCATTGCTTGGGCAAGGCACGCAGATGCCCTCTGGTGTGCACGGTGGTAAATGCACGCCCACGCGCATGGGTCAACGCGCAGACAAGCAGGTAGCGGGAATGTTCACGGATTTAGTTTGCCAACGGAAGGATGTTTTTAATAACCGCAGCCCTCCGCTAACTTTTGGTGGGGAATGTGCAAAGCCAAATAACTCGCGGACATCGCCATTTGCAAGTGTTGGGTTATTTTTTGGTAAAGCACCGGTCAAGGTAAGGCAACGCGAATCACAGCTCAAATGAGGAATAACCCGTGCTCATATCCATTGGTGGCCTTGAGCGAGTGATGGGAATTCCTCATTTCAATAGCAGGGGCAAGGCTCTCTTTAGCTCAGCTCCTGCAGACTTGCGTATTTTATCACCGAAAATGAAATATGGGCTGTCAATCCCCAAAAGAGGATATTCACTGAATTACTTTCTGATTTTAAGCCAGGTACTCTAATGCTATTACATTCAAATGTCGAGGAAATGTCAGCAGAGAAAATGGGTTCCAGTCCCACCCACGAAGATTTGAGTGTCATTCCCTTGCAATACCCAGGGGGGGGGGATATCACCAGATAATTATATATTTTTTACAACCAAAACAATCACTAAGGAAATTCCAGGGCACCCTGCTGCAGAGACTTCTTGAAAAAGAGTGAGGTCTTCTTGGATGAACGGCTCGTTACACAACAACAGCACTTAGAAGCACTCAAATAAACCGTGCAACTGTTGCAAGCGGTGTGCACCAACATCGCCCTCCAAAGCGCAGCAACATTTCGGGCTCGTTAAACCCCACCCAACGATCACCCTTACCGCCACAGAGTGGAAATCACACCCTCCCCCTCCCCCCGCCCCCGCCAATCCCTCGAATTTCGCAACCACATTGGCTGCGAGCTCACGGATGGGAGGGCACGAAAAAAAATCGAGTGAACCTGAGCAGTGTTTTAATTGGGAACAGGGCGCTACCTCCAAGACCTTTCCCTCCTCGTCGCAGACGCACATGGTGACCTCGGTGTTCTTGGGCGTCGTCTTGTTGCCCTTGTCGAACTCCCCGTTTAACAGGGTCACGTAGATGTCGTTCCTGACGTCCCCTGCGATGCGGTGTCACGGTCGCACAGGCAATAGCAGCAGCGGCACACGGCAACGTAATGTTAAAGTATTCACTAACGTCTCATTTGAATAAATAACCAAGCCAAAACTTTATACACACGGTCAACAACTGAATTTATCGGCAGGTGTGACACAAATTCACAACTGCGTCAAGGTGCGCCGGTTTTTATCCTCCGCACACCATGTTCTCGCTCCCTTCGTCACATCTGTTCCCCGGCTAACAGTGGCTCATTATTATTTGTTCGATTCCTTCTTCATATGGTGGAAACAAATCTCTCCACAGGAAGCCTACTATCTCCATAGGTTGAGTGCTATTGCCGGAGGATGACTGATCATTACCGGCAAGAATAGAGATGACAAGAGGACACATCATTATAATTGTTATCGTTGTTACCCACCAGGCATGATGATTTCTGGGAAGCCCAGCTTGCGGGCGATGGCTGTGGAGCGATCGACCAGATGGGGGAACTCCTGGCGGATCTGCTTGATGTCGCCATGAAGCATCTTCAGAGAGACGTAGAGGCCTGTGTAGGGCACCAAAGACAAAGATCCCCCGTATAGCCTTTAATAGACTATTGGGGCAAGTGCTGTTAGCGAACGCCTATTAAGGCTGGCACTGCACACGAGGGGGTGGGTGGCCATCACCACAAATAGCTGTCTTTGTCTGAGCAGTGTTGATATTTACCCACTGCACCAATGAACACATTTTTAAGGCTGAGTCGAACCTTGGGGAGGCCTGGGACCAGTTCTGATATTCAACACTGATATTGGGCATGCGTGGGAATTTAACTCGGGTGGCTGGGATCGCAGCAGTGCGCTAACCACCACGCCGCCGCTACCAATATAGGGGTGTATGTGTGGGACACTCACTATCATGACACAGATCCCCCAACAAGCCGTACGCAATGCGGGGGGGATGTCCAGGAATCCAACCCAGGTTGGCAGATTCGCCCATAATTACAATCAGCAACTGCTGATGACGTACGTGACCAACCAGTGAACATCTAGGATGCTGTGGCTAGCCAGGCTTGTTTCAGGAACACGCACAAGAGGGAGACATTCATTTTGCACTGGCCCAGGAAGCGGTAAGTACCTAAGGCAAAGTCAACCCCCAGGCTTTTACTGACATGCAGTTACAAAGAATATATGGTCTCTGCTGTGCACGCCGCAACACAGGAGCCTCGGGGCACGACCCTGCATTGCATCGGCGCCATCGCCAGCAGCCAACGTCGCACTCACCCTGGCCCTTGTGGTTGACCTCCTTAGACGACACGACCTTGCTGATGACGTTCTGGAGGAAGTCGTTTTCTCCCGACAACCTGAATGAGAAATTGGAGGTGAGGTGGGGGGGAGGGAGGCTTTGTCTTTGTCCCCTGGCTGGGCATTAATGTTCTGCCGTGTACACAGCGACGCACGCCGCATGCACGGCGCACAGGGGACTACAGCAGCATGCGCGCGGACAGGCAGGCGGAAGCAGGAACACGTTCGGAGACGGAAAGGAGGGAGGTGGACACATAATGCAGCAAGCAGGAGGAGGAACAGGAGGAGGATGAACGGTTATGATGAGGCCTTCAGGGGTCCTCCGGTTTTTCCCTCAACATTTAGAAGCATGCATTTAGAGTGTTTGGCTGCGATAAACTCTCACTTGATAAGCCACTTAGATGAGATTAAATTTGGGGCCAGATCACTTCTGAAAAAGAGCTGTATAGCTCAGCGAGCCTTACCTGGTAAAATAAAAATAGTTTACTTTTTCAGATAAAAATCTGCACAGCACTCCGAACGGGGCGACCGTGAAGCTACCTGCAAGATATTTTAAAGACCCTGCGCTGTGATTCTTTGAGGACACTGGGTGACGTCACGTGACGGAGCCCCATTCGGGGCTCGGGAGCACAATACTCGAACGGGTGACGCGTCGCGCCGGGCGAGGGGGGGGGGGAAGTGGAACTACTCACTGCTGGAAGGGGATGAAGTGCTCCTTCTGCTCATCACTGTCTCCCTTGCCGTTGATGATGTCGGTGATTTCCATCACTGCGGCGCAACAACAACAATAAGCGTGGAACAATTCACACGATCGGCGATTCACTGCTTTGCGACCATTCGGGGTCACGAGATTCTAGAAGCAGTCCTTTTTGTCTCATTTGTGCCTTCCAGTTTGTATGAATAATTTCCACGAAGCATAGGTGATTTTTATGCAAACAATCTGATTACATTTTAATCGACGAATCATTTAGACGTCTACAAATCTG
Organism: Lampetra planeri; assembly: GCF_965212315.1. Taxonomy (NCBI): domain Eukaryota; kingdom Metazoa; phylum Chordata; class Hyperoartia; order Petromyzontiformes; family Petromyzontidae; genus Lampetra; species Lampetra planeri. The sequence continues at coordinate 13,675,783 of NC_136118.1, read as the reverse complement.
GGAGCGTTAACTTGAACCACACAAATGGCTTCTAAAAAAGCCACACACTTTGGAAACTAAATATTTCCACATTCCCAGGTGATCGATTCAAATGTATATTTTGGAATGAGTCAGGGTAATCAAGCAAAAAAGGGTAATGCTCATCTCTGTTGGTATATCGAGCCAGTGGTGTAAATTCCACATGCCTATGACAAGGGTCAGATTAACCACAGGAAGGCCTCTGTTGACTGCCCATAAACAAAAGTTCCTGTAAAAGCATTCAAAAGCTAAAAAGCGCAGTGGAACACCGATCCTTAAGACCTGCTGTTTGGCGGATTACTTAAAAATGTTCCTGTTACTTACTTATAAAATAATTTTCCTTTGGACACACTGGTGCTCGCCAGAACAATGTAGACTTTCCACCACTCGCTCAAAGCTACCAAACAGCGAGTAGAACCCTTATGCTCACACTTGACCGACAGAAGGGAGACAAAAAATTGTGATTTCTCAAGAGCCCTTGTGCGACGGGGTTTTTCTTCAAGGGACCACGGTACGAGGAGCGGAAAACGCTGCTGCTGCTGCTGCTGCGGCGACGATGGGCGCCGCCGCGGTTGTGCGCTCGCAATTACCGGCCACCCCGAAGGGGCGACGCAGCCCTGAGGTGCTCTTCTTGGGGTGGGTCTCCTTGAGGTCCATGTAGCCAATCCGGATGATCTGGCACACCAAGCAGATCCTGTCCCGCTTCAAGTCTCTGCTTCCAAGGTCCTTTTAACAAAAAGTCGACATCCCAAGGGGGGAAAAAAAAAAGAGATAAAAAGGGGATTTTTTTTCATGAAAAACGAGCCAGCCGCTGATTCAGATGAAGAGGAAGACGTTACCAAGAAACGATTTTGTGATATTTTATTTCAATGTCAAAACCGTATTGATCCACAGCAAGGCGGCAGTTTGTATGTTGCCGAGTCCCTCCCGCCCTTCCAAATAATCACTCAAAACTCTCCAGGTCAATAGCCACAAGTGACCATAGATCTCAGTGTCATTGGAACAGACAAATGGTTCATGTTTAACCATTGCATCGCTTGTGCATCACCCTGGTAATGCCTTTCCATGTTACGGCGTTATGGAAATGGTCACTGTGATTATTATAGATTGTTTTAACTGCATATTCATTCACCAATTTTAAATTCCGAGCTATAGGACGGTGTGCTACCATATTCTTCTCCGCGTTAACTAACGTGGAGCAGCTCCCAACGTGCACCATGCAGCAGCATGATGTCGCTGGCGCCACGGAACTCCCACCGCGTGAACTGAGGTGAAGGAAATTCATCGGGGCTGTCATGTCCCGAGGAGGGTGCTATGGCAGTCTCTCTCTCTCTTCTGTACGGATTTGAATTGAGTGGCAACCGTGAATCGATTTCTAGGTTGAGAATCCAGCTGCTTCGCTTCGGAGGAGAGAAAGTGAACGTCACTTTTGCCCTCGGAGGTTCGCACTGCAGTGGACACGAGCTCACGGTGGGCTCCACCGTTTGATGTGGCACGCCGCGGTTCCGTTTGGGCGATTCTTCTTCTGCTCGGGCTGCGTGCCTCGACGTCACATGACCATCACTTTCAATTCTTTCTTATCGAGAATGACGCTTCAAACTCGATGCATTACAGCCTGACACAGGCCAAATTTTGCGTGTACGAAATAACGTTTTTATTGCCTTACTTGAAAACATATTAAGAACAGCATTGACTTGGTGTTTACATTTTAATGCAGGTCTATGATTAATGGTATTGATAAACTGCTTTTTAATCCCATGCTTTATGTACAATACAATGCAATCTGAACTAATGGAACATATATATGCCACACTTTTATCGGATTAATATAGCTTTAACGAGGGGGCTCACAATACTGAACAAATTAAATTGAGCACCAGCAAACGCCCCGAAGAACATGGTGATGATTTTTTTTCAGATACGGAGGAATCCCTTCTATTTATCCGGCTGGGTACCACTTTGGCAAGAGTACTCAACTCAAAACCCAAAGGTCACAAGTTCAAATCCTAGTTGCGAATCAACAGGTTCATAAATTGAGTACCACTTTGTGGGAAGTAAACAACATCTAATCCCCTGCGATAAGAACGTGTAATTTCCACCTCTGACTCAGGTGCACCAATGAGATGATCTCCACCCGTCGCTGGTTTGAGCAGGGGCATGCTTTTACTTTTGGTTTTGAACGTCAATTAGCAAAATCATGGCCCCTTCAATGCCCCCAGAAACGAGCAAGGACTCCGCTACCCGTCGCGCAACAGGGGCCAGGTTCAGAGCGAACACTCACGGTGAAGACGACGCGCAGGTTGTTGAGCTTGTTGATGTCTTTGGGCATCCCTTGGCTGCCCCACTGCACCAGGTAATTCTCACTGTCCTCGTGGGAGGGGGGTTGTACAGACAAAAACCGTCATGGCCTCGGTCATGTGCGCTCAAATCCAACCTGCAATCTCTGGCAATTAAGATACTTTAAACTGAGATTGACAGCTGCCATTCGAAACGTACTGCTATTCTCAGGAGGGCTTTCCGTTAGATACATGTATAAACTTAGCAATGTTGAAACCTTTAGTACATCGATAATGTTAAAGTTCATAATCAACGTTTTTGGGATAGATCGCGTTACTTATAAATGTGTCGTAACCCTCCACCACCCGACACGGCTGAATAATATTGGTCGCGAAAGCCTACGTGTTAATGTTAAAGTACTATATAGGTGGTGTATAACGGTTGATTGATATTGGGAAATTACAAGCTCAAATCCCAGACGTGGATCAACATAGCCCATCATTCTTCAAATCTCAATAAGATGAATACCACTTTGTCAAATAAGGACTTGTTTCATGTATTACTCCAAGCCTGCAAAAGTTATTTACAGGGCCTTTGATGATGTGAGCATCTCGCAATTCAAAAATAGCTTTGTCATGGGGTTGTGCTGCGATTCAAGAATGTGTGCTTCACTTCCGCCGTGGTAACGGTGGACCCTTGAGCGGCTGCAATCGATATAAGTTTAAAAAACAACACACTTCACCGCGCCTGACACAAGGCACGTATCGTGAGCATGAGGATGATTTGAAATCGACGAGTCAATGCATTATGACACTCCAACTGCTCAACCTACCCTTCTGTCAACTTCACAGATTGCTCGGCTCATGACTCAAATTCAGCACCCACACACAAAGTAAAACATTTGCATTGACACGGTGTGACGTCTCGTTGATGACGCCGTGAGAAGCCTCACCTGATAAACATCCCCTCCGCGGGGTCGTAGAGGGACATGAACACCTCCGACTCCTCGCCGATCTTGCACACAAAGTTCTTGACGGTCACAAAGAGGCTGTGCGAGTGCATGCCCGCCAGGTTTGCCCGGAACGCGTCCTGATTCTGCGCGAGGTGAGCACGGAGGGGACGGGGAATCAAATGTTACGAGCGTGTTTTGCACGAGCCTAAAACTTTACGATCGGACGCCTATTTGTCCATTTCGCGAAATGTGTGTGTGTTACAAATTGTTTCATTTTATTACCATTATTACGATTGTTTATTTGTTCAAATAGGCAAAAATTATTATTTTCAACCAAGACCAGACATCGGAAGGAGTAGGCAGTATGAATCTTTCCCTGGATCGTAAAGATGCAGCGGTACAATATCAACACGGTTTCTTGTAAAAGCTAGGGACACTAATATAAAAAAATCGGCTATTGTTTAAAGAAAATCCAAGTGTCTCTCGAAGTATCAGTGCTATTGCTAAACATGAGCCATTGCTATAAATTCAACATTCCTATGCTAGTGCCCAATCACATTATGAAAAAAAAACACTAAGTGGTACTCAATTATTTTATTGACCACGAACTGGGACTTGAGACATTGACAGAATCTCTGAGTGAGTGGAGTGTCTGCCTGTGTGCAGTGTTTTCGTACTGTGAGCGAGGCAGTGCTGAGTGTCTGTGTGCGGTGAGTGAGGCAGTGCTGAGTGAGTGAGTGTCTGTGTGCAGTGAGTGACGCAGTGCTGAGTGAGTGAGTGTCTGTGTGCAGTGAGTGAGGCAGTGCTGAGTGTCTGTGTGCGGTGAGTGAGGCAGTGCTGAGTGAGTATCTGCCTGTGTGCAGTGAGTGAGGCAGTGTCTTCGTACTGTGAGCGAGGCAGTGCTGAGTGTCTGTGTGCGGAGAGTGACGCAGTGCTGAGTGAGTGAGTGTCTGTGTGCCGTGAAGGAGGCAGTGCTGAGTGTCTGTGTGCGGTGAGTGAGGCAGTGCTGAGTGAGTGTCTGCCTGTGTGCAGTGAGTAAAGCAGTGTCTTCGTACTGTGAGCGAGGCAGAGCTGAGTGTCTGTGTGCGGAGAGTGACGCAGTGCTGAGTGAGTGAGTGTCTGTGTGCCGTGAAGGAGGCAGTGCTGAGTGAGTGTCTGTGTGCCATGAGTGAGGCAGTGCTGAGTGTCTGTGTGCGGTGAGTGAGGCAGTGCTGAGTGTCTGTGTGCGGAGAGTGACGCAGTGCTGAGTGAGTGAGTGTCTGCGTGCTGTGAGCGAGGCAGTGCTGAGTGAGTGAGTGTCTGTGTGCAGTGAGTGAGGCAGTGCTGAGTGAGTGTCTGCGTGCTGTGAGCGAGGCAGTGCTGAGTGAGTGTCTGTGTGCCGTGAGTGAGGCAGTGCTGAGTGAGTGAGTGTCTGCGTGCTGTGAGCGAGGCAGTGCTGAGTGAGTGAGTGTGTGCCGTGAGTGAGGCAGTGCTGAGTGAGTGAGTGTCTGCGTGCTGTGAGCGAGGCAGTGCTGAGTGAGTGTCTGTGTGCCGTGAGTGAGGCAGTGCTGAGTGAGTGAGTGTCTGCGTGCGGTGAGCGAGGCAGTGCTGAGTGAGTGAGTGTCTGTGTGCTGTGAGCGAGGCAGTGCTGAGTGAGTGAGTGTCTGTGTGCGGTGAGCGAGGCAGTGCTGAGTGAGTGAGTGTCTGTGTGTGCTGTGAGCGAGGCAGTGCTGAGTGAGTGAGTGTCTGCGTGCGGTGAGTGAGGCAGTGCTGAGTGAGTGAGTGTCTGCGTGCGGTGAGTGAGGCAGTGCTGAGTGAGTGAGTGTCTGCGTGCGGTGAGCGAGGCAGTGCTGAGTGAGTGAGTGTCTGCGTGCGGTGAGTGAGGCAGTGCTGAGTGAGTGAGTGTCTGTGTGTGCTGTGAGCGAGGCAGTGCTGAGTGAGTGAGTGTCTGCGTGCGGTGAGTGAGGCAGTGCTGAGTGAGTGAGTGTCTGCGTGCGGTGAGCGAGGCAGTGCTGAGTGAGTGAGTGTCTGCGTGCGGTGAGTGAGGCAGTGCTGAGTGAGTGAGTGTCTGTGTGCTGTGAGCGAGGCAGTGCTGAGTGAGTGAGTGTCTGTGTGCGGTGAGTGAGGCAGTGCTGAGTGAGTGAGTGTCTGTGTGCTGTGAGCGAGGCAGTGCTGAGTGAGTGAGTGTCTGCGTGCGGTGAGTGAGGCAGTGCAGGAGGGGTCCGCACCGATTTCTGCTCCTCCTTGCGGCGGTCGGTGATCTGCTTCGTGGTGCTCTCGTGCGCACGGAACAGGCTGACCGTGCTCGTTTGGTCGGGGTCCAGGATATTTCCATCGTCATCTCGTACCACCAGGTCCAGGCCCAGAATGCTGCACATACAACACGTGTGTGTAAGGTAGCATACACATGCAAATAGTCAGAGGTGCATAGTTGATGCTTTGGTGAACTTTTATGACGACTAAAACGTCCGTCAACATTATTAAGGATTTTCTTTGCTTACTGTCATTTAGAGAAAACATATACCTCAACGGTTTGGCTGACTAACCTTCTTCTGGAAAGAATTGTGGTGATAATAAATTATTATTATTATAACAACATCCTCGTGTGTTATCGTGGGCAGACTTAACCCATCATTGCCCCACCGTCAACCTCAGTACTACTTTGTAGGATCTCCGTGGTTGTCTTTGGTAAACACTGGTCTCTGTCACGGCAATGTGGAGTTTTCAGCACCGAGCCTTAGCCAGGTTGTACTCACGAATGTTGAACGTCTTTCGCTCCGTACATAGCCAACCGTGATAAGCAGAGGTTGTCTTGCTCATAACCCATGAAATACCGAAATCGCGCCTCCGATTAGCATGGTTGGCTGCGTACGGTGCAAAAGAAATTCACCACACATACATCTAACCAACGCAGACTTCTCGGAGAGTCTCCATGCCTGGGCACTACTCTTCTTGTCCACACGGCAGGCACCAGCACAACATTTCTCCTCTTATTTCCTGACAAAGCTCAGCTTTGGAACATCCTTAGCCTTCTTAACCGCATGCAAATCTGGCTCTTCACCTCTTACCCACGGTCAAAAAGCGCATCGCCTCTTACATTGTCCCGTTTCTGTCTGCTTTGTGCTGTACGCAGAGAGGCTCTACTTGCCGGCTAACAGCCAGAGGGTCGTGTGACGTGAATGTGAACCTATTACAGCAGCAGGCTCCGGCACACACGAGGTGATGGTGGTGTAGCCAGGACTCGCACGAGGTACTCATTTGAGGCCGAGTCTACATAGGGGAGGAGGCCCAGGACCGGTTCAGAGAAGCGTTACTGGTATTGGCCGTGAGCGGGAATCCAACTCGGGTCACCGGGTCAGTAGAGCGGGCACCATAAGCCTTTGCCAGCAACGTCCACTTCCTGTCAGCCTGCCCACCTGTTCCCGTAGTCGATCCTGGCCGTCACCTTCTGCTTGAGCTCCTTGAGCTCGTCGAGGGGCAGCGTGCCGGACAGGATCTGCGAGCGCCAGTTTATCAGCTCGTACATCATGTCACCCAGCTGCCTGAACCTCTTGCTGTCATAGTTCTGGGGAAGAAGCGCACGTGCTCGTCAACAAGACGGGTGAAGCGTAGCGACGTCGCAACGGCCATGTCAATGCTTACGGTCGCAATGCAGACGCAACAAAGTGTGAGTGACAAATATGTTGAGTTTTTTTTTTTCATAGCGCAACACGCTAACTGCTACACTACCGCTCCCCACACACAATAACAACAACCGCCATTCGCCACTAAGTGGCGTTAACGTCACCACAGCGCTTGTGCCAGGGTATGTGTATATTAAGGCCACGAGAAGTGTCAAACGTCCGTTCGCAGGAGGTCAAGGGACAGATCCAGGTTCCATGGGTCAACTGACTGAGATGACTGGCCGATGCACCACCTGTGCCTCCTACTGTGTCAACTTGCTCTGTTTTAGCCACCCGGTATTCCGCTCATTCGTGTGAGCGTCGCTCCTCTGCCCTCCGTTGTTGCTGGAGGGCGACTGCCTCCAATTGCCCAGTAGCATCCTTTACGAGCCCCCTCCACAGAGGCCGATCTTGACACCGCTGGTACCAGTCATTGGCAAGCCCGTGTCGCGCCTGTTTAGCCCCTTCTATCCAGCCGAACAAAAGCTGTTTAGGCATGCGGTGGCTGGGTATGCGGGCTACATGACCCAGCCAACGCAGCCTTGCCTGCCGGAGCTCACCGAAGGGACTTTGCCCAGATCTTTCAAGGATTTGTGAGCTCCTCACACAATCCAGCCTGGATAAACCCAGGATGGATCGAAGGCAGGCCAGCCTAAATGTTTCTAACCAGCACAGATTTTCCATTAGGGGGGTCCACGTTTCGCAAGCATAGAGAAAGGAGGGCATGACCGTGGCCGACAAGACCCGAAGCTTCGTGTAGAGCGACAGACCAGGTAGCTTCCACACAACATTACGCAGCCAATGAAAACTCTCCAGGTATAGAAAACTAAGGTGTCTTATGCGAGTAATGAGATCTGTGCAATCCATCAAGCGAGCATCGAAAGTTCTAAATTGCTGGCAGAAACCGTCAGAGAGCCTGGTTCTCTGATGCTGAGGAAAAGGACCTCACTCAATTGAAGCCATTCATCAGCCCAAGGGCACTGCCAGAGTAAGGTGGGCTGACAGGGATAGGGGTGGTTAAAACACGATTTAAACTATTTTTTATTGTACCAGGTAATTCCTACTGGGCTATATAGGTATTTTTTCAGAAGCGACCTGGGCACAAATGATAGCTCAGCTTATCATATGGAAATTTATAGCAGCCAATTACTCTAAACCCGTGATTCTAAATGTGGATGAAAAAACCGGAGGACCCGGAGAAAAATCCACGCGACCACAGGTAGAGAGACAAGCAAACTCCAAATATACAGCAGCAGGCGTCAGGGTCGGGATCGAACCCACGACCTCCTTGATACCAGGCGAGGTAGTTAACATCTCGGCACCGTGACGCCCCTAAAAGTCAGAGATGGGGCAAGTGTTTGTGCCGCAACGGGCGCTCACCACGTAGAGATGGCGCCACGTGACGGCCCACTCCCGCAGCGTGGTGGTCACCTCCTGCACAAGCGGCGACTCCGTGGGTCCTGGCGCCACCACCTCCGTGCTCCTAGCGAGAAGACGTGCACCGACAGTGACGTCAGCACCACTCAATGCTTGTTTGGGCAAGGCACACTTTGACTTTGGCAAAACTGTCACGTTAAATTTTTATTAGGTATTTTTACTTTACAATTTCTAAAGAAAGAGCTGTTATAAGTAATAATAATTGTAGAAGAACTGTAGCAGAATATAATGGTAGGTTTTTACCCTTTTAACTGGTACAAAACTGACACCTTTATTCAAGGCATCATGTTTGCAATGACCACAACACAAGTAGTCAATAAAGCAAACAAAAAGAAGCAACTCTGATAAGGATAATAATATGCACTGTCCTTGAAGTTGATTGGCCCACACCCGAGACGGCTTTCTTTAGAGCCTAGTCCCTATTGGTGTAGGGCCAGATGACACCAGAAGCCGTACAACTCAAAAACAGTGCAATATCAGAGTATTGAGAGTTCTGGGAAAACATTTACACTATGAGATCTCTTTTACCAGTGGCAAAATATAATGGTAGGTTTTTACCCTTTTAACTGGTACAAAACTGACACCTTTATTCAAGGCATCATGTTTGCAATAACCACAACACAAGTAGTCAATAAAGCAAACAAAAAGAAGCAACTCTGATAAGGATAATAATATGCACTGTCCTTGAAGTTGATTGGCCCACACCCGAGACGGCTTTCTTTAGAGCCTAGTCCCTATTGGTGTAGGGCCAGATGACACCAGAAGGCGTACAACTCAAAAACAGTGCAATATCAGAGTATTGAGAGTTCGGGGTAAACATTTACACTATGAGATCTCTTTTACCAGTGGCAAAATATAATGATGCCTTGAATAAAGGTGTCAGTTTTGTACCAGTTAAAAGGGTAAAAACCTACCATTATATTTTGCCACTGGTAAAAGAGATCTCATCGTGTAAATGTTTACCCCGAACTCTCAATACTCTGATATTGCACTGTTTTTGAGTTGTACGCCTTCTGGTGTCATCTGGCCCTACACCAATAGAGACTAGGCTCTAAAGAAAGCCGTCTCGGGTGTGGGCCAATCAACTTCAAGGACAGTGCATATTATTATCCTTATCAGAGTTGCTTCTTTTTGTTTGCTTTATTGACTACTTGTGTTGTGGTCATTGCAAACATGATGCCTTGAATAAAGGTGTCAGTTTTGTACCAGTTAAAAGGGTAAAAACCTACCATTATATTTTGCCACTGGTAAAATAGATCTCATAGTGTAACTGTAGCAGAGTTCAACTGCACTGATAACTCCTCAGAAATCAGAAACCAGCACGGAGATTCCATGTTCAGGAGCTTAACTGTTAAAAATTCACAGCGCAATTACTTTACCCAGCTAAGGCCTAACAATGAGGATGTGTTGCTGATACAATGTGTGCCCTCTACTGGGCTCGCATGGCGCTGTGTGTATTCCCATAATGCTGTACTTCCCAAGTGCTTTTCACGACAGCTCTATAACATACGGTCATGGAAAGGGCATGAACACAATAATGCGAGCTTACCCCTTTTTGTCAAACAGTGCATTCTTGATATGAATGTAGGCGGATGGGAAGATACCCTGTGGAAATCAGAGAGTTAAGCCAATCATCAAATAACAAAGAACACAAAATCGAATATTCAGATTTCAATGTTAAAGCACAGAAAGTCAAAACCACTCTGTGGACCTGCAATCGCAGCTCTGATATTACGTAACCCTGATTATTAATTATTCCTCTGCGTTTGACAAAAGGAATACTCACTTTTTGGCCCACGCAACCGTGGATATTATTTTTATAGACTAGCCCCTGTCATGGGAATGCGGAGTTTCCAATGTGGGCTCAACATCACCAACGGAGATGAATAATGATCCATTGTCAGCAATCAACTCAGGCTTTTCTCAGCAATATTATTATCTTGTAACAATTGCACTATTTTTCCAGTAACAAGTAATTTAGCCAGCAAGAAATTAACATGCATCACCGTTAGAATGAACGTGGTAAATAATTGAGAATTATATTGCAACTTTACCTTCCGAGCCTTGTTCTTGATTGTGTAGCCCCGAAACCATCCTGCAACCGTGGGGAGATAAAACATTGCATATCAACGCACCTGAAAATAGATTTACATCTGTAAAAGTGAATATAATTGCATCATCAAGAGCAGGCCTATAATGTGCACATGTGTATGTGTATGTAGCACAATGATTAACAAGAATGATTAACAATCCCAATGAAAAGTCCTTTCAACTCCTTGCCACGGATACAATCAGTGGCAAGTGGTATGAGCCGACCCTGCGACGTGCACTAGGTCAACTCAGCCTCAAGAGGGTATAAACATCAGCATCACAAGACAGAGATGGCTCGCTCTGGCACTGCCGGCTCTCTGGCTGTGTCCCATGTCAGATTAATAACGGGTGCCTGCAAGTAACACTTGGCCCAACAGTGTGTTAAGGCTATACGGGAGATATTTGCCATTGTTGTTTGTCTGGTTGCGCTAGTATAAAGAAGCAATACTGTGGAAAGTGCTTTGCGGTACGATAAAGAACCCAAGTTCAATTCCTAGCGATGATGCATAACAGCAGTTGCTGCGTTAAGTAAAAAAGAAATAAATAAAGCTATACAAATTCGTCATTAACACTTTGGCCTTAAAATGTAACTCATGCAATAGGCGACGTTTCAGGAAATGGCCCTTCTTGGTAGCACATTAGGAGAGGTCAGAGAAATCGAGTGAACGAGTGTTGCAGACTGCACATAACAACTTTGGGGCCTGATGAGAATTACATTTCAAACGTTTTCGCTCAAAACCAGTTTTTAAAAAAGGAATATGGAGTTACTTAATAAGTAATTAATGGACAAACCCTTGAGTATTTATAAAGTATTAAGAAATACAAAAATAATGTAAAATTGTAAAAAGAAAACGCGCTGGCACAATGCATTGTGGGCAATATATATTAGTTTAAGGGCACAGTGGTAATTGACGACTGTGCGGAGGTTTTTGGTTTTAACTGTGCTTATGCACCCCATGCCAACGCAACATTACCGAACACGCCGTTAAATCCACCTTGTAGTGCCACGTTTATCCACTGGGGGTCACCACTACGCCTCGTGAGAGCTCTGTGCAACAGCGTAATGTGGATGTATGAAAATTCGCGGCACTCAGTATTTGTATAAACGCATGATTTCGTCAAGTTCAAGATTTACGCATGTTGAAAAGGCATTGGGCTATTTGAGAGATGTGCCACACGTTGACAGCACGTGTGCATGTGCACCGTACGCATGCGTTGCGTTTATATTGTGTGCAGAAGCATGATTAGCGCGGTTGGATACATACGGTGGGAAATAAATTCAACATAAATACAGCGAAGTGCGTAGAAAAACATACTTGTGTGCCAGAGAAGAAAGTATATTTATGGTAGGCATGTGTGTATATTGAACTTCTTTCGCACCATACCAAGCCAACCGTGCTACGTCTGTGTTGTGTTTTAACCGAAGCTTATGTACGTGTGGTGTGTGTGCATTGTGTGTACATGGCAGAAGCATGTGTGTGTGTATAAAAGCAAGCACGTGTTTGAAGAGAAGCATGTGTATGCGTAGAGAAGTATTATTAGTTAGTGTGCAAGGTGCGTGTGTAAAGAAGTGTGTGGTAATGTGGAGTGCAGTGGTGAGCGCACTGCACTACGAACCCAGTGACCCAAGTTTAATTCTCGCTCAGTGACGAACATCTGAACTAGTCCTGCACCTCCCCGAGGTCGACCTGGTGCTGTGTGTAAACATCATCACTAGGGAGACAAAGGCGGCCGGGGGCGTGGTGCCCCCTGCACTACCTCCTCGTGCGCTGTGCCAGCCTTCGTAGGTGCTCGCTAAGGGCACTTGCCCCAACAGCCTGTGAAGGCTGCAGGGGGATCTTTGCCTTTGTGGCAGCGCGGTGTGTGCCTCACCGTCACAGCTCTCCAGGATGTGCACCACGTCGCCGATCTGCAGAGGCAGCTGGTGCTCGGTGTTCGCAGACAAGTTGAATATGGCTACACGGCACACACGGCACACACGGCACACACGGGGACACACGGGGACACACGGGGACACGGTTAAACGAGAGGAGACACAGTGGGGCACGTGCACACGCAAACGCAGAAGTACGCACAGGGAAACGCAAAGCAATGCTATAAACGCACACCGTTGTGAACGCGGACAGGCACACCACACCATAAAGATGCAGTGGATCGTACATAAACACACCAGATGACATGAACGGATATAGAGACACACATGTACAAGCAGGCACATATGAAGTCACACGTACTGACGTACGATTAAAATAATTACATTATAGATATAATAGATGAACACAAAATAAGACGAAGACACACTCATAAAATACACAATAAGACAGACATTTACACGAGAATGCATTCGGACAAATTTAAAAATGCCATACAAACACAAGTGGCAAACATACGTGCACACAAAGCAACGTAAACACATGCAATGACACGTGTATTCACTATTTATTAATCATTTATTCAAATTCATCATTTATGTATGATGCATATTGCACACACAGAATCATCCAACAATGACCCCGGTATCGTGCTGAAAGGGGAAATCCAAAAACACTCTGACCACTTACACCACACGTCAAAATAATCACACGTACAATTGAAGGATCGTAATGAAAGGACTGCCGCTGGAAACTTTTCAAACGCGTGGCATTTTAGGTGAAGCATCAACAATCCCCAACACTGTTACGGTGGGAGGAAAGGGGGGGGCTTAGGGGAGTGGTGGGGCAGGGCAGCAGTACATCGTTTGCTCAAGTACAACGCAGCGCACCAAGCCATGCATTAATTACGAGGGCTTTGTACGGCGCACAGGATGCAATGTATAGCAAGGTAATGGACATGCTACGTTCTCAAAACAGTGGCATCAACCCAAAGGGGCCGTCGACAAATGACATCACGCGATTTTGGACGATTGTTGACCCCACCCCTCGTCAGACCCCCCCTCAAATATGACGTCACAAAGCTCTGCCCGCCCACCCCAAACCATATTTCCATTTTGAAAATAAAACATGCTTCAAATCGCTTTAAACTATTTTGATTGTAGTGCGTATTTAATGTGGCGCTGCACTCTGATGTTGTAGGAGTGTTGATATAATAATTTGTGTTGTTATAACAATTCTATATTTATTTAAAGTTGCGCATTTTGATGCGACGTCACATTTCTCAAACACCCCCCCCCCTCGTCACACATCGTCACAAATGTCTGACCCCCCCCCCCAGGTGCGTGACGTCATTTATGGACGGCCCCTTAAGCAGCCTGCTGGTGGCAAGTGCCGTGATCGAACAATTGAACCCAACACGTGGGAGTCACGTGATCAGCACCCAGGCCGGCTGCCTCGGTCACCGCAGCGTTCATGTTGACACAGGACGCCAGGCAAAGAGTGAACGCTGGGGCAGGGGGGATGCCCAGGGTAGGTTCGGATACCAATTGCTATCGATGCTGTCCATGACCAGAAGTGGCACGTGGGTAGCGGGGATCGCGTCACGCTGTGTGCACGAACCACGACCTCACTGCCCCGCGTGACGTTGTTCAAATTGAGGCGCACGGCTACCAGCAACGTAACGGGAAGAGACACACACACACGAACACACACACACACGCGCTCAGGGGCACAGAGTTGGCTACACACCCCGGCTTAAATGGGAAAAGCAGCACTGGCCAGGCCTCCACAGCGGTCCCATCAGGTGAGGCTTGGAGCTTTCACGTCAGAGCCCAGGGAAGTCATTAATAACATAATTAATGTAAGGTGTGAATAAGCATCGACTATGCTGCGCATCGACTTGCTGCCAACTCTTGAGTCGGCATTTCTAAACTTCTTGCTGAAATTCAAGGGCATTAAGGCTAAGCTCCAGCAAGTCAACGGTGTTGTCAGCTAAGAGCGAGCAAAAGCTTTTAAGGAGCCACACGTGTCACCGTGGAAATGCGTCAAGTGTGGCGGCACACGCCTGAAACGTAACTACTCTGGTGTGGGGTGCGTGGGTCAAACAGAGATGGGAACCAATATGAGACTGGACCCTCCAACCTGGAGACACCACAGTGCGAGCGGGTATAGCAAGTAGATTGCTAAAGGTTACCTTATTATAATCTAACGATGGTAATTCTAGTTCCAACGAGACCACATACATGATTGAAATAAGATACATTAGGGGCCGTCCATAAATGACGTCACGCGATTTTGGACGATTTTTGGACGATTTTTGACCCCCCCCCCCTCGTCACACGGCATCACAAAAAGTCAGACCCCCCTCAAATTACGTCACAAAGCTCTGCCCCCCACACCCCAAACCATATTTCCATTTTGAAAATAAAACATGCTTCAAATCGCTTTAAACTATTGTCATTGTAGTGCGTATTTAATGTGGCGCTGCACTCTGATGTTGTAGGAGTGTTGTTATAACAATTAGTGTTGTTATAACAATTCTATATTTATTTAAAGTTGCGAATTTTGCTGTGACGTCACATTTCTCAAACCACCCCCCCCTCGTCACACATCGTCACAAATGTCTGACCCCCCCCCCCCCCCCCTTAGGTGCGTAACGTCATTTATGGACGGAGTCTTATTATATTTTTTTTTATTTGTTATCACTCGGTCATATCAGAAGGAGAGGCTTGCACAATGACATAAATTTTCCGATCTCATCGAGAATAGTGACGATAGTCGCATGCATCGGTGTACGGCACCGTTATGAGCTTCCTCCATTAAACTGACAAAGCTGCCGGGTCGTTGCATTTCATCTCGAAGGGCACGTGCCGTCGCTTCTGCCAAGCCTCTGCCAAGCCTCTGCGCAAGCGACCGAGGCCGCAGGAACTTCACCGTCCTCGGCAGCACCTCCCAGCGGACTGCCGCCACTGCCAAGCCGCCCACAGCAAAAGGAAGCGCCGCTGGAGAAGGGCAGAGGCCCCCACCCCCACCCCCCCCAGCAAAATCAATGAACGCAAACAAAAGCCGCATTTATTTTCGTGCCTTGTTTACTTCTTTGGACTCCCCGATGCCGCAGCGGGGGGCTCGGTATTTCATGTTTAAACAACGCCCATTCACAAGCGGCCTTATTCAGAGGCAGCCTGACATAGCGGTCAGAACGGCGCGTGTCTCTCGGAGCAGCGGCGAGCGAAGAAGCGTCTCTCCGCTCTAACGGGCACAGTGCGGTGCTCATCTCCACTGGTGGCCGGGTGCCGACAGCGGCCCATCCACATTCCCAGTCATGGAAGTTGGTCTTCCCACCGTCTTTCTTATGGTGTTCCGCAAGCAAAGACCTCCAATTAGCACGGTTGTCTACGTAAGGAGCGAAAGAAGTTAAACATACATACACACACAAAAAAATACAAAGATCCCCCGTATAGCCTTGAACAGACTGTTGAGGCAAGTGTATTTAGTAAGCACCTACGAAGGCCGGCACGGCAAACGAGGCCAGCACCATGCCTGGACGCCTTTGTCTCCCTAGTTGCAAAGTTTACACACTGCACCATGTACTCATTTGAGGCCGAGTCGACCTAGGGGAGGCCCAGGACCAGTTCAGATAATCGTCACTGGTGTTACTCCGCGAGCGGGAATCGAACCGGTGTCTCCAGGTTCGTAGCGCAGCGTGCCAACTGCTACACTACCGCTCCGCACAAGACATAGACACGCATACATACAAAGCCACATACATACACATGCGTAAATATCCAAGTAACTCAATGACTTGACCACCACCACTTGAACCTATGAGCCGGCGAGAGGGCCGGCCCTCAACAATGTAGACCGGCTGTTTGTTCGGCAGCTCCACAGTGCCGTGTGGGGGGGGGGGCACACAAACTCAGGTGGTGCAACATCAGGGTGGGAAAATGCCCACACAGCCAGGCACCGGCGCACAATGCACGGAATCCGAGAGAATCAGGGGCAATGCTGACCACAGATAAAGATTTAAAACTCACAATCTTCCCTTCTGAGAGAGTCAAACGCTCTTACCCGGAGTGCTACCGGCCAGAAAAAAATATGCTCCTCTTTCACAAATAAAAAAATGCCACCCCATATTCCACCTTTCCATGCTGCTCGTCAAACAGGCTCTCATTCCCGTGCGGGCCCCCTTTTGGCACGTGCAGTCCAGCTGTGGTTTTCACAATGCGAATGCAGCCCGACTTTCTCAGAGATGCGAGTAATGCTTGATTCATCGTCTCCGTCTGTGCGCAAATGTTACGTCAGGACGATGGGAGTTTTCATAAACCAAACATGATATCGGCAAACTGTTATCTTGCTCTATGTGCCTCCCTTACGAGTCAAACATTCTCAAGGGAGAAATGAGCCCAAGCCTTGTTGCTGGCAAGCGAGTGAGCGAGCTGGCCGAGTGATGAGCGGACTATGGAGACCCGATAGGCCGGCCCGGCGTACACTGCACAGTATCTGACTGGCACAGAGGAGCGGAGCGGAGCACTGCGTACAGAACGAGGGTGTGGACGCACGATCTGAGCAGCGGAGTGCTGCAATCGAGGCTACAATGAGGCCAGGTTTATGCCTGCATACTGATTGCGAGGTGCAGGCAGGATTTGCGCGTAGCTTTCAACAGACTGTTGGGGTGAATGCTGTTAACGAGCACCTATTCAGGCTGGCACGGAACACGAGGGGAGGGGAGCGGCCAGCACTACGCCCGGCCGCCTTTGTCTCCCTAGTGCATATTTACACCTTCCTGGGTACTCATTTGAGGCCGAATGGACCTAGAGGAGATCCAGGATCGGTTGAGGCGACCGTCACTGGTGTTGGCCCCACAAGAACAAACGCACGCATACATGCACGCACGCACACACATACATACACACAGACACACGGGTGCCCAGTAGCACGCCTGCTCTATTGACACATCCGTCCGAAGTTCCCGAACAACGCTTTTTGCAGCTGGCCGCCAAGATCATTAAATCGTGTTTTGCACGCGGGGGGCAGCCGGGCAGCGTGGTGAGGGGAAGGCAGAGACGAGGTGAGCACGGGGGAGTGGGGCTGGCTGCAAGTGAGTGGCGAAGGGCCGAGTGGTGAAGGTTGTCCCCGATAATCCACAAAGCGCACGAGGCCAAGTATCCCTGATCATCATAACTGGATAGGTGGTGCTGTTGTTGGACCTCCTAACTCGCAATTGCAATGTTGAGCGTCCGAATCCCGGTCGGAGTTGACATCCAATCACGTCGTAGGAAGTGAATAAAATTAAGACCACATTGTGGAAAGTCATCATGGGGTTGTCCTATGGAGATACCGGCTCTTGTCATGAGAATGTGGAGATTATACCACTGGCTCATGGCAACAAGTGGCCATGGGAGCCACACCGTTGCTTGCTTGAAACAATGTGAACATTTATTTGTCGAGGAAAACCCAGTTCAGTCCGAAGCCTCTACTTCGGAAGAGCCCTTGATCCCTTTCTTATTTGATTACGACGACGACGTGTGGAAGTAACACAAAGAGCCATCGTCTCATCGTTCAAATAAGTCCAAGGAGGAAAGGAGCAACACAATCGGTGGTCCTGCCACCTGTGGTGTCATGAATTCCACAGTCCTATGGCACAGGCTTAGTGTTTACGCAGAACCGCTGCAGTCTCTTCCAAAAGCTACAAATACCCAGCAACCAAACACGATGACGCACAACTCGGGATTTTGAAATTCAACCGGACCAGTCAATCGCTCACATGCCTGCGGAGTTTTCACGCCCTGGAAAACCATAACCGGCTGTCCACCAACAAAACCTGCCTGTGCACATCAAGCAATGTGGCTCACAAGTAAGCCACGTGTGCTTGCACAGGTTACACACAAGGCCTTCAGGAATGTCGTATAAATAACTCTGAACATTTTGGACATTACTGCCTTTTTATAGAAAATAAACAGCCCCAACAACAGCTATATGTTGAAATTACCAATATGTGCACGTTTTGATTTTGCAGATTTTTTTAAATTATGTTATTTTATATTATTTTTCAGCAATAATACTGAGGATTGCATGGTAATCCCAAGTGTCACCCTATTCACACAATCAATCTGGGGTAACTTCTTTCCATTGGCATCCTCAAGCCAAGCCGGTGATGGCAATTCCACATTGCCAAAGCGGGGCCAAATTACTCACTGGATGACCACCGTACACCCGTCGAACCTAAAGATTTAATAGGGTAACCCCAAAGTGAGACTTGCTATCTCAACCTTCCAACTCTTGAATGTAGTTGCACTCTACCCAACCGTGCCACCAAGCCGTATCCAGGTTTAAACATCATATACCCTGACGTCATTTTGCTTATTCTATTTGACATACCGATATAGTGCATACAACTGATAAATGACACGTGGTAAAATACTCTTGTTTGTGAGACGAGACGAACTGGGCTTCGACAGTGAAAGATCATCAACAAGATAAAAAAAAGTGATGCACGACTGCTCCCTGCTCTCGTTAGACACCCACGATAATGAGCACGGTGGGCTACGTACGGTGGAAAAGAAATTCTATGTACATACATATTCCTGACGAGATACACCATGCCATGAGCGACATCCGTAAAGATTAACTTTTCTCCAGTCCCACCATGTTACACGACTCGCAGTGTTTGCAGCGCAGCCTCTATTGTGCACAGATGAGGCTTTAATGCTCTGTTTAACACGTAGGCTTTCGCGACCGATATTATCCGAAAGAGGTTTTTGGGTTAGATTGCGTAAATGATAACACACTACTTTATCTACTTTGATACTCGACTTGATCGCCATTTATAAATATATGCAAGTCTTGGAATTTTTCAGGAAAGCCTCACCACTGAGTCTCCAGACACTTTTTCAGGAGGGTTGCGCACATTGGGATGTTTGGACCTAAAACCTTGTTTAAGTGTTTTGCATGCGGAAAGGAAATCACAGTGCCAGGGGGAAACCCAGGCACACGAAGCAAAAATGGTCACGCGGTCCACACGGACAATTAAGTTCGAAAACCCACTTTCTGTACTGCCATCCCGTTGCCACCTCACAGCCACGCCAGTGTGAAAGTCTCACGACGGCGACACAATATGCATAATCCAACCCACCTCATCTGCAATGCGCTGCATGCGTGCGCCACCGTGCCCGGCATTTGCAAAAGCTTTTATTGGACAGCTTCTCCACGTTATAACTCTGGGTTTGCATCCGCATGCCGTGAAGCAAGGTAAATGCGTGACACAAGCATGGCACCCTCCGGCATGCGAGAACGAAAGCAGGATAAACTATTTTACAGAGGGCGCGCTTATCTGCTGCCCCGATTGTTTATGTGCCATTACCGCATGCGTGGCGGCTTTGTTTATGGAACCGTACTTTCGGAACCCGATGAAATCCCCACTGTAAACACCACGGGCACTGGAAAACTCCTCCGTGCCTTGCTGCTAACGTGTTTTTAAATGTTTTTAAATGTCAAGGTGCACTGAGAGACTCACGGTCAACAGGCTCGGTTCTCACGGCAGCTTATACGTTTAATTCCATGGGACCGCGGGGAATCACGACGACTAAAGGGCAAACAGCCGCTGTTGCGGTCTGATAAAAGACCCTGTATGTATGCATGAACTTATTTCGCACCGTACGTAGCCAACAGTGCTAATCACATGCAAGAGTAGGCTACCGTGTGCCCATTTCTCTCTCAAAACAACAACAACCCCCGTGTAATATTCCCGAGGTACCGCCATAAGGATCAAATGTGCTTTTATAATGTATGCGACGAATATCGAAACAACAAAATCAAAGCAATTTACATGGTAGGTGGAGGTGAAGGCCGAGGCGACGGATACGAGAAAGGACGGATGATGCTGTCAGCGAAGTGAGAATGGCTTGAGGCGACGCTAATCGAGTCGCGGTGTATATGATCAAGTGTCGCTGTATTTGCGGTATAATGTAAAAGGGGGAGACATAAATCGGAGTATCGCTGTACATACGTGGTCGATGGTAAAAACAAAAAATTCCCGAACGCACCTTGCTCACATGATTGCTCGTCCTCTACATGTGAACGTTTCAAATCTATAAATCTGCCAGGTGGCACTGTCATTACGGCAATGGGTCTACAATCACCAAGTTGCAAGTTCCAATCCCAGTTGGGACGACGGCTCGGCTGGTTTTAATGAGCCTCTGGGCTCATTAAAACGAATACAGCACCACGTGACGAGTCCACTGGGGGTTGTCCTTCGAAGACTCTGGCCCCTGCCATGGGAATTGCGAATTTCCACCATGAGCTCAAGGCCACCAATAAACAGGAACGCCGTCCAATTTTTGACCAAAGAAATGCTTTTACGCTGCTTGTCCGAGTTACGGAGACAAGTAGATGTACTGGATTAGGTTGAATATAAACGCACTACTGCACTGACCGAGCCTCAAGGAAGGTTGCACTAACAGTTGTATGCTGTCAGTCCCGCTAGCTGCGTGTTTCTGCACCAGTGTAAATTACATTCCTTCGTCAACCACTGGAATTACATTATGTAAACCTTTAAGGAACGCTGATGGGGCAATTTGCCTAACAGCTCAGGTCCTCCGCACATCTGCGACGTTGAAATTAAACTTTGTTTTGATTTTGTTGGCATTTTCTCTGCCAGGCCCTCATCGAGTGGCTGTTCAGCATAATTAAGTAATTGTTCAGAGCCGAGCGGTTTTTGATGTAACTGCGTGCATCCTATAGGACTGCAAAAAGGCAAAAAGAGTGAACAGTAATCTTGCTTGCACCCTAAACCTGGCACTAATCCAGACGCAACTGCAAGCCTCCGTGTTCAAGACTTTGAGTTGTCACACTCGATGACGTCGAATAAAAATCCTGCCAAAGTTGTGAGACACTTTGGAAGGCACAGAAAAAAGGCTTTTAAACTAAGAGCCCATAATGCATCTGTCAAGAAATCCATGCTCGGGTGAAAGATAATCGTGCTACTTATTCCACGTTTTTATTTATAGCCTGCACTGTGAATATATAACCGACCTAGAAAACAGCTCAGTTTTGCAAAAAAATATATATCCGTACATTCTCCTCATTTTAACACTCATCTTAATCTTCTAAGGAATTAACAAAATGTGAGAAGATGTTCATCCGCTTGGCTGGCACCGTCATTGGAGCGCGTGACTCGCAGTATGAGGCTACGAGTTAAAGCCCCAGTCGGGGCTAGCACCAGTCCGTTGTCCGTCAAGAGGCCAATTAAATGAGCAACACTTCGTGGGCAAGCTGACAATGCACACAGCCTGTGAAGATACTTGCCCCCAGCATGGGAACGTGGAATTTCCACCACTGGCTCAAAGCCTCCCCGTCGAGATTGAGCATTAGAACAATGCTCCAATGAAAATGGGAAGCAGGATGACTTTGTTGAGAATGATTAATTGTGCTTGCTAACTAACCATGGTGTAGGTGTTTATTGGTATGTTGTTTAAAATCATAGTGACTTACTAAATATAACAATTTAACTGAACTTAGGCACTGTATCGGAGAGATAAACACATTCACAATCCCAAAGGCTGGTTAAGTGCTACTTCCATGACAAATGGAATTCTTGGTTATCGAGAAATGGGTCACATACCTTGAAAGTTAGTTCAGGGAATAATTACAGCTTACATTGCAGTTTCCTCTCTAAAAGCAACTATGTAATTACAAAAAGGCATCTGTGTGGTGTCCCGGGTAGCTGAGGAGGCTCGCGATGGCAATGTCAGCAGTGAGTGAGTTAACACTGCCAACATCTTGGATTTCAGTCCTGGGTTGCCAACGTAAAACTGAACCAGGTTCTCAATTGCAGCGAGCTGTTTGGACTCATCATTACCATCAACAACGTGTGCACACATATAAAGAGAACAAAAAATAGACGTTTTCACATCATTTAGGCTATAGAAGCTCTAAAAACCTCGTCAGATGAAGAACATGTGACAGACCGCTCTCCATATAGCGTTTGGCGAGACCCGCTCGGTTAAATAAACCGCAAGAGTGCTTCTGTGGTGACAGCTGGGGCATCCTCAGCTGATTGAAGGCGTTCCAGAAGGACATTCACCATCTCACAACATGACACCCGCACGGCCTGGATACAACTCCATGTGACTACCCCGTGCGGGTGTCGTCGTGTTTCAGGGTGCTAATAGCGTGGCGGAGCGCCGAGTGACAGTTCTGAGATCCAGGATTCGAATTCACCAACCACCTGCGATTGAATCAGATTCTCAAGGGCCACCAATGACTTTGCAAGAATTTCTGTCATGCCATCTTCCCGCATCATCCTTTGACACAAGATGATGGTGCACTGCTCCCTGGTGTACTATCCGAAGAGGAATTTGTTTGTCGCGCTACATGATGCCGACAGTAGAACTCTCATCCGGTTACGCATCCTGGAATGCCACCCCCAGATTCGGCAGAATGCTGGCGAACGAGACTAGAACAACACGGACGTCCAGAAAAAATGCCTCACACGAGACCCAACCATTACACCCCGTCCTGGCTGTGACATTTCTCCTCGTCGAAGGCACTGGTGTGACCATCAGCCACATCAGAACATGATCTCCTTCATAAATATAAAATGAAAGGCAAGCCACAGGAGTGCGACTGTGGCCATCCAACCGAAACCATGGACCGTACTGTAAAACAATGTAGTTCGAATGCTCTTCCTTCCGATATTAGGAGCCATGCACTTTTAAATCTAGATTGAAAACTAATTTCTTTAAAACTGCTGTTTGTGTTTAGTTTGTTGTGCTTCCCCAGCACCTCCGAGTAGCATGGTTCGCTACGTACGGTGCGAAAAAAGTTCAACATACATACGTCCATAGTCTGCACTCCCGCAAAGGAGTAGAAACAGCAAAACTACATGAACTCTCTCCTGAAACACTCTCCTCGTGGCCAGACACAAGTATGTCATAAACGATTCAACTTTTCTTGTTAAAGTAACGCTCGCTGTAACTTAAAAGGTCATCGTGAGTGGATAACGGAAGCCTCGACCGGCCACGCTGCCTCCTGAGCGGACGGACGCACAGCGGTCGGGGGAAGAGACGTGACGGGCCCCGAGGGGTCGTGGGCTCGCCTGCTCCAAGTGCACACGCGGCGGCACGGTGGGTGACCCCGAGGCGCCACGGGCGCGCAGGAGAATCCCCGCGGTGCACAAAGAAGCGTTTGGCGCAGACGCGGGGAGCCAGCGAATGTTATACCCCTGAGAAAGTTTGCCGTCAAAAGATTCCCGGGCCAATTAGGCGCACCACAGTGAGAGCGACTGTTCGACAAACACACATTTCCACTGGCACTTTTGTTTATTAGAGTAACCGCTCCCCTAAAGCACTGTCTGCACACATTTTTTCGTGTCAAACTTCCTTCTTACAACCACCCTGCCGCGAGCAATGAAGTCATAAAGTCAGCACGGTGCTTCTGCCTGAACGAGCATGACGCGGTGCAAGTGTTCAACCCGCATTACTATGGTCAAGGCCAGTCTCTCAAAGAGACGACCGATGTATAAATAAATCTAGGTGATTCAATGCTCAAACACACTTTATCGCTCACTCCAGACGGTTCTAAACTATTTAAGGGAATTCCACATTAGTATGGCAGGGACCAGTATATTTATGGGATGACCACTGTTAACTTATTTTAATCAATCCAAGAAGGATGATGGGCTAAGTCAACTCACGACCGGTGTAATGAGAACAACTGTTGACCAGTACGACGATGAGGATGATAATAATGAAGGAAATTACATCGATTAATTTCACCGAAGAAGTCACTTCAAAAAGAGTGCTACCATTATGCCCATGCATTTGCACTAACCCACAATCTCCTTTTCCTGTAAAAGCAAAAATAATTAAAAAACATAAGCTCGCTCTGCTAATAATAAACCGCTTAATAAAATAAAAAACCCACAGTAGCCGTTCGACCACGTGCTTCACTTCCTGGAGACATGGACACTGATCCAGAGCCCTCCCCGCACACAGCCAAACTTTCAGCAAGGGGACACACCCTGCAACCCAGGCCGCCCTGGACACACAACGAGAAGCCACGCATGGCTTTGCAATGCCCCTGCGGGGCCCTCCCCTTGTGTAAATACGAGGGGCCGCTAACTACAACCTCGTCCCAGTATCCGCGGCCCCTGCTCAGACTCGAGCAATGCTTATCTCCCGAGCTGCCGAGTGGCGGAGCGGAAGTTCAACTCAATGCCCCCTAATGAAGGCGGCGATAACCCATTGCATGTTTTTGTTATCTGTTTCGCAAGTGAAAACTGACGAGCGGGTTGTATTTTTAGAATTTAATGTCAATTTTCTTGGGCAGAAACCCGGCCGGGTGCTATGTTAGTTGGAGCGCCAAGGTCACAACTAGAGGGGTGTGATTTGAAATCACAGTTCAAGGTTGAAGACCAATCATCGCTCTGGGGTGAAAATGGTTTTACAAAAAGCCTCACGGTAATTGATTTAAGCTTTTTTTTTTCAATACCATCTTAAAAGTTTTGCATGTAAAAGAACACCAGATTACTTGGAGAAAACTCACAAAAACATGAGGAAATAGCACTCAAAGTTCTACAAGCAGATCATGCCCTGGCCACCTCAAAGGAGAGTAGGTTTGGAATTTCACACTATGTTATAATCTCTGTGTGATCCGTCAACCTGATCAAAAAGCATGCTAAATTACAGTTAACATGTGCCACAAAGCCAATCGTTTGGTTGGATTTAGATTTTTAAAATAGGCAAAATTCAATATGAATGATGCTGCAGCGTCTTTTCATCTTTTCCAGCAGCTGACAGCGAATATCGGTGGTTACCAAACGGTTCCAGGAATGAGACGGCGCAAATATTGATACAGTGGCAAGAACACCCAAATATTCAGCTGAATATCCACTTTCAAAGAACACGACTGAAAAATGTTACAGAGAATGATAAACGTTGTTTTGTTCATCTGAAATGCACCACCGCGGGCAGGCAACGTCTCCAGGAATGCACCTCCACCCGCTGAAGCTGTTCGACCGCTTTCCCCAAAGTGAAGAAACTCCGCCAGCGAATAACGCACCCGCACCGTGTTTATCCGATGTGGTGCTCTCCGAGTGTAGGTGTTAGCGTTGTCCTCCTGCTGCTGCTGTGTAAAATCTACCCCGACGTCCGTCGTCGTTGTCGTCGTCGCATTCGGCACATGGCACGAACGTGACAACGCAGACAACACGGCACACGAATGCGGAACAATACAAGCACAGTAGCAAAAGTGAGACACAAAAAAAGAGAACAAATCCCTCAATAAAATTGTTGCAATTCGTTCAACGTATGTATTTATGTTGAACTTCTTTCGCACCGGAACGCAGCCAGCGGTGCTGGTCGGAGGTGCGGGTACGTATTGTCGATCACTAGACAATCGAGCTACTCCGTGCCTATTATATACACTTCACACCGTAACAAGATTTAGGTCTTCATAAGTGCGCGGCTACACTAATTCCAATAAGCTGAACAATGCGTACAATCTGCGGAGCATATAGAGGCGACGGTGACGACCCACCGCAGTGTTAAGTCTCAAGCAAGCAGTCTGGAAAGCTTTACTGTTAGCGCCCGCGGCGGCTGTCAAGAGCGTGCCCCCTGCTCTTGTCCAACAACACTCGCGCTGACACGCGCTGGAACAGCGAGGACCGGCCAAGTCGCTGCACTTGAAGGCTTTCACCCAGAGATTCCGTGTGCGGTAGTATAACGGGTGGCTCGCCGGCCTTCGAATGTCGCAAACCCGAATTCGATTCCTGCTCACGGCCAACAAATGCGACGGTAATCTTAGCTGGTCCTGGGCCTCCCGTAGGTCGACTTGGGCCTCAAATGAGAACCTGGTTCAGTGTGTGTAAACATCGCCACTAGGGAGACAAAGGTGGACAAGCGTGGTGTTGGCCACCCACCCCATGTGCCAAGCCGGCCTTCATAAGTGTTCACTAACAGTACTCGCCCCAACAGCCTGTTAAGGCGATAGTGGGATCTTTGCCTTTTGACAGGTACTTTCTATTAGTTTTGCAGAGGCATAAAATACTTTTGTCACTTTATTAAATTAAAGACACTGTACCATTTAAAAGTGTAGACAAAGTGTGAGGTCAGTCGGACAACGAAGTGTTAAGCTTAAAGAGCTTAAACAAGCGTCACCATTCACTCAGAACAAGGCATACCACAATACACGACCAAGATCAAAGGTCGTCATGCCCATTGCCACTGATGCCACCACTTCCTTCCCCTTCTCCGAGATCCCACAACTGTCAGAACGAAACCTCCGAGGGTCCACTCGTAACAATCTGATCACCGCCATCTGGCTGCAGGCCTTCCCCCTGGGTCACGGACCTCAGGACGTGACCCCCCAATCCCTGCATTGGTCACCTGCCCCTCCCTCCAACCCCATGCCTGTCTACCTTGACCATTAACAATGCCTTATTCAGAACTTACAATTTTACTTGCTCGAGCCGGACATGAAATTCCTAGCTACCATCCCCACGTGAACCAACATGGGTAATGAATCTGGTCGCTTTGTTAAGGTCCAGCTCGCTGACGGAGAGAATTGAAAGACGTGTTAAAGTGAGACTTCCTGAAAAGCCTTGAGACTAAGTCGCACTGTCCAAGAGGACTTGTCTCCACGTTCAAAGCGAGCATGGGGTGCTACTCATCTCTGATGATAGCCCTCAGCCCGAGCTGTAAATTCCACATTAGTATGATCGGGTTAGTCTATTCAAAGTATCACAACCGTGAACCTCCCGCAAATGTCACCGATCTTATCAACTTTTTGAGAAATAATAGATGCGTCGAGCCCAAACGCGATTTTGACCTACAGATTTACAACTTTAAGCACAGGAGTTGAAAGCTCAAACGATATCGTCGCATCTCCAGGATGCAGTGTTTTGGTCTGCCCACTACATCCCACCTGCCAACTTAAAAGATCCCACGTACATACAGTGCACACAACCCTACATACCGAGACGCTGCATGCAATACGTGAACACAAAGTGTGCGCGACAGTGCGTGGTTTACACACGGCACTAGAAGCAGAGCCCCCAATTTGTTTTTATTCACCACTTCCAGACAACGGATCCCCCCCCCCCCACTGTTGCCGCGCAATGATGTTTTCGTGGCCGCATGTGAAGGCCACGCGAGTAAAAACAAACGCAGCCCTATTGGGGGGGAAACATTCCCCCGTGTGCTTCGAATCTCTCCCGTGGGCAAGGCCCGTAACGGACCCACGCGGGACTCCCACGACACACACACACCGAGGTTTTGACGACACCTGCAGGGTCTGACAATAGGGTTTTTCTTTGCCTGCCTGGGTCTGACGGAATAAATGAAACTCCCACTTTATTGCGGACAACACCTCCTGCTGCTTCTTATCAATTGAAGTGGCGATCAACCGAGAGCCTCATCTCGCTGCTCGTTTGTGAACGTGCCGATGTAAGAAACATAATAAGGGTTGCCTACGTTCCTTTGCAAGCCATTTCTTTTTTTACAAATAGAGTTGCAGGTATGGGGCAGTGGAGGTGATGCCACTTAGCCTATCATTTCCAATCACAGTCAGGCAGGGTTTGAGTTAGACCACCATCCCTCCACGGTTCGTGAAATATGTACCTGCAGCAGTTGTTTTTGGGATAGACCAGGGGTCGGCAACCAAAATAACAAGAAGAGCCATTTCTTTCCAATTCGGTACAAAATTCAGTATTTCAAGAGCCGCAATGCATCTATGTACATACTGTACATACGTATATATCGTCAAGAAGCAGCCCGTAAAGAGCCGCATGCGGCTCCGGAGCCGTAGGTTGCCGACCCCTGGGATAGACTGACCCGCGTCAAGGAAAAGAATAACTTTCACCAGCAAGCTAAGAAAGACGCTTACCCTTTGACAGTAATGCTCAAGTCTTCAGTACGTTATGCTCAGAGGCCTTAGAATCATGGCCACCCACGTCCGTGACATATTATGCCGCGTTGAAAAATTGCATCATCATAATTAGTACAAAGCAGGTTATTTTGCGCGGACTCGTGAACAGCAGGAATGGGGCTGATCTCTGAACAGAGCCGTGCGCTGTTCGCCTCGGCTCAAAGGTTGGCCCCCAGCCCTCATTGTCAAACACAACCGAGCCTTCCCGTACGCGCAGGATGCACAGAAGGGTCCCGCGCTCTGTAAGACTTCTCCTGGATATGAAACGTGTACAACAAGTCGGCTGCCCACCGATCTGTACGGACTATTTGGAAGGGTTTGCCGGTTACTCAACAATGTATATCTGCTAGTATGTAACCAGTCACATGCCAATCAAGGACTTTTTGAAATAATAATTCTTATCAGACCTCACGGTATCGAGTTCTGTATTTGCCGAAACATGTAAAGCTCGAACCCAACTGTATGTTGAATTCAGGCCAGAATTGGATTGTCTTTGAACAATGCTGCTCAAATTATGCACTCCCCGAAGGCCGCGCGGCTGATGGGGGTTGTCTACTTATTTATTTTATTTATATTCTACACAATGAGGTGAATTATCCATCTGGAAAGCAGTCTTTTCCTGGACGTAAAAATTGTTTGGCTATTAATATTGCCTGTGACCATACCAGGAAACTCAATGCAATGTGACCTAGTATAGAAACTTGAGTAATTAATTAAAGTATAATTACAACAAAATACACAACGGCTACTGTAAGTGACGCGCTGCAAACTCGACCGGTCCTGGCTGGGTGGGAGTCATCTCACCAGTGTTCCATTTGGCCGCTAGCTTTATGATAGGCACACATGCCAGCTCTTACAGCTCACCATGCGTGCAGCCCGCGTGAGTGGATTTAAGAACCGTGCAAAACATTTTCACGGCATTTCGCAGAAACCTGCCACCAAAAAAAACGGATTTGCTTTATGCTTACATCGGCGGGCAGCTGACGTGGTTTACGAATACTAATTTTAGCCAAACTCTCGTAACAGGAGATTTGCTTCCAACATTTCGTTTTAATCCCGGTGATTTCAGTTCAATTCACAGCCCCATTGTTGACCCACTGCTGGTGACTTGGTGGGATTTAAATGCATGCACTCCAACACTTTTAATGTCTCTCTGGCAATTGTAAGCCAGCAAAATCTCGCTGAAACCAAGATGTTCGCCGTTAGGCGTGTAATGAGTCACACACCCAAGTCAGCTGACGAATTCTCACGATTCAGCGTCGCGATTCAAAGAGACTCAATTATTTTGTCTCTTTCTTCTCTCTCATTTGTGTTGTTTCTTTTTTTAAATCTATTCTTTGTCTAAATTGGTCCAGTTATGTTCACTCCATGAGTCTCAATGCAAGCTACATAACTATTTTTTCATCCAATACGCAAGATTTACAAACGCTTTTCTCACATTGTGCTCCACCTACTTGTGGGGCCGTCCATAAATGACGTCACGCGATTCTGGACGATTTTTTATCCCCCCCCCCCTTCGTCACATGGCGTCACAAAAATCAGACCCACCCCCCCTCAAATATGACGTCCAAAGCTCTGCCCCCACCAGAAAAAACATGCTTCAAATCGCTTTAAACTATTGTCATTGTAGTGCGTATTTAATGTGGCGCTGCACTCTGATGTTGTAGGAGAAAACATCCATTAACAAGTCGATTTATTTAAGTAGAACGTTTTGATTTAAAGCTTTCGTGACTGCAGGGATTCATATTCTTGGTTCTTTCCCTTCTACGTGACTTTACCGAAAGAACCAAGAATATAAGTAGAACGTGTTGTCTATATTTATTTAAAGTTGCGCATTTTCAAGTGACGTCACATTTCTCACCCCCCCCCCCCCGTCACACATCGTCACAAATGTCTGACCCCCCCCCCCCCAGGTGAGTGACGTCATTTATGGACGGCCCCTGTTGTAAAGATACCTTCTTTTTTTTATACTCAGGATAACTAGTTGCGGGACCACAGATTTTTATTGAACAAGCGAGACATTTATCACAGCAAGGAGAATGCAGTCACCATCATTATGAAAAATTTATCAGGATGGTCTTGTGGAAATATCAAGTCAATGTTAATCACGATCTCTGTTTAATAGTCAAACTGCTTCACTTGCTAAAAGCTGTCATTTTTTAAAGGCTGGCATGGCTCAACAGGTGGAATTACAAAAAAATATCATGAGGGTGGTAGTGATGATGATTAACTCTTTAATGATGAACAGGCACACGTACGATGCATCAGTTGATTAATTAAAATGTATTCTCAATCCCATGAGAAATTCACCGAATGTTGCTGATAAAAATAGTAAGAATTGGTCATTCGTGGTTGATGTGTATTGCACGAAAATGATACTCAAATGGTTAAGTAAAAACGAGAGCAGAAGAAGCTCCGTTCCACCGAGTGAAGAAAGGCATGTGACGTTACGTATTGCAAAGCTCAATGAGATCTCACCTGGATAAACAAATCACAATGGGTTTTTTACCGTGCCAAGTGGTTTATGGGGAAAGGGCCTGCACTTGTGGGATTAGGCACCTGCGAGTGGGCAGAGCGAAGGCATCTCAGTGGTGTCCTTTCTCATATGTATCGCACGGACCCACCCTCCCCCAGAGACACCTCCGACCAACGCGGGTCTTCAGAAACATTACCCTGCCGTTATGACAAATTAAGCCACTCCTAGACCAGCGGAAGACCACAAATGTGAAGCGCCGAAGCGCACGCGCGTCGGTGTGCAACGACGCTTAACAAGGAAATGCGGTTTTTGCACGCACCTCCGATTAGCACGGTTGGCTACGTACAATGCGAAAGAAGTTCAACATACATGCATACGTACTGGCCATTATGAATGTCCACAGAGATAGGCGAGCGTTCGTGGTTAGCACATCGCGCTGTGATAATGGTGGCCCTGAATTCAATTCCTGGATATGTACATCAGCGGCACGCGGTATCCGAATCTCTCGTGGGCTTCCCCAAGCTCAACCTCAGCCTTAAATTGGTACCTGCTATAGTGTGAGAACATCAGCATTGAAGATACATTGGTGGTCGTATATCGTGCTAACAACACCACACCGTTGTGCTCCAGGCCAACCTTAATAAACAATCTTAATCACTTGTCCCGAGAGTCTACATGGATACACGGGAATCTCAGTCTTTGTATGTATGAAGGCATGCACGCGTGGCTATACAATTGTTGTGTATAATGTTTCGTGAATGTATCCGCATGTTGCAAAGTAGATCACTGAAGGCGGGTGCAATACCAGAAATGCTCGCGTAGACCAAAGCAAGTTTCGTCTTGCCTGCAGCAAGGATTCCTGTGCGCACCGCTGCGTGCAATACCTTGCAAGCAATACCTTGTAAAGAATACCTTGCTAGAAGCACTGCAGCTAAAGCCGAACGCACGTCCAGAACCAGAACCGGTGCAACATAATGGGGCAGGCAGTGCCACGTGCACTCGCTCACAAAGGTGCAATGGTCAATGCAGGACCCTAAATACGATTGCCCTTGGTAAACACAATATTATCGAGGTTTTTTTAGGTAGTACTTCATTTCACTTCATTTCTTTAGTTATAACCCAGATGTTCTGGCTGTAGAAAATACTTTCTGGATAATCCACATCACGCAAACATCCTTCTACAATCACTTACCAAAATGTACAACTGTACATGGATTCAAGCTCATAATGCAATCAACCATAGTTGTCGCATGGATTGCATGGGCCATGCCATAGGAATGTAGATTTACCACAAATGGCTAAGTCAAACAGAGATGAGCACTGCTGCATGTGCTATGACTTGACTTGGAAAATAATCTGCTAGCAGTAAGGCTTCTTTTTTATGAATTTTTTAAGCCAAGATATAAAAAGAGGAATGGGAATAAGTCAACCCACATGACAGGCAATCAACTGAAACAATGAGGCATCTGCACATTTTGGGAGTACAATTTAATTTTCTTATCTCACGGACAATCCAGCCGGGTGGCACTGTGGTTAGGGTCCCTTTCTCAAAAGCAGGCTAATAGTTTACATTCTGGTCAAGTTTTGAATGAGCCCATCATACCTCTAGGTTCGATAAAACAGGTACTACTTTGTGGGGAGTTAACAGGGATCGGTCCTGGTTCTCGCCATAGAAATGTGACTTTCCACCAATGGTGCAGTGCCACCAACATTAATGACCACTGCCAAAAACTCATTTCAGGACGGAGACACGCATGACTTTCGGATTTAACGTTTTACTTACACTTACTAAATATCCAGTGTGGCAGACAGGTTCCGCATTTTCAATCATTTCCTCATTGGCTGAGGAGAACCAGTGATTAAAAGCGACATGAACGAGAGGTTGGGTTGCAGGAGGTCACATGTAGATGTGAGTGCAGCTTTTATAACGAACAAGTTATGCAGTTCTGGCTATGGTTGCTGTGCCCAAACACAGCCGATGTGTCGGAAGAGGCCATGCGCGTGCACTGTCATTTTGTTTGAGTCGATCAAAATCAAGACGAGTCTCAGGAAAATAGTCCTGCGAAGGGGCCAGTGAATTTACGCAAGTGCAGCAACGGGCTGTGTTCGTTTTGAAACAAAACTACATTTTATTTTACTTTGCCTTCATGAAGACAGATTCACTTTGTCAAATGGTTTAGTCCTCTTCAGTGCTGGATATCTGTTAAGGTTAACATTTCAACTAACACAAATATTAATACAAAGAGGGGTGACATATATTTGATTGATAAAAAGCTACGGGTTTTTTTCCACCGGACATTGCTTATCCAAGGAGAGCTTTTGACTGAAATTCTAAAGATCACCGGTCATAATCAGGGTGGGGCGCTGACTATGCTCATCGTCCCCTCTAGAGTGAATTTAAAAAGGAGGACCACGTTGTGAGAGACAAAAATAAGTTGTCCTTCAGATAGAATATTCTCTTGACATGGTAATGTGAACTTTACACCACTCTACTCTTGACTGTCGACAAAGATGAGTACGGCAAAACGCTCTTTTTTTCCCTCGTTTGCATGTTAAACTTGTTTTCCACTTGGAAACCGAGCATTTGATATGACGCATTATCCATATGCAGGAGCCATGTTTATAAATTCAGTTGTATTGGCCAGGTCTCATTTGCAAGTGCCGTTTTGAGGTCAGCATGACCCCACGGCTAAAGCGATGTTTACAACAGAGAGGGTCAACGCGAACCGAGTCGTGGCTGCGATCTGAGCGGAGAGGCGCGAGTGGCGACGCACTGCGATAGCTTTCGTTTGGTTTCACCGACAGCACTGTATTTCCTTCAAGCGCCATTCTGCAGCGGTGATGAATAATTTTGGGAACGCCCGTCAGCGGAACACTGTGCCGGAGAATTTTGCCCAAGTGCACTCTACCATGCCAGGAAGCTCGGGTCTTGACTTCAGAACTCAAGGAAGTGTCTCAAATGAAGACGTGTTGTGAAACGCCAGACGCCCTCCATATGTAGCGTTGGCACTGACACTGCTTGCCACATGCAGTCGATGTCATCTGCAAGTTTCAACTGTTTCTGCTTCTGTGATGGAGTTTGCGTTGAAAGGCCACAAACCGAGATGGTTGGCAGATTAAATGAGTTCATAATCAACGATTTTTGGGTTTAGATCGCGTTATTTATAAATGTGTCGTAACCCTCCACCACCCGACAAGGCCAATCAGTAAAAAAGTGTCACGTTGACAAAAGACAAATAGTTCACTGCTTTAGCCCACCGGTGTGTTGAAGCGTGGAACCACAACATTTACAATTTGAGTACGACGTTTCGCTGGTAATTGCATCCAGCATCATCGGGCAATTCGCCAGAATGGTGAGGCTCTGCTGTGTCTCCCTTTATGAACAATATTGGTCGCGAAAGCCTACGTGTTAAACAGATTAAATGAGGACTGTTATTCGGCATTGCTGGATACAAAATGGGTTTTAAAATGGTACTAAGTCAGCCTTTGGACTTGATGAATGCTCAATATTTATTCATTTTAACGCACTGGAAACATGATTTAAATATCCGAATTTGTGAAATGACAATAGGCCAAAACTCAAAGTGTCTCAATATTCATAGTATGGGGTAGTATTTCAGTCATAGAAATTCAACATTCCCTTATAAAGACTTCGGAATATCTAAAGGACAACCCACAAAGCCACTGATTGCACTCCAGATTTACCCTCATTTTTAATTCACAATAACAGTATTGTGTTCATTTGTTTAAATGTAAGTTGACATTTTTTTTGGTAAACCTGCATTTGATCCTGAATATTACGTTAAATTAAATTGGAATTTTGCTTAAGAAAGCAGTCAAAAAAATGTTAGAGAAAAAAATATTCAGCTTAATCCTACTTGGATCATCTAAGTGTCAGTGTTTCAATAATAATCTATACACCATCCAAATGATGAATGGGCGGCTAGAAAATGAGGAAGTTCCTTCATATTTCAACAAATGTATTTTTACTGAGGCTGCCATAAAGTGGTTCATAGCATTGGGGTATTCAAAAAAGGAAATTAGATGTTATCAAATGAACCACAAACCCCAAAACTCCCAAGAAACCACACCTCAATTCAAAATCAGAGAGTGGCGGGTGACTGACCTAGGGCTCGACACTTTCAAGGGAGAATGATTTCCACGCAGATAAGCAGCAAAAACCCAACTTTATAGTGCAGCCTATAACGCCGAGTTAACAAAGTAAAATACGGAAGTTCAAGCGATTGACTGGTGCCGCCTGAATCTGACCATTCTGAATGTCAAACATCCTGCAGGGTGAATTTATCACGGGTTAATGTTTTATTCCCATCTATACAACCACCTCAATAATTAATTATCATACGAAAGGCAAAAAGGTAAAAGCGTATAAATGCTTAAATGAGCACATGGAGTGGCTCTCATTTGGTGGCAGCCTCACAGCCTGGAAGTGGGACTTCTACAAGGGGCCGGTCTCTCCGTGGGCCAACAACTTCTGGTTTCCCACTGAGTGGTACCCATAGTATCAACCCCGAAGAGTAGATGAGCAGAGTCGACCCTGAGGGGCGACTTCAACTTGGCACTTTCTAATTGTCCAGCATGCTAACAATCAAGGCCGTCTGAATGGAAAAATATTTTTTTTCATCCAGGAAGGGATTCAACGAGTCTCAAGATTTTCAGGATAGTCCTCCATAAAAGGTGTGGTCAATTTTTGTATCAAAGGATATTTTTGGATGTGGTGAGGAAACCAGAGTGCCCTGAGAAATCTCAAACATGCTACGGGGAAAGCAATGACACTCTACGCAAACAGCCTTTCAGGAACCTACTTGCTGTCCTGTCTGATATGGGCACCAGGTTGCCCGAAACGTGTGCGACACACACCCAGCTCAGTCTCTGACTGACCCACCAACCCTGCTAATAATCACCGCATTTAGCCAAAACACCCGGCAAACCCAACCCACAGCATCAGCAGGAGGACGCTTAATGCAAAAATCTCATGCCCCTCAAATATTCGGTCGAGCGGCACAGTGGTTAGACTACTTGACTCACAGTTGCAGGGTCGAACATTAATATCCAGCTTCGAGCTCTATGCAACCAATCATCCACTCAAGAGTAAATAAAATTATTACAATTATTAAGTCAGCAGTTGGCATCCTGTGGGGTGACCCCCCCCCCTTCACCCCCCCCCCCCTCTGCAATGGGAATGAGGAATTTACACGACTGGCCTGAGGCAAGCAATGAGCACCGCCCAATGCTTGTCTGAGCAGGGATACACAACTGTCACAAAGACAATATTTAATGTAGAAATTAATTGGACAATTTTCTTTGAGCTTGTATGGTCAGTAGATACTACTGCAGCAGCTTGGGCACCACCGAGTGATAACGACTTTACAGTGGCGTTGCTTTGAATGACGTAAACTTCCAAACTCTCCTAGCACAGTAAAGGGCAGCATTCCAAACAAAAATACCGGTCCAGGCGGCCAATGACAACACGAAAATCAGAGATCCGGGAAGACAACAATACTTTTATACAAACGATGATGCTAGTTGCTGTAGCGACAGTTTATAAACTTAACACCGACAGCACGGTATGCCATCTTTACCAACGTGTCGCTTGGGAAGTGCTGTTGTGTTTCTTACAATGGTTGTGGAAAATTACATTCCATTCCGAGTGTTGTTTGTGTACGAGTCATGAAATGAGACCAAGATCGGCGAGGTCATTACACGCTAAAAATTGCCATCATCCACCAGCTGGAC
Source organism: Lampetra planeri (assembly GCF_965212315.1). Lineage (NCBI taxonomy): Eukaryota > Metazoa > Chordata > Hyperoartia > Petromyzontiformes > Petromyzontidae > Lampetra > Lampetra planeri. The sequence continues at coordinate 13,639,342 of NC_136118.1, read as the reverse complement.
ACATGCATAATATTTATTTTGCACGCTTCCATAATGTGGTATATTTTAAGTTTGTATAAAGTGTAATTCAGTTGAATAATGAATGTGGCGAAATCTTAAGGACAATCCGTAAGTATTAGCATTCACTCATCGTATAACAAGAAATAAACACAGAATAGAAGATCAAAATCTAGGTAGATACTAGTGCCACAAATGCCACCACACCTCACCATCACTTCTTTCCTTCTGCCAGATGCAGAAGGAAAAATAACTGTGTTACACTGACAGCCACCCGACCTCCAAGCTCCGCTTTTACTATCTCATCACCACCATCTGGCTTGAGGTCTTCCTCTCCACCGCTGACCTCAGGACACCACTCCAATGTCATCTTGTAAACTATCCTGCATGCTGCAGATGTGTCTCACCCATAAGGTCCTCTTCCTGATTTAGTCTACAATCATATCGTGCCAGGTTCTGTTAAAAAATGTCAAAGTTGCAGAAACATCAGCATGCAATTATCACAAATTATCCTTAATTACCTATACTCAGCATGTACCTGTCCTTCCTCCGTATCTCCGCTGAGTACGGTTGGCTACGTACGGTGCAAAATAAGTTCATCATACATACATGTTTATGTTTCTTAGTTGCTGAGTTAAAGTCGGGCTCTCTGATCGGTTCAATAAATAACCCTCTATTCTTCCAAACTAAATATTGTGTTGACCTGAGCACACACAATGAGCAGCTGGATGCGGGCTCCTGCGCCGCTCCACATCCCATGACGCACAATATCAAGTGCTCAGTTTTACATTTTCATGAACAGCTACGTGGGCGAAGGCACGGGGGCCACAGGAACTTCCAGCTGCGATCGGCAAGCCAAGGCCACCTCTCCGTAGTGCGCGTCGCTCTCACAGGTGCATGCTGCTTGTTTTTGCCTCCTTTTTGTGGGCAACACTACTATAGAGCTCTCTTGCTGAAATGAATTACAGGATCAGCGCGTGCTTGGGAAACGTCGATGTCAAATATGTCCCCGTTCTAAAAGCTGACCAAGTTTTGTTCATTAATGTTACTTTCCGCACTGCCACTGACTACCAACTCTTGGACTTGCAGGTTGGGAGTCTCATACCTAAGATGCCTGCACGTTACAGCAAGACCACCTACAAATCACTGTGGTAGACATCCCAAGTTATTATTGACAAACATAATTTGAGTTCTCATATGGCAAAACAAAAAGGATGTGCATTTACTCAGGAAACCGGTTTGTTCGTTGCATTTCTTGCCACAGGAAACATCACAAGGCCGCTGTTCAATTGTCCTGCGTGAAGGAACGCCGTACAATTACGGGGATATTTCACGAAACATAATTTTTTTCAAGATACAAGCATTTCATTCACAACGAGATATCTTGCACTGAGCTTTTAAAAGTGGCGTGCAAAGAATGATCACGATCATCGGTGACCATTGCACGCAGCCTGTACAAGCCCGCAGCTATGAAAGAAAACGAGTCTGAGACTTTCCTATAGCTACACTGACACTTTTTCAAAAGAACCCTCGATGGCCGATAAGAGCTCATAAAGGGTCCCCCCGCCAAAGGTACGGGGGCCACAACTCGGGCCCAGCACAGTAATTTGTGCGTAGCATTGTGAATTCTGATGTTTCATAGTCTACAGTGAAAATGTCAAACACTGAAACAGAAAAGTGATGCTAAAATGGCATTTACTATAATATGTTTTCCCCTTTTTTCAGGTGGTAAGATGTTAAAACACCAAACTGAAACCTTTTTGCAAGGAATCATGTCTGCAAGCACTATCACAGTAATGAGAGCTCAGGGTGAGCAGCTACATCATGGGACCTCCTTTGCCAGTACAAAAATATGAGAATAGGTTTTCCCCTTTTTTCTGGCAACAAAACAGGTGTTAAGATTTTGACTTAAAACTTTCGTAACTGCAGGAATTCATATTCTTGGTTCTTTCGGTAAAGTCACGTAAATAGAAAACTAAATATTTTTGAAAAAATATTAAAATAAAATAATAAAAATAATAAAAAGAAACAAAAAAATAAAAATAATTAATTGAAATTAATAAAAGCAAAAAACCAGCAATAAAAACTGTAAATTGTCAAAAAAAATGTTTTACGTGACTTTACCGAAAGAACCAAGAATAGGTGTTAAGATGTTAAAACACCAAACTGAAACTTTTTACAAGGAATAATGTCTGCATTAACCACAATACTTGTGGTCAGAATGCAAACAAAAAACGTACTCTGATAACATATGCATATATATGTTTTGTTGCCAGAAAAAAGGGGAAAATTTATTCTTAAATTTTGCCACTAGCCATGATGTAGCTGCTCACCCCGAGCTCTCATTACTCTGATAGTGGCTTTGTCTTTGTGCTGTTCGCCTTTGGGCGTCCTGTGGTCTAACACCGTGTGAGACTAGGCTCGAAAGAAAGCTGTCTCTGGTGTGGACCAATCAGTTTCAAAGACAATGCATATATTATCAGAGTACGTTTTTTGTTTTCATTCTGACCACAAGTATTGTGGTTAATGCAGACATGATTCCTTGTAAAAGGTTTCAGCTTTGTGTTTTAACATCTTAACACCTGTTTTGTTGCCAGAAAAAAGGAGAAAAGCTATTCTTATATTTTGACACTGCCAAAGGAGGTCCCATGATGGCATTTACGCCATCAGGCTGGCATTTACTATTTTCTACATGCACACGTCTTCACAAAGATGACGCAACAGCCATTTCAAAATATTCTCCGAAATGCCGCTATAAAACACAAAGGTGCAGCATTAATGTACAAAATAGGAACTGAAATTAAACGTGCATTCCAATTTGTCCAACAACACTAAATCCAAGGTCAGAAAAAAACGAGCGCTGCTTCTCTGCGCAATCAAACGCTCGACCACAAACCAAAGTTGACGGGCAATTAGCTTAATTCCTCAATGGGTAACCATTTAATTCGGCAGAATATTATAAGCATACAAAAAAGGACCGTGTCATCTGGGCTGGTGGGGTTTTGGTTACATGTCCCGTCTCGAAACCTCAGCCTGGGGTCAACTCGGACAAACACGATGTCGTTGAGCTTGAGTGTATGGCACAAGTTTGCGTGTGTGCAAGCCAGGCATTGGTTCTGTGCAGAGTGGAAAGAGTTTTCATCGTAAAGACGTTTCCATGCCACTGCGGGTTTTTAAGACGCCAACTGTACAACCCAACAGCTGACGGCAGAAGTGGCCAGCGAATATAACCCAGCGACGGCAGCTGCCTCAGACCTCAAATAACGAAATATCTCTCTCTCGACACAACGACGCCAACAGCTAATGGGTTTAAAAAAAAAAGACCAACGCTATTGGATAATTACAAAATTACCACCACTTTCACCACGCGAGAAAGCGACGAACACTCAAACGGTGCGAGTGCACAATCCCACGTACACTAAAGGGACGTCCATAAATGACGTCACGCACCTGGGGGGGGAGGGGGGGGTCAGACTCAGACATTTGTGACGATGTGTGACGAGGGGGGGGGGTTGATAAATGTGACGTCACATCAAAATGCGCAACTTTAAATATATATAAACAACACGTTCTACTTAATTAAATATACTTTTTAATAAATGTTTTCTTCTACAACATCAGAGTGCAGCGCCACATTAAATACGCACTACAATGACAATAGTTTAAAGCGATTTGAAGCATCTTTTATTTTTTGGGGGGAGGGGGCAGAGCTTTGTGACGTCATATTTGAGGGGGGGGGTCTGACTTTTTGTGACGCCGTGTGACGAGGGGGGGGGAGTCAAAAATCGTCCAAAATCGCGTGACGTCATTTATGGACGGCCCCTAAGGCACATTCATTCAAGTGCTCACACCCGTCCGCACGTGCACACAGATACACAAACACGCGAGTCGGGCATCCAATTGACGACCCTCTTGGCAATTTGCCTTGAAAACTTCATTCACATAAAAATCACACTCGTCCCTCACACACCCCATCTCATACCCACCACGACTCGCACGCTTATACCCTGGCTCGCAGTTCCACCTTTATATCCGTGCCCGTTTCTCGTGCCCTCTTTCTACCCATGGCTCTAACATTAAACTCTGCACTGTCCTTCAATCAACGCCGACCCTGCACCGAGCCCTGCTCCTTTGATGAATGGGCCCTAACCCGACCAGCACTGCCATAGAAGGCGCCCTTGAACACACTGCGAGCACTTCTTCTGCAATTTAGACATTCTGCGTTGCACTTTCAAGAAACGTACCTCTACACTGCCCATGCATTGGCGCTGCCGTGGCCCCGGTCAGCACTGCTGGGTTCTACCTCAACACTCACCCCAAACTCCCTGCCCACTGCCATGTCCAGCACTCCTGTTTATGTCTCTTGCCTAGCCCGGCAAAGACACCCAGGTGCAGCCTCAGGTGTCCCTCCCTGCCCCCATGTGCAGCCGTGCCCAGCCGTGCCTCAACTCTCCCCTGTCAATCACAGCTCTGCTCATCACAACCCTCTCCCTGCGCTCCTGCCACCACCCCCCCCACCACCACCACCACGCTCTCCTCTGCCCTGCCCACCCTGTGACCCCCATGCCCCTGACAGCCCTGTACCTCCTGGCCATGCCCTTCTACTCATCTCCCCGCCATCCCAAACTCACCGACTCCGTGTTTCTCCTTCGCCACCGGGCACCAACGCGCCATAGTCGGCGCCTGCACCGCGCAAGAGGCGGAGGGAGACGAGGTGGACGAGCAGAAGAGAGGAGGCCGGGCACGAGAGACGAGGAGGAGGAGGAGAGGGGGGAGAGGGGGGTGACGGCGGCAGCAGTGACAGGTGAGGGGACACCTCGTCAGTCCACTCAGCGCTCCGCTACAGTCGCCATGTTGGACCGCTTCGTCACGTGGCCCCAACGTGCCCTGCCCGGCACCCGCGGACCCCACCCCCTCACCTACAGCCCCGCCCTCATGCACAGCTGAGCCCCGCCCCTGACACTGAGCCCCATCCCATGACACTGAGCCCCGCCCCCTGACACTGAGCCCCGCCCCCTAACACTGAGCCCCGTCCCCTGACACTCAGCCCCGCCCCCCGACACTGAGCCCCGCCCCCTGACAACTAAGCCACGCCCCCTGACATTAAGCCCCGTCCCCTAGCATTGAGCCCCCCCTGACACTGAGCCCCGTTCCCTGGCACTGAGCCCCGCCCCCTGACACTAAGCCCCGCCCTCTGACATTAAGCCCCGCCCCTGGCACTTAGCCCCGCCCCTCACACTGAGCCCCGCCCCCTGGCACTGAGCCCCGCCCCCTCACACTGAGCCCCGCCCCCTGACACTAAGCCCCGCCCCTCACATTGAGCCCCGCCCCCTGACACTAAGCCCCGCCCCTCACACTGAGCCCCGCCCCCTGACACTGAGCTCCTTGTTATCCCCTGAGGTTTGTCGTCCCGCCCACCAGACTTCTGGGCCCTCAAACGTGACCCCTCCTACAACTCCTCAAGCACCACCCTCTTCCACCACTTAACCCCGCCCCTTACATTAGCCCCGCCCCTCTAATCGCGGTGACTCCTCCTACAACTTCGGGGCCGTCTATAAATGACGTCACGCGATTTTGGCCGATTTTGACCCCCCCCCCTCGTCACACGGCGTCACACAAAGTCAGACCCCCCTCAAATATGACGTCACAAAGCTCTGACGCCCCCCCCCCCCCAAAAAAACATTTCTATTTTGAAAATAAAACATGCTTCAAGTCGCTTTAAACGATTGTCATTGTAGTGCGTATTTAATGTGGCGCTGCACTCTGATGTTGTAGGAGAAAACATTTATTAAAAAGGTGGCGTTGGAAAGCTGAAATATAGCATAACATTCAATTGAAAATATTCAACGTCTAACTAAAACTGCAGATGTTCAGAATGTTATATTGAAATTCTCTGAAAATTGTAAAATATTAAAAGTAATTTTAACTATTAAAAAAATACTTGAAACTTTGTAGTAGAACGAAGCGAAATGGAGAGTACAATTATAACAATCACATATTCATTCCAGGTGGTAGTACCCACATGTTCACCCACTCACAGCTGTGTGCTAATCTAACCCCGTGACATTTTTCTAATCCTGACCCACGAATTTAGCCCGGTAATTCTGGTTTTCAACTCCAGTGATGAAGACTTCACAACAGCGTTGTTCTTCACTGCGGGCGCCTGGCAGTACACAGAGAGTGCTGTCAAACCCAAATGATTTCAAATGTGTTGACGGCCCTCAACACTGATGTCTTATCGGCGAAAGTGGCCTTCCCCTCTGAAAATGAGTGATGAACGACCTGCCTTACACGTACAGCGGCTCCCACTGAAGTCCTCCCAATGCATCCGTAACTACCAGCAGGGCCACTTGCTAGCCACGGCGTACTGACCCCGTGGGATTAAGCCATGCCATGTTCATCTCGCGCTGAGGTTCAAATTGAGAGTGGACATGATCATCAATTGGGGAGGGCTTTCGCCGCCGCCACGACCCCCTTGTGGATGCCGACTGATTGCTGGGTGGCTGTGAGTAGAGGGGGGGGGAGGCAGACGGCGGTGTGGTGTGGCTTGTGTGGGATAATGTTTTGAACGGGGGGGGTGTGTAAGTTGGCAGCGTGGGAGAGAGAAGGGGGCTCTGGGTGCGCGCTAAATCTTTGGCAGGGAGAGGCTGGGTCACAACAGCGGTGGGTGGGGTGCGTGGCCAGGCCACTCGACTGGCTGCCTGCCGGGTGAGGAGCAGAGAGAGGGAGGATGAGAGAGAGAGGGAGGGGGAAGAGTACAGTGTGGTAGAATAATAATAACAAGCGACGTAGGCGGCTGTTCAGAGGTCGCCGACGCCTCTCAGCCGGAGCAAAGGTCCCTTCTCTGCACCGGAGACGTCGAAAATCCCGAACGAATCCCGACGGTACGGAGGGGGCACGCAGGCGGTGTATTCCGCAAGGGCTCAGTGCAGGTTCGTGGGCTGGAGGGGGTGGGGAGGTCTCTGACTACCCTCGCTGACAACTGCCCCGAGACCAGCAGGATCCAGGGACACGGCAACTTAGAGGCTCCACGTTCCTATAGCCAGTCAGGCGAAGGTTCTGCAACGGCATTCGTGGTTCACGGAATAAGGTGTGTGTACTGTATATATGACTCTGGCATTTAAGCCAGCACTGGCGGTGCATTCGAGGTGAAATCGTGACCTGGTGGTGGTGGTGGTGCAGGAGGAAGCCGTGTGATTTTTGCACCAGATGTTTTTTTTTTGCGCAAAGGTGCCACTTTCCAAAAGAGGAAACCACGCGTGTGATGCCACCTCGGGCGTCGCACAAAGGCGACATTCACACGCGCACTCGGCAGCTTTGCCCACAGGCATTTAAAAAAATTGATGCCAACATGTTTCTGGAATGTTTGCGCAATTTCACTTTTTACAAGCGTTAAACCATCATAGTTCAATCACGTGGGGGCCCTCTGCCAGTCGCCTGCTGGAGGAAGAAGGTCATGTCCTCACAGTGTCCCTCGTGAGACTTGTTCGACCATACACTTCATCGTGCGGGTTGGTGGAGAGGTGGAAGAGGAGGTGGCCGAGGTGAGGGTGGCCAGGACCGCGTCAGATACCACTCGCCACCGATGTTAAATTGTGGATGGGAATTGAACTCGCGTTTCTGGGTTCATCGTTCACGCTGCTAACCACTGCGCCACTCATCCCTGCCGCACTAATAGTAAACACGATAAGCAAAGTAATTTATTTTGTACATATTGTATAGGAATAATATGAACTTTCGATTTAAAGCTTTCGTGACTGCAGGGATTCATCTTCTTGGTTCTTTCGGTAAAGTCACGTGATAATTATTTTATTATGTTTTATTTTTATTATTTTGTATTACTTCCCTTCTACGTGACTTTACCGAAAGAACCAAGAAGATGAATAATATGAACGATTACGTATTCCCAGGGAATAAATAACTGCATTGTAATTCTAGATTTGAAGCTTTCGTGACTGCAAGGATTCATATTCTTAGGTTTTTTCGGTAAAATCACGTAGGTAAAAAATTAAAATGAATACAAGTAAAATTACTAAGTCACGTAGGTAAAAAATTCAAATTAATAAAAGTAATTTTACTTTAATTAATTTTATTTTTTTACGTAACGAAAAAACCTAACAACAAGTTCATTGTAGTTTTGTAAAGGGAATTCCTATTGAAGAGGCATCACCAGTTTCATAAAGCACCGCCACGGCTGTAATGCGAAGCAATGGAAGTTACGGAGGCCAACATCACTGAAAGTGTTTTCTGCAACAACAGCCACATGCACGGCAGTTTTGTGGTATAATCCTCCAGGGCTATACTCATCATCATGATTTCAGGCTTTGCTGAACAAAAGGCAGTCACTTGCATCATAATGTGGCTCTGATGGCACACTTGTCAAATAAATGGGTATTATAAAGCTTGTACGTATATGATAATACCAATTATTATAATGTCTAGCTGTATACAGCGTCGTTCATGCAAATTGCATCTCACAATCGCCAAGCAGCCGCAGACAAGCTGGAAGGAAGCCAGACGGTGAGTTGGCACCAATAATTTCCCGAGCTCTGGGTTCGAACCCAGTATCTTAGCGGGAACTGGAGGAACAGGAGGATTTATCCACAAATCTGGCTGTCGCCTGATGAAGCTAGTTGTAATTACTGGCGAAACGTCATACTCAGATTGTAAATGTTGTGGATTTACTCTCCGACACACCGGTGTGCTGTACTAGTAGCGAATTGGCCGTTCTGTTTACATGACAAACCTTAATAATTTGCTGTGTCAGGTGGTGGCGGGTTTAACGACACAGTTATATTTAGGTGATCTAACCCAAGACAAAACCTGTATTATGGATATTATTCGCGAAAGCCTACTACTACTACGTGTTAAACCGGGTTATCACGCCAAGTCAAGCTTACTTTGTTGAACCAGCTGAGAACTCAGGAGACCAAGGACGAGTCTCATTCGCAAGATTGACCTAAGGGGGTTCACCAAAATGACAAAATGAAAGCAAATCGGGTACAGAAATGAAGTAAACAGAAGTCAGAGCAAAGTAACCATGGCACATAAGAAATCGAAAATATTGCACAAATATAAGGGTTAAATAATGCATTCCCTGTAGCGTGAGTCGGCTTGGGCAGATTGCACACAAAAAAAACATTTAATTTTTACGAATAACGCTTATTTCAGCTGTGAGAATTCAAATGTGTTATTTTATTCACATGCCTGGAACGTCTCTGACAGGGCCTGTGAGGTAGCACATCCCCCCATGACTGTTTGTTCAGGCATCCACCTTTGAAATTTAACAAACGATGGACAAAGATTCCACACAAACGAGTTGTACCTCAGAGTCACATATAAACCTTGCAAGGGAAAACGACTTTGACCTATCCAGTGACCTGCTAATCTACCAGCTTAACCTAGTGACCGAGTCAGTGACCCGCTGACCTACCAGCTGACTTAAGGACTCATAGAGCAGCAATGACAGCGCCGACGTCACCGACCATACGGCCGGCCGAGTGGCCAGCTGACCCCGTGACCCGCTGACGTTTCGCTGGTGATGACAACCAGCTTCATCCGGCGATTATCCAGAATTGTGAAGAAGTCGTCCTGGATTTTTTTTTTAACTCGACTGCTGGGCCAGGGCCGTGAACACAGACAAACACTGCCCTGTGCTCGCGTGGGCAGGGAGTCCGCCAGGACTACCGCTTGCCGTCACGCACCATCGTAGCCAATGCGCAACCCCCGTTCGGCACTTCTCTCCCGCCAACCACGTGGCCCACACATCTTAAGAGCTGTCACTGCCCAGAGGCCGGGAGGTCGCAGGGTGGGTATGCCAAGTAACCACGTTCCATTCATTCGGAGAGTGAAAGGCATGGTTAAAGGACAATGTTTGTAAGTCATGCGCGTCATGACTCGTATTATATGCGGGGGTCTAAGGCAAGCGAGGCAGTCTGGACCAAGCACCAAGCCCTTTCTTCGCTGCTTCGACACAGTTTATTGCAACGTTTTATGGACCCAGCACACAGTTGGATTTAATAATGGCGTACGTGCAACTCTTACTTTCAGCAGAAATTCGTAATAATTCCCACTTGAACCGTAAGCTTCCCAGTGAAATCGCTTGCACTGAGCTAACAAATGTATCATAATTTTTTGGTGTGATTATTCATATTTGCTCATTCCTACTTTCTCGGACTTTTGGCCAACATCGCTTTCCATACATGCGCAGAGGCATTCTGCAGCATGGGAGCCACAGAGGCATTTCGCCTTCATTTAGACTCATCAGCATGCCATACCCAGCTTCTAACTGACAAGCATTATAAGAGTGAGAAGACCGATACAAACTCTAGGGCCTCTACAAGTTCATACCAACACGGAACATTTTACTGTCCTGTGCATTTCAAGAAAACCTGTAAATAATCGAGTTGAAAAGCCTGCTAGCTCAACCTCGGTTAGGGTTCAACACCGCCAATCATCTCTCAAACGTTGATAAAGTACCGATTTGTAGGATATCAACAATTTCTCCTCTCTGGAGGGACTGTCCCCACATTGGGAATGAGGAGCTATCACTGGTCCAAGATGTATTTGAACACAAGACAGCGAGACACGTATTTAAAATTATGGAATCGTGAGATACTGTAGCTCAGCAGGCACACCATTGGGCTCGTGATCTCAATTCGTGAGTTAACATCCAGATCAGGGTTACCGCTCTCTCCCAACACGCACGTGCCCTGTCCATCCGCTGCTGGATGAGGATCTTCCCAAGTCGTGTTGGGTCGTGGGAGTTGTTTCACCAAACTTCAGCCGGTCACTGCAGGCTGGTGAAAGCAGGGAGCGTAGTGCGATGCAACGTAGGATTTTGCTGCACCGCCCTCTGCTGTCTACCACACAGCCCCGCAGCAGCCTACAGCAACACTTGTCTCTGTGCACGGTGATCTCACATCCAGGAACTGTCCAGGCTCAGAAGCTTAGCTTCAGAAGCTTAGCTTCTGAGATCTGATGAGATCAAATGCATTTTGTGTGATTTGGTCACATGTCTATCCGCGGATTAATTTCGGCCGGGGTCTGTCCAGGTCAGCGACACGGAAAATATTTCCCCAATCCAACACACCACATCACCACATCCAGCACACCACATCCAGTATACTTCCTCACATGTCTATGGCTGCTGGTCGCGCCATATTCAAATATTCAGCGAGACAGAGGGCCCTGCCGTGGCTTATCCCCAACATTGTGAGTAAATTGATCACCACCTGATGGTCAGTCAGAGTGACTGCCCCGTGTCACTGAAAACCACCACCGGTACGCGAACGCGTCTCGACGTGCGCGGTGGCACTTGCGACCAGCGAATGAAGCCGTGAGCGAGTGAACGGATGGACGCACGAACGACTGCGACAGATGAAGTACGTGAGCACGCGGGGGGCAGCAGCTGGCAGCTCCTTCCGAGAGGCGCTGTTCTCGGGCTACGCGGTGGACGGGGGCCTCTTCGTGCCGGAGGAGATCCCGCGGGTGTCTGCCGACACGCTGCGGCAGTGGCGGGCCCTCTCCTACCCGCAGCTCGTGCAGAACATCTGCTCCCTCTACATCTCCCCAGACGAGATCCCTGTGCAGGAGCTGGGAGGTACCCACTCACCTCCCCCCCCCCACACTCTGCTTTGTATCTTCTCTAAGGGGCGTTCAGCACACGGGATGGAACAATTCGGCCCATTCCACTCTTTGATGAATTGTCACGATTCGTTTCTGTTGGCAACACTGAGCCATAGCTGGACATTCCATATTCCTATGACCGGGGCTAGTCTCTCTCCGTGTGACAACCGCTGCTGACTTCCCACACATTGATAAGAATGTCATTAACTCAAAAGGGATGGTAGAATGATTCTACCACCCCATCGGGAATTTAACTCACGACCATCCAATTATTAGTACCCCCACCACAATGCTACCCAGCCACATAAAACATGACTACTTTTTTTACATGTAAGGAAAGCATCTGCACGGTTCCTAAAATTAAATGTATTAAGTTAGACAAATGGGCCTCTGATCAATGTTTTCCTGCAGCATTTGTTAAAGCAAGTATAACGCCAGACAGGTTTCGATTTTTCTAAATCTCATCAGCAAGAGTGCGGCCTGTTAAACAAATGCTAAAGGGTAGTTCGACGTGATAAGCAAGATGCACTCGCAACTACCATGGGGCCATAAGCGTTTTTTTACGAAGGCAGAGTGAAGAGAGAAACGGTACCAAATGACAACGTCATTAACACATAGGCTTTCGCGACCAATATTCATAATAAAGGTATTTTGGGTTAGATCGCGTAAGTATAAATGTGTCGTTAACCCGTCACAGCCAATTAGTAAGGTTAGTCACGTCAATACAATGTGCCAATTAGTTACTACTGCAGCCCACCGGTGTGTTGGACAGTAAATCCACAACATTTACAATGTCAGTGCTCAAATAGTTTTGTTTACGTGACAAACCTTACCGGTTGGCTGTGTCGGGTGGTGGCGGGTTTAACGACACAACATTTATACTGACGCGATCTAACCCACAAAAACCCCCTTTATTACGGGTAACGTCGTCGCTTCGCAATGGACGCGACACCGTAGTCACCGCACTGCCGCCGTCGCTTCTCCTGTGGTGCCACGCAGCTCTGGTCGACCGGGCCCTCAGCCGGTTTGCCCACAGTGAGGTGGTGACCTTCAAGAGGCTCAGGGATGGCCTCAACGTCCTCGAGCTCTTCCACGGCCCCACCATGGCCTTCAAGGACCTGGCCATGTGCTGCCTGGCACAGTTCATCCTCTACTTCCTGCAGAAGGAAGACAGGCATGTCACCATTGTAGTGGGTGAGTGCCCGTGGGTTCAGTCGGGTCACTACAAGATGCCGCGTTGATTTTAACTTTTGTGTGTTTGTTTTAATTTAACGATTCGGCATCAAAGTGTGTTGGTCAGAAATGCCTCTGTACCTTGTGCTTTAATCTAACGGTAATTATATTAAAATATCTAAAGTGTCGAGAGGGCCATGTACGCCAGTAATCCAGCACACTGTGTCGGCGAGGGTTTGGTGGATCGTACAGAAAAATAAACTCCCTTCGCGTGGGCGTTGAGGTGTCACACCCTGGCTCGCCAGGAGAAGGCGGTACATCACAAATGCGGACTCTTCCTATGAACACGTAGGCGGGTTTAACGACACATTTATATATTTACGCGATCTATCCCAAAAAACCTCGTTTATGGATACAATAGAGTGATTCCCCCTTGCATGCGTGGGGTTTCTCCACATGCTCAGGTTTCCTCCAACGTGTCAACAACTCAATTATTGGCCGATAACACCTTAACATGTAGAGGATCGCAGAGCTTCGGCAAATGTTGGCATCGGTTCACTGCCCGGCTTGATGCCTTCCCTCCTGCGTGCGTGGTTCCTAGCCACGCTGTGAGTCGCTCGCTCTCTCTCTACGAGAGTGAGCGCTCACCGAGCGGCAGTCGAAAAACCTATTCCGATGATCGGTATCTTATAGTAAGCAGTGAAGAGCTGGTGGTAACAAGAGCTGCCGCGACTCGTGACGGTGGAGGTCACCGGTGTGTGGCAGTGCCGGATTAAGCTAGTGCGGGGCCTGTAGCATGATGTTATAAAGGGGCCCTAAATAAATAAAAAACATAAATATTAAAACACAAATTTTTTACTTGCAAAGTAAAGTAATTGTACGTTTTAAATTGCTATACGGCCAGATAATATGATAAATTGCTAACATTAAACACCCATTCGTTCATAAAAGTTGAAGGCAGTATAGTACTATAATTAAAAATAGAACAAGTGCAGAATCACTGAACTGGAATTGATAGCTTGAAAGCATTTAGCGCGGGGCCCTTGAAAGTGCGGGGCCCGTAGCTACTACATATGTAGCAACTTTTGCTAATACGATCATCCGGCACCGGTGTGTGGGTGCGCACGCTTCCCCCGGCTCACGGCAGGGACGTCGGGAGACACGGGCGGCTCGGCGATCGCGAGCTTGCGAGGGGCGGAGCGCGCCGACGTGGTGGTGCTACTGCCCGGCGGACGCTGCAGCCGCGTGCAGGAGCTGCACATGACCACGGCAATGGAGGAGAACGTGCACGTGTTCACAGGTGAGCCCCCCCCCCCCACCGTCGCCGACGTCCCCCTGACGTTCCCCGGCGACGCGAAACGCGCGTCCGCGGCGAACGCACGAGGACCGCCAATGTCGACGATAGCAACCACGGGGAGCGTCATCAGAATCGGAATAATTATTTGGACTGGAGAAGGAATCCGATGAGCTATGAAGCTCTTTTTCACAGATGTCCAGTAGGGGCGGGTAAGAACTAATAAACTACAAATGATATAAAAAAACATGATAGTAGTACAAGAAAGGTAAACATCAACCAAACACATACAAACACAACTCAGCCATCCTCACCACCGCCGCACCACCACTACCACCAACGTTTTGTTTTCCACGCTCTTTTCCCGATTAGATCTGCCTGTCGTTGATTAGAATTCATCACTTATACCTTCTTTCGACTTTATTCCGTATTCATCGTACGCTAAATGCATTCCTTTGACAAAATCTAAAGGATGTGTGAAGTCCTCTCTCTCTCTCTTATCTGAAGAGGTCGATAGACACGCGGGGCAGGAGCCACAAACACAAAAACTCGAGCACCCGAGGTCTTCAAGCGGACCCTAGGAGACCCGTCGCGACCCCTCTGCTGAGTGAGCGAAGGGGCCAGTGACGGAGCTCTTCCCGGCATCCCCGTGCCCGACCGTGCGAGGCCGTCCGTGTAAGTCGGCAAACCGACCTTGAGCGTCATCCGCCTCTCGCGGGGCTCCCTGGAGCCTCCCTCTCGCGGGGACCCTTCCGTCGGCAGCAGTGATGCGAGCAAGACGTTGCGGAAGGATTGCACAGAAGCAGAACATTTTAATCGAACAAAGAAGCTGAACTTGAATCGCGGAAATAACGAATGTAAGCGACCCACGGCCACGGTTGCCGTCGCTGTGACCGCCGTGATGACCACCCACGTGTGTCCCCCCCCCACTCTTCCCCCCCCCCCCCCCAGTGGAAGGCTCGTCGGACGATCTGGACGAACCCATCCGCAGGCTGTTCGCCGACTCCGAGTTCTCGTCGCGCCACGGCGTCATCAGCATCAACTCCATCAACTGGGGCCGCGTGCTGGTGCAGGTCGCTCACCACTTCTACGCGTACCTCCGCTGCACGGACGGCGGCGGCGGCGCCGAGGAGGAGGAGGAGATGCCCACCGTGGAGGTCGTGGTGCCCACGGGGGCGGCGGGCAACGCCGCTGGTGAGTCGAGGGGGGCACGCGGGGGAAGAATCATAATATTTATTTACGCTGGAGGAATCCGATGAGCTATGAAGCTCTTTTTCACGGATGTCCAGTCGGGGCGGGTAAGAACGTTACAACAACAAACAGTACGAACACAACAAGGATGGGTGGGTGGGTAGGTGGCACCGCATGCACCATCGCTAACCATCCAACTGTTTTAACAAAGTAAATAAATTCTGGCCAAACAATAGGGTGAATGCCTCTCCATGCCATGCCGGTTGGTTATGGGGGTTTCGTGAGCACTCTTCGTGCAGGGTGCTGAAGCGGTGGGAGGGCAAGGGCTGGCTCTGATATCACTCGCCACGAATGTCAGAGCCGTGGCCAGGAAATCGAACTCGGGTCGCCGAGTTCACACCGCAGCGCAATAACGGCCGCGGCGACCACCTTCCACCACTGCTAATTAATTAACGATTGATTTTCCACGAGAGCATTGCTGTTTGGCACAACATTTCCTGTCCTGGCAACGAGCCGTGTCGCTAGTCGCTCGTGAACAAGGGCACGGAGGGAGGGTTGCGGGATTTGCGCAAAAAAAGTGGCGGAGCATTGGGCTGAGACTCCAGCAGAACCCTGTCGCCCGGCGTCGCAGCCGGATGCGTCGCCAGGCGGATGGGGCTGCCGATCCGGCTGCTGTGCGCCGTCAACCAGAACGACGTCGTCCACCGCGCCCTGCAGAGCGGGGACTTCAGCGTGGACGGCGCCGTGAAGCCCTCGCTGGCCTCCGCCATCGACATCCAGGTCGCGTCCCTCGCGTGCCGTCGCCTGTCTGTGCACAAACCACAGCCGGCTAGCGGCAGCGTAGCTTCAACTGAAACTAAACTAAACAACTATTTTTGTTTTTTAACCAGGTAAGGCCCACTGAGCTATGTGGCTCTTCTTTCAAAAGCGGCCTGGCCATCACAAATGATAGCTCGACGAAGTGGCTTATCGCGTGGAAATTTATAGCAGTGAAACACTCTAAACGGATAATGATTCTGAATGTGGGGGGAAAAACGGGAGGACCCGGAGAAAAATCCACGCGACCACGGGGAGAGAGACACGCAAACTCCAAATATACAGCAGCAGGCGTCAGGGTCGGGATCGAACCCACGTCCATCCTATATACCAGGCGAGGTAGTTAACATCTCCTAGCCACCGTGCACAACCACACCCAGCTAGTCACAGCATAGTTGTCGGTGCACAAACACAAACCCTCGTTGTCAAACCGCTGCCGAATGAGGGCCTCCCCACGCCGTGTGGTTCGGGGAGAATTATTTGACTTCACGCTGATCAATGCAGGTTGGTGAAGGTGGGCAGCATACACCTGGGAGCACAGACGTCCTCTGGTCTAACACCTTTTGGCGTCCTCTGGTCTAACATCGTTTGAGACTAGGCTCGAAAGAAAGCTGTCTCTGGTGTGGACTAATCAGTTTCAAAGACAATGCAAATATTATCAGTGTGTTTTTTGTTTGCATTCTGACCACAAGTATTGTGGTTATTGCAGACATGAGTCCTTGTAAAAGGTTTCAGTTCGGTGTTTTAACATTTTAACACCCGTTTTGCTGCCAGATAAAAGGGAAAACATATTCTGATATTTTGGTCCTGGCAAAGGAGGTGCCATGACCGCGTGTGTGTGTTAGACCCTCGTGTGTGTGTTAGACCCTCGTGTGTGTGTGTTAGACCCTCGTGTGTGTGTGACCCACGTGCACACTGCAGGTGCCCTACAACATGGAGCGCGTGTTCCACCTGTGCTCTGACGCCGACACTGCCCTGGTCCGAGACATCATGAGCCGCTTCTATGAATCTGGCCGTGCCAGCCTCCCCGCGACCCTGCAGAGCAAGGTGTGTACACACACACACCTCTACAGAGCAAGGTGCACACACACACACAAACCTCTACAGAGCAAGGTACACACACACACCTCTACAGAGCAAGGTGTACACACACACACCTCTACAGAGCAAGGTGTGCACACACACACCTCTACAGAGCAAGGTGTGTGCACACACACACACGCCTCTACAGAGTAAGGTGTACACACACACACCCTGGTCCGAGACATCATGAGCCGCTTCTATGAATCTGGCCGTGCCAGCCTCCCCGCGACCCTGCAGAGCAAGGTGTGTACACACACACACCTCTACAGAGCAAGGTGCACACACACACACACACCTCTACAGAGCAAGGTACACACACACACCTCTACAAAGCAAGGTGTACACACACACCTCTACAGAGCAAGGTGTACACACACACACCTCTACAGAACAAGGTGTACACACACACACCTCTACAGAGCAAGGTGTGTGCACACACACACACGCCTCTACAAAGCAAGGTGTACACACACACACACCTCTAGAGCAAGGTGTGTACACACACACACCTCTACAGAGCAAGGTGCACACACACACACACCTCTACAGAGCAAGGTGTGTGCACACACACACACCTCTACAGAGCAAGGTGCACACACACACACACCTCTACAGAGCAAGGTGCACACACACACACCTCTACAAATCAAGGTGTACACACACACACCTCTACAGAGCAAGGTGTGTGCACACACACACATCTCTACTGAGAAAGGTGTGTGCACACACACACACCTCTACAGAGCAAGGTGTACACACACACACACACACGCCTCAGCTGCACGAAAATTCAAAACCTCTTCCTAACCCTGACCTAAACCAACCGAGCCAACCAACACCGAGCACTAATCCAACATCTGCACTAATCCAACATCTGCACGAATCCAACACCTACCACTAATCCAACGCATGCTAATTCTGGAAAGTCGCCCTATGAAGCTCGTTGTTGTTGTAATCACCAGCGAAACGTCGTTCTCAACTTGTAAATGTTGTGGGTTTACTCTCCAACACACCGATGTGCTGAAGTCGTAACTAAATGGCACGTTTTGTTTACGTGACAAACCTTCCTAATTGGCTGTGTCGGGTGGTGGTGGGTTCACGACACATTTCTATTTACGCTATCTAACCGCCCAAAAAAACCCCTTTGCCATGAATAACATTTGGTCACGACAACTGACTGACGAACCCCTGACCCTACCCTCCACCTCCGATCCGACTTGTCTTGGCTAACACGGCCCTCCCCGTGCGCGTGGCACGGGGCCCACGGGCAGGTGCGGGAGGCGCTCTCCTCGAGTGCCTTGAGCGACGCCGACATCTCGGGCGCCATGCGGCGGTGCTGGCAGGAGAACGCCTACCTGCTGTGCCCCCATTCCGCCGTGGCGGTCGCCTTCCACTACAGCCGGCCGACGCCCCCCGGGTGAGAGCGAGCGTCGTCGTCGTCCCCCCCCCCCGGGGGCCCTTTCCAATGCGAACGGCTCTTTCTCAAAAAACAAGTCGACTTCGTATTTACGCTTCACGTTTTTTTGTTGCGTGACATTTTTGGCAGCGCCGTGGCTGCCGTCCTGTTGTGTGTGCAGGTTTGAACTTCTCTCGCACCGTACGTAGGCAACCGCGCCAGTCGGAGGAGGTGCGGGATTAGAATCGCATGGGAATGATTCGAGTCGTGAGAATCGCACTGTGCTCGTATTAGAGCCACACTGTCGTTGAGCCACCACCACCCACTGTGATTCTAACCTCCAAGACCTATTATTTTGGTAACATTTACCTTTGCCTCTTCTTGGTTCTTTCGGTAAAGTCACGTAGAAGGGAAATAATAAAATAATAAAAAGAAAACTGAATTATTTTAGTATGTTTTCTTTTTATTATTTTATTATTTCCCTTCTACGTGACTTTACCGAAAGAACCAAGAAGATGAATCCCTGCAGTCACGAAAGCTTTAATTCGAAATTTGCCTTGCCTGTTTGGTATTTGGCACAATCCACCGCAGTCGAGCGTAACGTGTTATTTAGTTTGTGTAATGGCAACATGATAGTGGTGATCATAAGTCAGTATCTCTGTCCGAGTCCATTGGTGAACCTCAGCCACTGGTGGCAATGCCACATTCCCATGGCAAGAGCCAGTCTGTCCTAAAAACCAACAACTGCTGACATTTCACTAAGTGTTATCGAGTTTATCGACCTCAAGAGTAATGATGGGCTGAGCCGATCCACATTTGAGACACGGAATCTAACCTAATGGTTCATGATAATGGTGATGTGAGACTAAAAACGGGCCAATTAGCACACATTAGTATTTGTGTGTGTACACACACACTCATTAGTGTACACACACAATAGTGTGGCGGTTGCTACGAACCTGACGACCCAAGATAATTTCTGCATATGACCCACATCGCTGACGGAATATCTGAACCGGTTCTACGCCTCCCCGAGGTTAATCTCCTCTAAATTCGCACGTGCAGGGCTCACAAGTGTCGTCATCACACCTACCCCTCTATTTAAGGAACGAAACAGGAGGATTTCTCCACAGATCTGGCTGCCGCCTGAGTAAGCTAGTTGTAATTACTGGCGAAACGTCGGACTCAGATTGTATAATGTTGTCGATTTGCTCTCCAACACACCGGTTAGTGCTGTACCAGTAACGAATTGGCCACGCATTGTTTACGTGACAAACCTTACTAGTTGGCCGTGTCGGGTGGTGGCGGGGTTAACGACACAACATTTATATTTACGCGATCGAACCCAAAAGAAAGCCCCCTTTATTATGGACGGGGGAAATATTTGTCTGTGTACGTGGGCCGCAGCGTGCACAGGGTCTGCCTTGCGACGGCCTCGCCCGCCAAGTTCCAGGAGGTGGTTGAGCGCGTCGGCCTTCGCCAGCCGGAGCACCCCGAGGTCGCAGCGCTGCGCGACCTGCCCCAGCGCAGCGTCCCCATGCGCCGCGGCGACGACTGGGACGCGCTGCTCCGCGACGCAGTGGCACGCATCTCGCGCCGGCGCGCAGCGCCCGCCCCCTAAGCGCAACGTCGACGTTCGCACCACCGCCCCGCGCGCAAGCTCCGATTAGCATGGGTGGCTACGTACGGCGCCAAAGAAGTTTCGGCATGCACACGTACACGGCGGTTAGATCCGCCCGTTAAATTCTCGGACGATTGTTGGCGACTGAACAGGCAATTGCGGTGCGAAATGTCGCCGTGTGTGAATGTTGAAATAATTTCTTGTTCTGCGGTCATATTCACCTGATTTGTACAACATTCAGTAGTTTGTTGATTGAAGTGAAGAATCAATCTTGCTGTGGAAACTTGTGAAAATTATTCCTGGAAAAAGCCACACATATGAGCATGTATAGTTGAAACTGCTTTTAACGGTTTACAAATTACTGTAGTGCCTCCCACTTAAAAGGGCTTTAAAGGCATCTAATGCCTCAACTGCACCATGAAAGGTGCATGGATTGACAACACTTGACCTCAAATTTGCCTATAGCACAAAATCATGCACGGCTATGTACATCAAACCTGTCACGGTTGGTAACCAGATGGGTTCGGGTGCTAACGTCTGTACCACAAAGCACTTGGCCCCGCACTGCTGAAATCCTGAATCCAAATCACGGGATATCAAGTGGTGAGTTGATGGTCACAGCCTGGTTGCTGATAATTGCACATATACATTTTAGTTTTCAATTCAGCCCAGCTTCCTAAACGGCAATAACGGAGTTGTTCGCTTGCATCTGGGTAATAGAGATCCATTGAGAATACAAAAGAATCGTGTTTTATAAATGTCAACATTCTCTGTGATCCAGAGTGAACTCATTTGCCACGTTGCTCGAATGCAATTGTGCACGTGGGGTGATGCTGGTGATATAAAAGAGCAACCATATGAAATGTACACGAAACACATTTATTAACAACAACACATTGGCCACATCATAAACTTAGTTGTAAAAAAATACACGTATATAAATTTGACACAAAGAGATTGGCTGCCACGACACACATAAACATTGTAGAATTAAGACGATGCAGATTTTGTGAGAAAAGACAGGTCCGTCTACCAATGGTGAACAACACACCCTTTTACACGAGGTGATTGTGCTTAGGTTACATGAGCAGTGAGTGACCATGGTTTAATTTGTATTGCGGATTCAACTTTGATATAAGTTAGGGTACAACAATAGTATTTATTTAAATAGAGCATGGATGGGCATACCTTAAGCCTAAGCCCAAGAGACTTGGAGGAGCGAGGAGACCAACACGAGCCCGTGATAAAACAGCTTGTTTACCTTAAGCAAACATGTTAACATTGATGCTGTGGTGCTGTGATTATGGTGAGCGATTCACAGTCGAAAGGTTGCAAGTTCAAATCCAGACCAGGAATCAAGTTTGGCTTATCATCCCTACATGGTTGATAGAACGCGTACCACACTATAGGCATCTCAACAGACACGGACTAAGAATAACGGTGGTCATCAGCAGCCACTCCTCACATTAGGGTCCGGCTCAGTGTTTAAAGTTGATGGATGTGGACTGCAGGCGATGCACGTTGGCAAGGAGGGCTTAAACTGTTTACCGACCGCTCCAGTCGAGTTCACGGTCATTGCATCCTTTTATTCCAACTGCAGTAATGATCACGCGCTTGTGTTTTAACACAATCCATTATTCCTCTGTAGATGATGGGCTGTGGGGAGGTTGACGTAAGAATGTGGAATATCACCATGGGTTCAAAGTTGAACATGGAGAGGACTACTGCCCCATGCTTGTCTGAGCATGGAGACAATTGATTTAACTTGAAATTAAAATAACAAAAACACCATCGAAATCATGTGCACAAAAGGCAACCATGTTTGTGGTATAAATAATATTTCCTTTAGCCGAGTAAAAGTGCATAATTTGTTGCATAAAGGTTTGGAAATGTTTTAAGCATTCAACTTTGAGAGACATTATATTGTGTGAAGAGAGACTTCGATTACTGCAATTCCATGGTCTGCTCTATTTGTATGTTACTATCACAATCATCAGGTTTGAGTTTATAAAAATGATCTCATTACTATGTTTAATTGTGGTTACAATTAGGATTGTATTCTTGCACTGCACACAGCTACACACCACAATATGTAAGGACACAGCAGAGTAAAAAGTGTAAAAAAATGTTGATAGTCTCAGTCCTATAGAAATGAAAACAAACACGACCTACAATATGTCAACAACTGCCCTCATGAGAAGCATAGGTGTATGTTGTTAGGCGTATCATTTATCATATTATTATACCAATGGCAGGTCTTTTGGTCTTATTGATCATTTTACAAAACAAGAAGCATGCCATTTCGCAGGTCTCAGGAACTGTGAAATTGCAGTGCGTATGTATATTGTACCCTCCTTGACTCAAGACAGCCATGGCTTCATGGTTGGTGAAATGAGTATCACTTTATTTGAAGGCAATAGTAGTTGAGATGTGAAGAGACAGGCTTCGGCCATAGGAATGTAGAATTTCCACCGCTGACTCGGCATCATAAATGTGGATGAGTGGCGTCCACAATCGTTCGGTACAGTCAGGCACTTTTAATTTCGACATGGCTATGCAACTGCTGTCAGAAGTGAAATGCAGTGTCTTCCTTTGAGATTACGGCTTTGCTTTTAGAGCTTCCCCAATCTCCCCCGAAGCTTGCAAGCCTCCATACGTTGTTTGCCTTGAACCGTGCTCCTCCACAGGCGCTGGAGTCACTCCCACGCTGTGCTTCGACCCAGCAATTTGTTGGTTACTCTCTGCAACACACAAACGCAGGGACACGAGCTCTCAAAAGCACTGCTTGGACATGTCGAGTGCACGTTCATGGAGGTGGAAGGAAAAGGATGGATAGGGGTGGAACAGCCAGCCAGGGAATAAGATCTTGCAGACATGGTAAGCTCAAAATCAAGTAAGAAAAAACAAGTTTGGCTTTGATTAGAATGTAAAGCAAAATGAAATCTTCGACTGCAAAAAGACTTGTCTCCCTATTCAAACAAGAATTTTGGGTAGAGCTCATCTCTGTTGCTGCCTACCCCTTTGGCAGTACTACACATTCGACATTCCCGTGACAGGGGCATGTCTCTCCCTGGGACAAACACTACCGGGCCAGATGGTGCTGAGGTTGGGGACCTCAATTTGCGATTGGGTCGCACGTTCACAAGTCGGTTGTGCAGTCGGCTCGGTCCATCATCCATCGAGGAGAAATGCAACGAGTACCCCCCCTTCGTGGGAAGTCAAAAGTGGTTATCTCGGGAATATTCTGGTCCTCGCCACAGGAATGTGGAACCTCCACCACTGGCGCAGAACCCCCAATGGCGATGAACAATGCAAAACGCTTGTGCGAGCATGGGGGCACAGACCTCACAGTTGCGTATCATTCAATACAAATCAAAACACTCACACGGAGTGTGTCCGTACACACTGTATATGCACTCCGATCCCTTGAATGCAAAGATGCCCCCCATGTGCAGAGGGGGTTGGTTGGGAAGCGTCTCACCCTTTGGAAGTTGTCGGCCTTGAGGCGGTTCGACTGGTACTCGGCAAGCTTCTTCTCCACCTCTCGTCGCCTCCTGATCTCGGGTAGTTTCTCGTACAGCCTGTGTGCGCGTACGCATGCGTATGCACGCACACGTACATGCACATGTGTAAATGCAAAGACAAAGATCCCCCGTACGGGCTTAACAGACTATTCGGGCGAGTGTTCCCCGCACCTCCGATTAGCACGGTTGGCTACGTACGGTGCGTAAGAAGTTAAACGTATATACATGCAAGTGCTGTTAGAGAGCACCTCTGAAGGCCGGCACAGCATGCGAGGGGTTGGGTGGCGAATGCCACACCCGGCCTGTCGCCTTCGTCTCCCGAGTGATGATGTTTACACATTGCACGAGGTACTCATATTAGGCTGAGTCGACCTAGGGGAGGCCCACGACTGGTTCAGATAAATGTCACTGGTGTTGGCCGTGAGCGGGAATTGAACTCGGGTCGCCAGGTTCGTAGTGCAGTGAGCTAAATGCTGCACTACCGCTCCCCATACGTGCAAACAAGTACACACATGCACACAATCTGACACTCAGGCTTGCTTACATACATGCACACAAACAAGATCCCACGTATAACATACACACATCACTCACACGTCCGTACGCACACTCATCCATCACTTAGCGTTGTCGACATAGGGGCAGGGCTATGAGTCACGTGTTTTAAAGCTGCCACAAGGGGGTGGGGTGTGGTCAGTACATTGCAGACTCATGGGAGACGGTGGTGCAGCTTGGGGGGACCTTCATTAAGCATTTGACAGATCGTGGCCGATAATGGTGACATACTAGAAACATTACACCGTATATAATCATCGTGGTTGATGATGTTGATTCAAAACAAGCAAACTCTGGACCTCATCAGCAGTCAGGCTTGCTTGAAACAATCCTGGTGAACTGAAAATCTCACAGGACCCACGTTGCCACAATGACCAGTAATGGAACCTCCAACATCAGCATCCCAGTGTAATGCAGTGAACACTGTTACCATGATCCAAACTAAACACACACACATATAGACAAGATGCACTTTTAGATATAAAATAAAGACCTGTCAGCAAAGAGACGCCATGGCTTGGCACTTACGATTTTGAACGCACAAATGCCTCCTTCTTGGGAACCACTCTCTTCCTTGCCAAAAAGAGATTATCTGCAGGGATGAACATGCCCATAGGTTCACACACAATAACAAATGCCAATAACAAAAAGGAAAACCTATCTTCAAAATCTGCAAAAGATGCATGTGTAGTGACATAAGAAGGGAGGGGCTGCTGGGGGCTCTGGGACCCTGGGCGGGCCAGGCGCTTAAGCCTCTTGGCGCCAGGCGTTGGGTTCCCAGGCGGGCCAGGCGCTTAAGCCTCTTGGCGCCAGGTGTTGGGTTCCCAGGCGGGTCAGACGCTTAAGCCTCTTGGCGCCAGGCGCTGGGTTCCCAGGCGGGTCAGACGCTTAAGCCTCTTGGCGCCAGGCGTTGGGTTCCCAGGCGGGCCAGGCGCTTAAGCCTCTTGGCGCCAGGCGTTGGGTTCCCAGGCGGGTCAGACGCTTAAGCCTCTTGGCGCCAGGCGTTGGGTTCGCGGGTGGCCCAGGCGCTTAAGCCGCTTGGCGCCACCAACGGGGGGGGCTGTGTGTGCTCTGTGGGATATCTGGGGGCGCACACGGCCCCACCCCTCGTTGGGGACTAGGCATAAAAGGGGAGCTCCCTGGACGATCAGGGCCAGTCGTAGCTCAAGACCCAAGACCAGCCATCTGAGGACCCTGGGACGCTGTGAGAGCCAGTGGTGGGACTCTGGAACTCCCGACTCTACGACCTTGTGAGGGCGAGTTCCAGAGCGTAGCCAGAGTAGTGTATCTAGGCTGTGTACCTGGGAGTTGTTACAGAGTATCAGGACTGTTGGACTGTTGGAGTGCTGTTGGATTGTAATAAAGAAGTTACCTCTACAAGTGTCTCCGGAACCTGTTACACATGTAGTTCCATCGTGCCAGCTGATGTACATTAGTGTTCAGCGGCAACCGTTCGGTTAGAGTAAACACATTGCAATGACTGATATGTCAGCTGTAGATTCACTGGAAAAAAAGTCCAAAATACCGGTGGCCAAGTTGCTTACAATGTTCAAACCAGAAAGATAAGCCAGGTTCAATTAGTGCGTGATGATGGTCTCAGCCTGGTAACAACTTATTGCCTATAAATAATGATGTCAAGTATTTTTTTCATGAAACCCAGATTAGCTCTGAGGACTTAAATGTATCACTTTTAGACATCGACTCTATACAGACAACGGAGCAGCATTCGAGGGCTGAACAGCAGAGGTCTATCCAAGCAATCCCAGGAGCTGTTCCATGGTATCACCTTCGAGAGACATTCCCTGCCACATGGTGTGATGCTGCTGCGTCTTTCTACTGACTGCAGGAGTTCAGTTAGCTCAGAATGTGCCACTAACACTGTACTTACTGCACTTGGCAAAGGCAAGGCCTCTCATCCCTGGCAACGATGAAGCTGTAAGAGAGGCAGCAGTGAGGGTGGGTGCAGCAGCGCACGGTACCGAAGATGGGGTGGGTTCGGGCAGAGCTCGACTGCCCCTGGCCGTGCCGTCGCCGACGTCCCCGCGTCCCCCAGCCGAACAGGCGCTCCCTCTCCTCCTGCCACACGCCCTGCACGCGACGCTCCTCCGCCATGAACTGCAGACGCTTGATGCGCTCGCGAGAGCGGTACACAAACGCCGGCCGGTTCATGTGGAGGGCCTCCTGTGGGTGGCCACACACAAGACATTCATCAACACTGGTAATAATTCGCTCAGAGGGTGAATTGTTGTCTACCGGTGCTGTGAGTCTAGAGTAACATCTCAAAACACAACCTCGATGGTGCCAAGGGAGTTCACCTGCAGGGTGAGGCGCTCAAGGGAACGCAGCGTCCCTCCTGCCAGCTCCTCCTCCAGGTCGTGCTGCTGCATCTCGCGGAGTGGAGGCCGGGACCTCAACGCACCGCCGACACCAACGGCGGTGCCACCGCCACTCTGCTCTGGGCCGTCCCAGCCAGGGCCATGCCATGCGCTGCTCCTCTCGTATTGGTCGCGTGCGTGCCCGGACACGTTCTCCTTCGCCCCTTGTCGAGAGACATCCGAGTCCTGGTCCACACGTCTGTCCAGCGGCACGAACCAGCTCACGGGCTCTGCGACATAAAACAGAAGAACGGGCCCCTATACAGCAACCGGTGTAGTGCTCTTGTGATGCAATGTGACGAATTCCGAGTGCAGTGTGGCTTTGACACAATGCAACCGGATGTTTCAATGCCTAGTAGAGAAGTACCATGACACGAGAACATTTTATGTATCCGTGAAGCATCTGTCACAATGTTACTGCGATATAACAGAACTTCACGCCACTGTCTGTCTATTGTCTATAAAGCACTAAGCGCAGTGCTGCTGCAACACAACACACGATTCTATTAAATGCCCATTGTGGTGGTGCTTGGTGTTCCACCATGTCTAACAAGTGGTGCCTTGTTATTGTATTTGGGGAATATGTGATTTGATCAGGTTGGTACTACCTAGGACTTAAAACTTAAAGACACAGATTGTATTGGCATTTTCCCCAAGTGTATTATAACTGGGTTTATTGGCACCATGCCATGCGAAGAATAAATGTCCAAGAGTGCATCACCCAGCGTATTGAGATAGGTCTCTTAAAAGTGAGATCACAGATCTACTTCCAAGAAAATTGCTTCTTAGCCATGCTAGAAGCAATATACCTTCTCACATCTCCGATTATATGCGGAATTAAGTGAAAGACAAATTTGATATTTAATTGCACCGTCAATTGTCAATTCACTACACTTGAGAAGCTCAGGGTTTGCCTGGATTCAAACCCCGGATCTCAGCATTGCTGGTTCAGTGGTCTGACACAGAGCAAGTCCTCTGGGCAACTGGGCCACTTCTCTAGGATGAGAAATTCACGAAGCGATGTGGCAACGACACCATAAATCAGCACTCAATTACACAAATGGAGTGTGGAATAGACGGTGGAGAGGAGCGATCGTCTCACTGCGGATCGGGCGCTGGCGTCTGCGGGGGGCGCGGCTCTGCTTGTCGTGCCGGTTCTGCTGCGCCGCCGGCACCGTGGCAGCGCCGTCTTTGTCGCTCGCTCGCACGGGGGAACCGCGTCTGGGCTCCCTGGGGGGGGGGGCTGCGGTAGCAGCGGCGGCAACCAGAGCCGGGGATGGGAAGGTGACGCCCACGTCCCGCGTGCGCCCCTTCGCTCCGGGCACCAGCTCCAAGTCTCCTGCACACGAGTGTGTGCGTAGGGGACAGCAGAAAGGCGACAGCACCATATGAGTTCTGTTCCTCAGCATCATTAGCGGCAGCCATTTAGATCCACCGCTGGATGAAGCTCTCCTGAAGTTGTTGCCATCCCTCGTAGCCCTAAATTGTAGCAAATTAATCTCGCTTCTTTGGTGCACGAGCTGATCTCATCGCCCCGTGTCCACGCTGGTAGTCCTCTCAGGCCAGTTCCCTGCTTTGACTGTCATTCTATCACTGGTCTCGTCCATCTGCGTTCATTGTTTTAAGGACATGTTATTGACGAATGTGTTGAGTTACTGTTTCTTGACAAACAGGTTTAATTAAAGGTGGCGGTCTGGATTCGATTGAACGCTTTCAGTGGTGCCAGCTCAGCACTCAGTCCTCTGAGCCACCTCTCCCAGTTTTCTGAACAGACAATATAGTGGCTATAATTTGTGTTTGTTCTCTGAACCACGTGTTCCTCTTTCTGTCTCTCAGTCATTCCCAGCATGCATCTCTCCATTTTTGTGTACTCTCCACCTCTTAAACCATAGTCTTTGTAAATGTTTTTCATCCATGTCACAGGCAGGTAATACTGATCTTCTTTAGGACAACTTTCCATTATGAAAGAAAAATCACTACAAGCATTATTTTGATCTGTTCCATGAGCATAATTAGGACACTATAAACACATTGCATTTGGATAGCGTACATTCGGACTCGTGCTAACTGATGTCTACAAGTGCCGTATCCAATATGATACAATGTGTTAAATCTGTTGGCACTTATGTGGTTTATTTGGTGGATAAGAAGACTTTAAAGTTACATTCCAGCACAACGTTGTCATTATTTTGACGACACTGCGATGTCACTTCCAAAACACGTTCCTTCGGAGTGAGCAGGTAGGAACTTGGTTGGACAGCGCATTCGTGCACGGCAGACAGACAAATAATCCCTGGTGGGCAGTGTGGAACCTGTTGTTCCTACCTGTGTACAAGATAACTTGACTTGAGGTAGCCAGGCAGACAGCCAGGTAGCCAGCCCCCTTAACTATCGGCCCCTCCCCCTTGCTTAAGCACCTCCCCTTACCCCCCCCCTCCCTTAGGCCCCTCCCCTGGCCACCCCCCCCATATCCTCAGGCCCCTCCCCTGACCCCCCTTCCCTTAGGCCCCTCCCCTGACCACCCCCCATATCCTTAGGCCCCTCCCCTGACCCCCCCTCCCTTAGGCCCCTCCTCTGATCCCCCCCTCAGGCCCCTGTCCTGACTCCCCCCTTCATTAGGCCCCTCCCCTGACCCTCCTCCCTTAGGCACCTCCCCTCTCCGTACCCAGCAGTAGGTCTCCACCAATCAAAGAGCTGTTTGTAAGGTCTCCACCAATCAAAGAGCTGTGTGTATTATATATTTATTTATGCACGACAGACAGACAGTCAGACAGACAGCTAAATAATCCCTGGTGGGCAATGTAGAACATTGTTCCTCCCTGTATATTTTAATATGTCAGTGCAGTGACGTACTAGACTGTGCCACAGCAGTATACTTGACCACAACAGTCAAGTCTGTTTTCTCTCCAGAATGAAGCTCTATCTTCACGTTGGACTGTCCAGGGCGCACGCCATGTGTACGTATCAACAGGATTATTTATTATTTCTTTGGCCGCGTGTTGCTTTCGGGACACACACCTGCCTGTACCCCCTTGCTGCGCTGTCTGCCGCGGCTCTTGGCTGGAGGTGGCGGTGCAGCATGGCTGCTCTCCAAGGGGCTGTCTGTGGCAGCGCCGGATGATGACAGTGCGTGCGCCTGAACACCAGACACGCAGGGAGCCATGCAAGACAAAATGTAAAAGGCCCGTTACGCTCGAGGGCTTCGTTTCAGGAGAGTGGGAATCAGGGCTCCAGCAGCGTTACATAAAGAGAGACACCCATTGCTCTATAAGATTTAAAGATGCAAAATTTACACAATTCAAATAAGCTCTATTCATGGTCAAAAAATAGCTAAAAGTAACCATTTTTTATTTTCACAATAGGACGAAGCATATGATAATTCATTCTACCCCCATGCCATCCGATGATTTGTCACGATTCTTGAGTCGTGACTCAATCCAAGAAACGATTGGTCTCAATTGTATTATTTCGTCTCGGTTGCACATTTACGTTGAAAACCTCGGCTTAGGTTGCCACAGGGCACGTTTACTGCTCATTAACAGTGGAATAAATATTTCCACCGGAGTGAATTGGTGGAGGCCTCTTGTCAGCTACAAACATCGCTCCAAGTGCAACATCCAGATTCAGGATCTGTATTTATCCTGGAGGAGGAATCCGACGACCTACGAAGCTTTTTTTCGTAGATGTCCATAGGTCTGCCTGAAGGCCGACCCGTCCACTCAAGATGTCTGCAATAGTTCCCCAGTGAAACAGTAATGACTGCCAAGTAGGCCTGCGAGCCAGCACAGCTACCCCCTCATGGAACCGCATTGACTTCTTGTTCAATCGCCTGTTAGCAGCCTCTGGCAGGGGCTATTTGCTTCCTTCCTACACAGCTGGCTGACCAGGTGAAAGTCTGAGCTGCAACTGTGGCTGCATCCACCGGGGGTGCATGCAAGTCAGATTTCTCTACCTCTCCCCTTGACGGTGTATATTTTTGTTGCAACAAAGTTGGACATTTAAGCTTGCAGGGAAAGGTAGAAATTTTACCTGCTGTATATTGACATCTAAATATAGGGAGCAGTGTTTAATTAAAGCAAACTATTTAGAAACGTGTAATACATTAATACACATCAAGACACAATAAAATTCTCCCAATCCTTGCATCAAAGCATGCAACGTACAAATAATTATTTGTAATTTATACATGGTATATGCTAATGTATATGTAGGCCATCGTAATGAACGAGAAAGAACAATAGAAGATTTGAGGGAGACAATATCAATGAAACTGGACAAACAAAACAATAATGGAATCGTGAATCGAACGGTGAACACAAATGACAATAGAATCGCCGGGGTAGCAATTGCATCGATCCCTACAAACATGCCGATGCTGCTACACTGCAAGTGAAGGCTAAAGAACGAGGCCCCAACACGGCCTACAGGCTCCAAGTTACCCTTGAGCCACGCTCTGCCGCGCCGCTCCGCCGACCCCGCGTCGCCACCTCCACGACCGTCCCTGGTCCCTCTCTCTGTCGGTGCACGGCATCATGCAGGGACCGCAGTGCTGGCGACGACAGACGCACCCTCCCGGGCCCGAACGCCCGCACCAGCCGCGCCGTGTCGATGGTTGACGCGGTCTCCGCCACGCTGCTCGCATCGTCGTGGCGCCCGTCCGGGTCTGTGGAGATGGAGGATGCGGCCAGCGAGGATGCCGGCGGCGTCATCCGGCCGCCACCACCGCGGCTATCGCCGCTCCAAGTGTCTTCCAAATCTAAAGACCTCTGGCGACGGTCACCAGTTTCGTCCAACCTGATCGAGCGTTGAGTGGAGGAGACCGTATCCATACCAGCCCACATTCCCCCCGTCGGCGTCAACCGGGAACCTTCGCCAACCGATTGCGAGCGCCGGAGATGACGCGCCAGTTCCTCAAGTTTTCGTAGCAGCGCTCCCTCGTCGGCGCCGTCGAGGGCGCGCAGCTGTTCCTGCCGAATGGTGAACCTGCCCCAGAGCTCGTCCAGGCTCGGCTCGGTCGTCCCTCTCGTGCCTCCGCTTGCACCGGGCGAGGTGGATTCGACGCCCGTCGACCGGTGCTGACGGCGCTGCGCGTGCGGTTCTGTGACCTTGCCCGAGCTCTCCTGCCAGCCCCGCTGGTCAGCCCGTCCCGTGCGCTCGTAGGCGACGGGACTGACGGTGGGTGCCGCGGACCGAGATCTCTCCCTGCCACTCCACGCCGACCCGGCATCAGGGGTCAAGCCAGAGTCCACCCACGCGCTACGCGCACGCTGCGCCCCGTCAAGGTGGTGTATGGCGATGGGCGGGCCCCGCTCAGCCGAGCCGACGAACGTCCAACCATTCAACTCGGGCTGGTAGCGGATATTGTGCGGTGCAGTGGTCCGGCTCACAGAACCTCCCTGGGCTGGGGGTTGCCAGGAAACGTGGGAAGGACCGGCTGAGGTGGAACTCGGGACTCCGGCAACCTGCCTCAGCTCCATGTGCCTGTCCCGGCTGCCCAGCACCCCCGCTGGAAACGTGGGCGGCAGCGCGTTGTTTGATCCTGTAATGACAAGTCAAGTCACAAGCAAGCGCGGATATACCAAAACATATGCACAAACACAGAGAAATGCCTCAAATCTCTGAGTCAGCGATAAAAATTTAAGATGGTATAACCACAGAATGCCCACTTACTACTTCTCAACAAGTTGCACTCATTGTATTGGCCCCAGTGGTAAATATCAGCTTGGTCTGGTCTACCTCCCAACAGGATTTTAAATTACAATGTTTCGATTGCGAGTGTTCCCCGTTGATGAAGACGAGGTCCGTGGGTGCTCACAGTCCTACCGGGGTGCGAGCTCTCTGCCGTGCTGTGCGAGCTGCATGGTGAACTCTTCCCAGTGTTGCCAACAACAGCCGGGATGTAGAAAAGCTCCGAGCTTCCGGCTGGCCGGTACGGGCACACCAGCGGCTGGTCTGCAGGACAACATGTGGTTGTAAGCATGAACACACGCAAAGAGCACCTCCGATTAACGCTGTTGGCTACGTACGGTGCGGAAGAAGTTCAACATACATCCATACATGCAGCTAAAAAAACACATTTGTCACCGAATGGTGGCGACATCTCCAAATGCTTGCGCCAGGTAACGTGGCGCCTCGTGGCCACAAAGAATAAGCAGGCTCATCAGCATTATGGTTTAAAAGACAGATTGCTTAGCCTAAAGGAATGATCATGTTGGTATACGCTATGAGCGAGAAAAACATGAGGGGTCGGTATGACTGGCATTACTCCTGGCTACCTATGTCTCAGAAGTGTAGATGTTAACACGTTCCATCAGGTAATCCTGTAAGACTGAATTGATGTAAGGAGAGCATAGTATAGTTTAATAAACTACCTGCCATTGA
This sequence comes from Lampetra planeri, assembly GCF_965212315.1. Taxonomy (NCBI): domain Eukaryota; kingdom Metazoa; phylum Chordata; class Hyperoartia; order Petromyzontiformes; family Petromyzontidae; genus Lampetra; species Lampetra planeri. The sequence continues at coordinate 13,606,308 of NC_136118.1, read as the reverse complement.
TCTGTTGTACCCAGAAATCGAACCCAGGTCGTAAAAATGATCATGTTGTAAACTAACCACTACGCAAACCCATACATCTATTGATGGCTTGACCAGGGTTTGAACTCCACATTCCTATGGTGGGGGCCAGAAAGGAACAGGTATGAGTTTGGCACTTTAACTACGGTGCCACCCAGGTTTATAAACATAACACAAACTCTTAGGCGAATACTTAACAAACCACCGGTCATTTTTATCAATGTATACATGAAAATAAACAGTGGCAGTTGTGTTTCTATAAAAACAGAAACAAGCATTATCACCCATACAAAAGCTGTGTGTACACAGTTGTCAAATAATCCAAGGTGCTCTTCACAAAGAAAAAAAAAAGCCACCACGGCAACATTATGGATAAGCTGCTTTTGCAAAATTCACCTTGCGTAAGGCAGCGTTCCTCAAAACTCCATTTCGGCTAAGTGGCATTTGTGGCAGTCGAGTGGCCATAACGCGACGAGCGATCGCCGAGATAGAGCACCGGCGGGGCGCGAGCGGCGGTGGTGACGAGTGGGCTTCGCGGCTCGTTAATCCATCGAATTTCCACGTTCAAGTGGCCTTGTTCTTGGGACGCGCTGTACGATTACTGCCTAATGGACGGTAAACGGCTGCCTTGATGACTGCAACACGTACGTATATTGCATAAGATAAAGCAACAACAAAAAAACATGCTCCTCTTAATCATGAGAAAAAAAGTGCCTTTCTGCAACGTGAAAGACATTGTGAGTCGAAGAATTCCTAAATATTTGGCCAGGAACATCGGAATGAGCCTCGAGGCTTTCTCGGTAGATTTTCTCCTTGTGATGTTGGGTAAATTCTTATTCTCATTTCAGAATTCATCAGGTAAAATAAGAAAATCCACACAGAGCGCAAAAAATCTAACTTCATATTGAGCAGTACTCACTCCTACAGACATCTAACTGTCCTGTCACCGATTGTCTCACGCACATTCAAGCTCTCATTTGAGCAGAATCCACTGACCCGGCCTCCAATGTCACTGGACTACAGTGATGTGCCACTGCACCTGGTCAAAAAATCAGTTCGTTCAAACGAGCTAAGACAGCACTGCTCTCAAGTAAATACAAGAATTGCTCAATCACAGGAAGTCGACTCACATGTGCTCTTAAGATCACAGTGTGCTACTTTACCGGCCGTGCCCTGTGCAGATGCTGAAGACACGAAGGTGAAGGAAAAGCTGAGGGGATTGCCTTGTCCGTGCGTCACCGGGGGATGCGAGCCTTCGTGAGTGCTGTAGAAGGGCTGCACTGCCGGGCAGGCGTGCTGATGGGAACGAGTGTCTTCCTGCCCTGCAGTCGCCCTCAATTGGAGTGTTTGAGCCTCGGAGCCTCGGAACCCTGACGGACTCGCACGCCCCCGTGCACCTTGCGCTATCACTCCACTGAGATGACTATCACTGCCATTGTCGTTGTTGTTGCCGGTGACAATGGCGGTGGAGGAAGCCGGAAGAGAAGACGATGGTGTCGATGTGGGTGGCAATGAGTGCCCAGCCTTGGCTGGCGACAGTTTAATGTGCATGTGAGTGAGGGCTGAGCGGGCAGATAAGCGAGAGGGGCCATGGTCTGAATAACCCGGCTTGTCCTCACCACTCAGTGGAACAGGAATTTGCAAATCTTTCGATGGGGCAGTATTGGCAACCATCAAATATTCAACTCCGGGCTCCGCTTGCAACCCTGCCGGTTGTTCATAATGCACGGGGGTGTGAACGAGTGATGCCCGTGACGACGGCTGGTTTTCTGAAGGCACCGCGGAGACCTGCGTCTGGGCAGCGATCACCGTAGACGGAGACGGACTGCGGGTGGAAGGCGACGAATCTCCACGCTTCCGAGATGTGAAGGTGATGGATGAGATGGGCCTCCTATATTCATGCCCTTCAGGTGGTGTCTTCTCGCCAGCCATTCCCATCACGTCTATTAGCTCCGCTCTAAACACCTTGTCATTCGAATGTCCCGAATCCGAAATCTCATTGGTTCCACGGTGAAGGTCGGGCACGCTGCCCAGCGTGGCAGCCCTGAAGCGGCGGTCCGTCACCCAGTCCTCGTACGAAGCACTTCGGTCCCCATCCGTCAACCCGACGGACCTCTCCGAGGCCCTGCTCCGATCTTCAGGCAGCCGATCCGGGAGCCTGCAACTGCCCCGACGGCTCTGGTCTGCCCGGCGTCCTGCAGCGCTCTTCTCAGGCAGCTTGGATGGGCTCTGTTCCTCGAGGAGAGGCTGCTCTCCAGATATGCCACCCCTCAGGCCCGTGCGATCAGAGACCCTCGACTGAGACCATTGCTGGGAAGGAAGCTGCTCTCCAGGCAAGGGTTGGCGGGGAGGGTCTGGCAGGGTCGGCTGCTGCTGCTGCCCGGGTGCAACTCTCGCCAACCCCACACTCGAGTCGAAAGGCTCGTCTGACAGACGCTGGAGCTGGCTCGCGATGCGGAGGCGGGCTCGCTGCAAGACGTTCAGCGGTTCCGGCTCAATAACGCTGAGATCCAGAGACGCCAAGCGCTGGGATCCGGACGCCTCGGACAGGATGTGAGAAACCCGGGTGAGGGTAACGCTCTCTGACTCCGAGTCTGTCTCACTCTGTAAAACACGAAGCAGAAAAACGCCTTGAGTGAGACTGTGAGAACACTCTGAATATATAAGTCAGTGAAATTTGTGTTGCACCTTCTGCCTTTTGTTTTGTGAACACATGAAAAATGTAATCAGACTGTCGAACGGAGAGCACATCAAATAGACACGAGCTTCATACAGCACCGAGCCTGTACTTTTTTTACGTGAAAACTCTCTGCTGTAAAAAACAGTTTTAGAGATATAAAACCAGTTATAGAGATATAAAACCAGTTTTACTTTAGGGAACTTGCGCAGCTTTTTAAAAATGCACGCCAGATGAAGGGTACATTCATGTCCAAACCTGCGCAAGCGTACTCCCGGTATTTGCAGCGATACATATACTTTCGGATCACCGATACATACGAATGTGAGTTAGGAATACCTGCACGGAGCCAAGAGAGACCGTTGCTGATAGGGGGCTGTCCAGATACGCGAGTGACAGGTGTTGCTAACAACCAAAGCATGTTTCTATGTGCAAACACCAACGTCAAACAACGCCGTTTGTCGACGGACGCCGTTGACGAGTTCAAAAACACATTTTACGTTTAACAATTAAAGAGAAGTGCACGCACGCACGCCGCGCCACTTAAGCGATGTGAGGTTGTTTAAAAAAAGCGATTTCTATTGTTTATTAATATTCTAGTTTCACCCTGCAGGCACAAAACCAAAGAGTCAAACATGTAAAGATGCTTGATATGAAAATATCCGAAATATGCATCAAAGTGACAAGCGTGAAGCACAATTCCTTTTAGTACACAGCGTAAAGGAATATTTTGTACAAACATTATGAGATTTTGAGCGCTCTTTAGCAGCTCCGAACCTATGACAAATTTGAAAATGAGGTTTAGCTATTTGAAGTCACAGTGAACAAAACTCCTTACATTTTCAACGCCTCAACCTGCACAATTGTTGGCAATAGTTGAGCCAATGTCCAAAGTCTGACAATTCATTATTTCCTTTATGAGCATCACATTAGTTATTTCTAAATTGCCTGCAATGATTTACCTACCATTGCTCGCACCTCCAATAAGAACGAGTGGCTACGTACGGTGTGCAAAGAAGTTCAACATACATACCTCTCAATTTATTTTCTATTCATACATTCCTGCAGGATCCTATTCCTAAACAAATCAGGAATTAATGTGTTCAGTGTTTCCCTTTTGCACCAAGTATTGCAATTCCCCACAAAGCAGAAAATACTTTTCAGCAGAAGGATCGCCACACAAAACCATAAGTGCCACAAAACCATAAGGGACATTTGAAACCTCAAGGATTTAGTATTTTAGGAAAAAAAGCATCACACAGACCCGAGTCCCCAACCCACTCTACCACCAAATTACTCCCTACATGAACTCGCTATGTAAAGGTACCAAGTGTTAGGAATGGCTGTACAACTCTCACAAAGCAAACAGTAGCTGGCATTGCAGTCAAAAAAACACAATGTCAAGGCTGGCGTGACAGTGGCAGACACACAGAGCATTCTTCAGCGCTATTGCGGAATTACTTATTAGACAAAGCACTAAATGACTACGGGTTGTGCAATACAAGAACGTCATCAGCGAAACATGGGGCAGGGCTATAAATGTTAAATAGACTTTAACTTTGCATCGCATGAAAGCTATGTTGCACGTTGGAGGTTGGAAACGGTTGCATGTTAAACAGCTCAGTGCACCTATTGCGATGCTATCAGGCAGTTACGCTTATCAATGGTTTAAGTGCTTGTTCTAACTTTCAATCTTTCAGCCAGTTTTGTTAATCAATCCATGACTTCACATCACCATGGGGAAACACAGCGCTCCAGATGTTGAAAATCACTTTCATGCCAACATCCAGCTCTTCATGACGACTGACTCCATTAACCAAACCTCATTATCCCCGCTCAGATTCTACTTTAATGCAGTCTATTGGATTAGTTCTAACTTTCAATAATAAATATTACCAATACTTAAGTACAAATACTGAAGGAAATTGGCTAATCAAGCCCAAGTGACGCACTGCTCATTTGAGGAGTGCGCCACTGACAGCCCAAAGCCAGTCATGAATATTCCACATTCCTATGGAAGAAGCCAACAGGACAACCATCATTGACCTCCCACAATGTGGTACTAAAAACCCCAACAACGCAGGGTAAATAATGACCTGGGTTGACCCCTAATCTGGATTTCTACTCGCAACCTTGCAATAGTTCAGCACTAAACCAACCGGTCTTATTGAAGTATTCTCCAACACAAGTGAACCTGTCTAACAGTGCACATGATAACCGCGGCACACCTGCTCGTGCTGGCCGTGTCCCGTCGTGAAGGGGGACCTCAGGTCCCCTCTCTGCATGGACGAGGGCTCTCCATGCGAGCTCCTCCAGGCGGGGTCGGCACCGTCTCTCTCCAGCTTCAACTTCGTCGGCAGCTCTGAGGTGCAAGGGGGTTTGGGGGGGTGTGGATTAGCCACAAATGCAGAAGCATAAACTTATAAATTATAACAAATAACTTCGTACATTTGGGATTCACATCATTCTTATAGAGCAAGGCTATCACGAAGGTGCCATGTTTCATAGTCTGAAGTAGTTTCAGTTAGGGGGAGATGTTAGTATGTGGAATCCCAATTGAGTAATTTTCATGTACCACGTACCTTATAAATTGCTGGTATTTGTATAAACACACATAAAAAAATTTTGTTACATGAAATAGGTATTGACGTTAGTGAAATGTCAAGAAACCAAAATGAACACCTCTTGCTCTTTGCTCCTCCTCATCCGGGCTCCTGTAGATGCCCTCGGACAAATTGTCAGGTGAGTTGTCGCTCAAAAGCACTGCCAGTCTCTGCACCACTGACTCCATGCTCACTGCGTCAGCCTCACTCCGGAGCCTCCCTGGCGCGATGTCTGCATGGATCTGTGATGGTGGTAGTGGCTGCCCGAAGCCTACACTCATATCCCCTCCAGTAGCCCTGCCCTGACGCGAAGGCAGGCCGGTGTGCTCATGAATCTGTGACGGTGGCGGTGCCGTTCCCACTGAGGGACTTGCACTCCTCGGCAGGCCGCCCGCACCTTGCCTGCGCCTCTCAGTAGGGCCGGCGTCAACGCTCCCGTCCGAGTCTTCCTGTGGATCGGCATGCTCCGCCGCGCCCCGCAGGATTGCGCGCACCCTCGCCATCACGTCGTCATCGTCCCCGCCCTCGTTGCCGTAGCCGGACCTCGGGGCGTCCGTCCCGCTCTGCAGAGGCCGCGCCTGTGGTTCCACGTCAGCGCGGGAGGACCTGCCAGACGAGCTGCTCTTGTCATCGTGCGAGGGATTCGACGGTGCCCTCTGCGGCCGAGGGGTGATGCCGGTGGTGGCTCCACTGCAGCCTTCGGGCTCGTGTCTGGCCGAGCCTGGTATGGTTTGACGCTCAACGTCCTGCTCACTCTTCCCAGCAGAATGAAGATCTAATTTGGGCTGTACGAATGGACTTGACACGTCGCGAGCTTTAGCTGCCCCCTTTGCTACACCCGGTCTGGGATGCTCTACGCTGCCACGATCATCCTGGCCAAGTGGAAAGTAAGACGATTGATAATGTTGCTCCGTCGGGGGAATCTTACCAGTAAATGTGCTGGTTTTGTCAAACTCAGCTTTTCCATCTAAAATTACTGCACGGTCAACCTCGGGCTGAAGCTCATGGCTGTTGCTTGGCCCTGTCCTGCCATCTGTGCGCAGTGATTTTAGAATGTCTTGTTCGTTGCTTTCACACGAAGCATCGAAGGTGCTGTGATCATAAGTCCCCGCGTCCCGTAACAGTTTCTGAATTCCCAGCACAGTCTTCGTTCCAATCATCGAATCACTCACTTGGCTCTCCGCCGGCTCCGTGGACTGGCTGCCAGGCCAGGTTTCCCCCTGAGCATCACTGCCCTTGTCTTCAGAAAAATATCCAACGTGAGCACGGTAGGAGGGCTTTTCAAATTCTGAACTCTTGGCTGGGCCAGAGTAACCAGCGAGGCCAATGCTCCCAAATTCACACACACGGTCCTGTAGCCTCGAAGGCGTACTGCTTAGGTCGCCCCTTCGGTTGTCCAGATCCTCCATGCTCAGCACAGTGTCCGCTTCACGTTCAGAACACGCAGGAGGCCTCACTCTCACGGACTGCTCGACCTCTTGCTGCGAGTGTCCCTTAGCTACGTCATCCAGTAACAGGAGATAGGAGCGACTCTTTCCAGACCCTTCCGGTGACTCCCCAGGAGCTGCTTCAGAGTCTTCATTGGTGGCTCTGGCCTGAGACCTTGTGAGAGAGGACGACAAGCGGAGGGAGGAGTCGGAATCCAAGACGAGGGAAGTGCTTTGGCCAAGTTCTGAGCGTAGGCTGTAGCCAGAGCCTCTGCCCAGTGACCCATCAGCACCTGTAAAAACAACAACACGCAACAGGATTTGTTTTTCTATTTCAGTGGCTATATCGGTTGACGCTGTCAAGAAAATCAAGTAATCTCCCTGCTAAGACAACCTTGGGGTGGCTCTCATCTCTCTTTGCGTTCCTAAGTGAGCAGTAGATACTCATTTCTATGAGGAGTATCTGCTAAGTCAGGACAAGCAATGCTGACTTCCCCTAAAGTGATAGCAATTGTATTGAGAATAGAGGGACAATTACGCTGAGCTGACATCTCATGGAGGTTTCAACTTGCAATTTGCCGATGATACCCCGCACCTCCAAATAGCACGGTTGGCTACATACGGTGCGCACCACACCGCCAAGTATAGACACTGTATATTACAAGGGGTAAAATTATCTCACCAAACATAAGTCTACATATTAGCCATTTTATTTTAAAAAGGCAATTTCCCAATACCTTTGGCTTACTAATTATATTCTTTCCTATTTTCTTTTGTTTTGTATGGCCATAGGAAGAGCAACTGAGAGATTGAGTTCCAAGTGATTTAGCCATTCAATTGCTTTGTCTATTTTAAAGTCGATGTTTTTTGCATTTTAAGGCAGTGTCAAAGGTGACCGTGGCAGGGCGTTCCATTCCTCCTCTAGTCGGCAGCACCAGGGCCCCAGCGCAAATCGTATCCACGCGCCACACCGCTTCCCCCTGCCATGATGGGACCGCGCCGCGTACCGTTAGACGCCGCGCCGTCAGATGCCGAGCTGAGCCCAAAATCCTTGACGGTGGTGAGCTCCGAGGGGGAGTAGTCACGCTCACACAGAGGGCCCCGGCCGTCTGGCATTCCCGTCATGGACGGCGGCTGCTCGATGCCCAGGTTCCGTAAGTAAACCTGAGACACGGTGGCAGGGGTGGGCGCCGATAGCCCAACAATGAAAACACAAACTCGTGTATGGATGTCGAGTTTGTTAGCACGGATTGCATTCTGTCCGAACTTTAGGGAGGACATTTAATACCAAAGTTGTGTGTCCTGTACCGATGCTGTGCATTATATGCTGACTCCAAATGCCACACAAAGCAGACTCATAGTCCGGCTAGAAACATTTGTCTCACTCCTCTTATAACTCTCAAGATGTTGCACTTGGTTTCGTTCTGTTTCCCTCGAGCGTTCTAAATGAATATCTAAAACGGCATAAGTTTGACAAATATGTCTTACTTTACTCTTTGGTTCTTTCGGTAAAGTCACGTAGGTAGAAAAAATAATAGATCACGACGTTTCGATCGCTACTGACAGTAGCTTTCCCTCTCTCACCTGAAGACGGTCGCTTGTGTTGTGATCGAAACGTCGTGATCTATTATTTATTCTACCTACGCGACTTTATCGAAAGAACCAAAGAGTATGGATTCCTGCAGTCACGAAAGCTGCAAATCAAGAATGTCTTGCTTTAGCTTGTCGAGTGTTATGAATTTACAAAGAATGCTAAAATCATAAATATGCATTTGTTTTGATGAGTAAGTGAGCTAGGGAGAGAGTAGGTAAGTAGTAATTGAGGGTGTTTACTAAACCTGTGATTCATAAACGATTGAGTGAGCAAGTGAGTGGTGAGTAATTCAGTGAGTATTGGTGTGTGAGCGAAACCCGTACAGGGATGCGCTGCTCTATGTCGAACTCCTGGTTGCCCGTGCCGTAGCCAGTGCTGGTCCACGGTGGCGTGTAGTTGTCCACCTCGAGGCTGGCTTGCGATCGTGCCGTTGACAGAGCCGGGGTTTGATTCCCAGTCTGGCTAGGACCGCAGGAACGCGCGGAGACCAAAGCATCCACATCCTGCTCCGCAGAGATGTCACCGAGCTGGCCCAATGAGAAAGCCCCCACAGTCGACAGGGCCTGGGAGAAGTAGCCGCGTGCCAGTGGGGACGAGCGACTGTTGCCAGAGGCCTCGACGGCTTCCGCATCTGCACCGTCGATGTTTGCGTCATCAGGTTCGGCCCCGCTCGGCACACTTCGCTCCGAGCGCTCTTCACGGCGGCTCTCGTTGGGGTCACCGCTGGCGATCAGCAACGACCCCTCCAACCAAGAGTCGGTGACACAGGTGGTCCTCGAAAAGCTGGCAGCTAAAGCCATCGTCTTATAGCGCAAGCTGGCGCGTGAGCCATCTCTTGGACTGTGTTTCATGACATCGCTACGATCGTAAATCTGGCCCCAGTGCCTGTTGGTGTCACAATCGGATGAGTTCACCTGTGGGAATGACTCACTGTTTCCCTCGGGAACATAGCCCTGCACCGGCATGCTCGCACCTCGCAAGACGAGATGTTTTATGGCAGATATCTGCCTTTCGTCTTCCTCAGTCAGCAACACCGGATCCATGGTGCCTATTAAACTGGGGGAGTCCGTATCGCTGTCTGCGTTACCCCCGATGACGTTCCGCGTGAGAGATCCGGCTTCGCTGGTGGATCCGACCTGGGTGCTGGAAAACCGGCAGCCAGTGTCATCCACTCCAGCTTTTGACAGTTCAGCGCCAACACAGGATAGTGCAAGTAAGGCGTCATCAGCTGGAGGTTCTTCCTGACCCAGGTACGCAAACCTTGTTGCCTGCAAGTACCGCTCCCTCTGCATGCCCGCTTGATTTTGAACGCCACCGCGTGACTCTTCGGATGCCGAGCTGCTGGGTTTATCGTCCATCGGAGCTCGTGACGGACCCGCAATGCCACGCGACGATGACGGCGACTCTTCCTCCCGCCACTCGCTCTCCTGAGATGGCTCCTCTGGCAGCCCAGGGAGACGCTCTGTGTCCTCCTCCGGCTGGCGGTCATCGAAACTCGTGCCCGCAATGGGGTGTTGGGACAGGGATAACTCGGCGTGCATGCTGGAGCACGACCCTGGCAGCTTGGTATGCTCTGAGAGGTGACCTCTGGGGCTCCACTCCGTACTGTCAGTGCCAGGTGAGATGGCGTGCTGTGTTAGGGAACAGAAGACCGAGCTGTCTGCTTCACCGTACGCACTCCAGCTAGCTTGGAGCTCATGGGCAGATGGGCGACACTGCGATACAGCTGACGGGTGCCGGGACGTGGTGAGTCTGGCACTCTCCGGGAAACGCAACTCTTTGACTGCCTCCACGCTCGGGGAATCGCTCAGTGACATTTTCTCCACTTCACGATTGGTTGAGTAGCCTTCGAAAGTGAAGTCTGTGCTTGCAATGCTCTCCCTGCAAGAGAACAAGATGAGAATCAAGTACAACCTGCATTACTAGTCCTGTATGATGTGAAATGATGTAAATGTGTGTCTGTGTGTGTGCGTATGCATCATGCCAGCCTTAATGCATGCTTAACAACTACTGCCATGACAGTCTATTAGAACAAGAGTGATCTCTGTGTGCGGGTTGTATGAGGACGAGGGATGATTACCGCAGGCAAGTAAACTCCAACTCGGAATGCCGCTGCTGCACCGAGCGCTGCACCAGGGCGGAACCGACAGCACCGTCCCCATCCAGCGCCGTCACCAGCAGAGGCAGCACTGGCGACAGAAGACTGTCCTGCTCCTCTGCAAGTAACAAACCAGGTTATGTTTCCATTTAAGAGCTTTCGTGACTGCAGGGATTCATCTTCTTGGTTCTTTCGGTAAAGTCACGTAGAAAGGAAATAATAAAATAATACATTCCTTTGTCAAGGCGCCCTTCCTCCTCTAACACCGCTTAAATATACGCTGCCAAGCTTGGTGGTGTTCATGCAGACACTGTCTTTCCGACAGACCTGTTCTTCACCTGAGAACGGCTGCTTGCTTTGTAGCCGAAACGTCGTGAGAATTGTATTTTATTATGTTGTATTATTATTTTATTAATTCCCTTCTACGTGACTTTACCGAAAGAACCAAGAAGATGAAACCAGGTTATGTATGACCGGGCAAGAGCCACTGAGAATAAAATGCATCTTCTGCAAGACCACTGAATGAGGAGTGTACTGACAGTGTATTCAAAATGTGGCCATATTTAGGATAATTGCGTTATTCGAGTTGTGCATTGGTGCCCTTGATCCAAGGGTGGCAGTTCACATCCCATGACAGGGGCTGTCTCCAATATGCTAGGGTGATACAGGAAAAAAGCACATGGCTCACAATGGTTTGGAGTGGGCTTGGCCCATCCTCCCTCATGCAATAATAACGCATCACTTTGTGGGAAGTCAACAACAGTGGTAGTAATATAGTGCAACTGGTTACTGCCATGGGAATGTGCAGATTCCACCAATGGTTCAGGAATGCCAAAAGAGACGAGCAACGGCTAAAGCATGGGGACACTTTAACTTGTGAGTGCTTATTAAGAGTGTGCACGGTCTCCGCTGGAAATTTACAAAATGTGATCACAATTGCATAAGGGACTGGTGGTGTTCACAGGAGTCCTGCACTGGCCCTGGATAACAGACTCCCCCTGCCTCAGTCTCACCGAGTTGAGCACTGCTCACTGGATGAGCAGGCCAGGAGCCCTGGCTCATGGCCACAGCTTGGCCACTGGTCAAGAAGCTGTCTCTCTCTGCAACAGTCTTCTCCTCTCCGTTGCTCGTGTCGGCTTCCATCTCCAGTGGGAACCAAACATCAGAGCGCTGGTGCAGATGCATGGACACAAACACACACAGAGACATACGCGTACAACTCATTACATTTCATCTGGCTGGCTGGCATCATTAGAGCGTCTGACTCGCAATGAGAATGTTGCGTTTTCTATCACAGAGATCGACTCAAACCATCAACTCCCTAACAGTGATCAATTATGCAACCTTTTCATTCATTAGAAACTGGCACCCACCACAGGAATGTAAAATCGCTTAGACGGCCAATGAAGATAAGTGCTAATCGGCGTTCATTCAAGCAATGACACGCCTTGAACTGACAATTGTAAAACCTATGCATTTAAAAAATGTGTTTTAAACATAAAACATTGAATTGTCAGATGAAATGTGTATCGTAAATGCTGTTGCTGCTGCTTCTGATGACAGAAGATAAAAAGCAAAATAACGAGGCCGCTGACCAAACGCATTTCGCCTTAATTCATCAACAGCATGTCCGAGCTGTGACAAAGGACATCTTTCTACCACAAACGCACATGCCGGGCAGACCGCACGACTCACATCGTCAGCACCGGTTACCTGGCAGGCGCTGCGTGCAATGGTCTCGCCCAGGGACAGGCCACTGGTGTTCGACGCGAAGGTGTCGCTGGTGCTGCTCGTTTGTTCGCTGCCACCCCTTGGGCTGGGGCGAGTCCTTCCCACAGCGTCCTGCCTGTCCGACCCCTCCTTCTTCTCTTCATCCTCCTCCGCTTCCCCCCCGTACAAATGGCCAGGCACTTCCAACCCACTCGCCATGGCTCGTGGGGCTCTAAGCAGGAGAAGAACACAAGCCGTAACGGCAAGCTCTAGCGCATCAATGTTAACATACAGTACAGCCATTTAAATTTGCTGACCCACCCATACTGGACATCTGTGAAAAAGAGCTTTGCAGCTCACCGAATTCCTACAGTATCAATAATATATTTTAATTCTGAATCTGTACATACAATTCGGATATAAATAGCATCTAAACGTGAACGGTATTTATATTATAGAGAAGTAGTCGTCAGTCGTAGAAAAAGACAAAGTCTTGAGCCTGGACTTAAAGCGTGGCACAGAGAGCCGAGCCGAATGGGATTCAGACTGGGGCGTCAGGGAATAACACGAGTAATAAGACTCCAGTCATTCACCATTGGGAACTACGGGAACAGAAATAAAATTTCTATTTAAAAAAAACCTTGCAGGGAAAATCCACACAAGTTTTGGGGCACAGATAAGTTCACAATCCTACTTGCTGTCCCGCCTACTGGCGTCCACTCATTCTCAAGTGCCAGCGCCTTTCCTCCTCCGCGTATTCAGCAATCTAGCGACGTCCTCGTGCCAAGAAGGAAATAAATCTCCGCCTTTTGCACAGCTGATGATGAATGAGAGGCACTCGTCAATAATTCACGGGGCTCACCCAGCCACCCTACCCCGTGTGTTGTCACGGCTCAAGAGCCCTTGGAGCCGGTGACAGTTGCAGGGATTTCTCCTTCTGCTGCTGCTCTTGCTGCCTGCCAGAAGAGCGCAGGACACACACACACCATGTCCATCACAGACGACCCTTGCCAGTGAACTCTGTTAAATCACCTGAAACGTTAAGTTCTTCTACCAGTTTTTGTTGTTGTTACCGCTAACGTATGTTAGAGGGGGAAATACCATTATTAATATACTGCAGGAGAGGCAACGAATATGCCTTAAATGTGGTGCCAATATTACAGAATGCAATAAAGTTCCGTAACTACGAAGTGATGTATATGTCTACTGCTAGATGAGGGCCCTTCCCACACGATGCCGGTCGTGTTGGTTATTTGACCATACTTCACCAAGGTGGTCAATGTGGGGAACCGTAGGCGTGGGAGCATAGAAGTCCAGTACAACAAGTGCGCCTTGTTGCTCTGCCCTCTGCTGCCCCGCAGCAGCCTATAGCAGCTGTTACGCAGTGTTTACCCATCCAAGCATCTCATCCAGGCTCAACCCCTTGCTTAGCTTGCGAGACGGGGCCAGCGTCTCGACCCGATTCGATCGCAGGCAGAAGCAAGGAATAATTCACTAAAAAATATTTCAAAAATAGTGGAGATATTGAACCAATGCATTATAATAATATCGTGCTGCGTTACGATACCCAAACTATCCGTACGCGAAGCAGGAGCTGTCTGTAGTCTTCTACTCTGGTATGGCAAGGTGGTTTAACACTTAGTAGGCTAAGTATCATCCATAACACAGGGTTTGTGTTGGGGTTAGATCGCGTAAATACAAATGTTGTGTCGTTAAATTCCGCCACCACCCGACATGGCCGATATTAGTAAGGTTTGTCACGTAAACAAAACGTGTAAATTCGCGACAAGTACACAACACCGGTGTGTTGGAGAGCAAATCGACAACAAAATACAGTACAATCCGAGTCCGACGTTTCGCCAGTAATTACAACGAGCTCACTCAGGCGGCAGCCAGATCTTTGGAGAAAAGTACAGAACACCGGTGTGTTGTACTACCCAACAATAAGAACGCCTGTATTGTGGATTTGCAGCTTTATACGCGATGTTAATATACTGTGTATATATGTGTGTGTGGAGGTGATTAAGCAATTGGGTTCATGTTGGATGACGTTGGTGGAACGGCAACGCGATTGCCGCTGTAATCGATTTCGTGTTACGTCGTCGCAATACTGACGCGTGGTAATGTAGCATTGCACGTCGATGCTGCAGCAGTGAACAACAGATACGTGCTGTAGTAGTAGCAGCAGTAACAACAACAACAATGAATAATAATACATAATAATGCGTTTAGCCGTGTTCTTGCACTCGGGTGGAAACGCGAGATTCGCTACTCGCGGTCTGCTTCACCGCAGCTGCGTGCAGCACAACACGGGCACCGGCATTGCAGCGACAGCGGACAAGAACAATAATAACAACAACAAATATTCACATCGCTGACGACGATGATGATGATGAGGGGAGAATTGTCGCGGGGTCGTCGTTAAGCGCAGCTCGTGATGCCCTGGGGCCCCGGAACGCGCATAGCAGCAACGGCTCTCAACGGCTCGGGGCAGCACACAAGACGCCTCACTCGCAACACCAACAACAAAGACAACCACCACCAACACCACCACCAACAACACCAACATCGTCATCGTCTTAGGTTCTTTCGGTAAAGTCACGTAGGTAAAAAAAAGTCAAATAAATAATTTAGTTATTTTCATTTATTACTATTTTATTATATAACAATAATAAAATAATAATACGTAATGTAGTTATTTTAATTTATTATTATTTAAATTTATTATAATTTTTTTACCTACGTGACTTTACCGAAATAACCTAAGAGGATGAATCCTTGCAGTCACGAAAGCTTCAAATCTAGAACCATCATCATCGTCGTCGTCACCATCAGCAACCTGTTGTGATGACAGTAGCGTTGAACCTACGGTGTGAGCGGACTAGCGGCCACGGGAGGTAATGACAGGGGAGTGATCATGGGAGCTCCTTTGCCAGTGACAAAATATGAGAATAGGTTTTCCCCTTTATTCTGGCAACAAAACAGGTGTTGAGATGTTAAAACACCAAACTGAAACCTTTAACAATGAATTATGTCTGCATCAACCATAATACTTGTGGTCAGAATGCAAATAAAACACACTGATGATAATATATGCATTGTCTTTGAAATTGATTGGTCCACACCAGAGACAGCTTTCTTTTGAGCCTCGTCTCACACGGTGTTAGACCAGAGGACACTAAAAGGCGAACAGCACAAAGACAAAGCCACTATCAGAGTAATCGGAGCTCGGGGTGAGCAGCTACATCATGGGACCTCCTTTGCCAGTGTCAAAATATAAGAAGAGGTTTTCCCCTTTTTTCTGGCAACAAAACTAGGCTCCAAGTCTTCTTGGTTCTCGGCAGCTCTGTGTATTCACCTGAGGACTGCTGCTTGTGTTGTGGCCGAAACGTCGTGAGAATTTTTATTTTATATGTTTTATTTTTATTATTTTATTATTTCCCTTCTACATGACTTTACCGAAAGAACCAAGAAGATGAATCCCTGCAGTCACGAAAGCTTTAAATCGAAATTTAGGCTCCAAGTATTGTGGTTAATGCAGACACGATTCCTTGCAAAAGGTTTCAGTTTGGTATTTTAACATCTTAACACCTGTTTTGTTTCTAGAAAAAAGGGGAAAACCTCTTCTTATATTTTGACACTGGCAAAGGAGGTCCCATGATGACAGTCATCTACAGCGCGATGTGTACAACAAGCATCAGGGCACACAGAGCACGAAGCACGCGTTTGACTGTGTCGCGTCTTGTCCTCGCATCGAGCCGCCGCGCGAGGTCCCCCGTTCGTCGCACGCTCGGTCCGGGGCCGCGCGAGGTGCGCGGGCCGGCGGGCGGGAAGCCCCCATCCCCAACCCCCCCCCCCAACCTCCCCCCCAACACCCCCCAACCCCCACCCACAACCCAACCTCCCCCTCAACACCCCCCCCCCGACACCCCCCCCAACACCCACCCCCCCTCAACCCCCAACCCCCCCCAACACCCCCAACCTCCACCCCAACCTCCCCCTCAACACCCCCCCAACACCCCACTAACCCCCACCCCAACCACCCCCTCAACACCCCCCAACACCCCCCCTAACCCCAACCCCCCCCCCGCTCAACCCCCACCCACAACCCCCCCAATACCCTCCCAAACCCCCACCCACAACGCCCTCAACACCCCCCCCCAACACCCCCCCCACAACCAGATACGCCACCTAATATTGAACGAATGCATTCAGAATGCAACGAATTGCACATTGATTTGCTTCACATTTCCACTGATACAGTGCGCGCAAACAGCGCTTCTAATTCGTCAAGCCACCGGTGGCCACGTGCCACGCGACGCGTTTGCTTGACGGAGTTTCGTTGTTGTCACTGGAAGTACGCGATGCGTGTGGTCGTGAGGTGGCAGCACAGTCCATCACTGCCTGGCGTGTGACGCGCCACGAGGAGGCCGACTTGCAGCAGCAGCAGCCAGCAGCCCCTTTCACATCGACGGAAATACGCAGATACCTGGGGCATGCGAAAGCCGGGGATTCATTTCAGCCAAAGCCTTTCATGGTCGGCGAAACTTAAACATATTCCGTGGCTGTGGCTATTAGTTGCAAGCCTCCTCTCGTCAGCGACCAAGACGATTATTCAGTGAGAAATCAATCTCTGAGTAACAACTTTACCATATAAAACAGACCAGACGGGTGTTATTAATTGAGTACTGGCAAATTATAACCTAAATCATGGAGGTGTTTTTTTTGTAAAGGTTTCATTTTCAAAAAAAGGTAGCACAAAACGATTGTTTTACATTTAAAACGAGGGCTATTGTTGACGCTATGTGAAATTGATGGTAAAAACTACAAACGTGTAAGCTTAACACCAATAGAATATATATACTGACGCACACTTAAACCCCAAGCAAGGCTCTCCTTGAGGATCCATCAGTTAATGGCACGAGTCTTCAATTTCCACACCCCCAATTTTTTGTTTGGTTCTGCTCGACTGGAGATGTGAAACGTGTGAGAGGAAAAAAAGCGTTGACTAGAAAAGATGAACACGAGTCTCATAAGTGGGCGATTGCCTTTCAGGTCCACCGTCGGAATGTGGAGTGGCCATATTCCTACGGTGGGGCCAGTCACACCATAAGGACAACAACTTTAGGCTTCTCACAAAATGCTAGTTAGTTTATCAACCATGGAAGGGTGATGGGCTGAGTCTACCCACAACTTTAGATGTCTCAAAAACATGCTTGCTGCATTTGTTGTGCTTCGAATGCTGTGTTTACAACAGCAACAACTGCAGATAAGTTGAATCCGGGTGCCAGTGTGATATTGATCAGTGTGCCAACAGCCACACGAATTAGCACGCAGTGTGGATCTTGTTTCATTCGTAAAAATTAAGATGTTTCGATGAGAACGGTGTTATCTTGACCCAGACACGTGTAGGGGTGACTACAATCGCAACACAGACTCATCCAGACGCATTCTGGTGATTCTATCTGGTAATGAGGATTTCACTTTGCATGTGCCTATTGTACTGCAGTTATGTGTATGTGTTCGACTGTTTAAAGTATGACTATTCAAGTGAAACCGACACTCCACACGCACACAGCACGTGGAGTGACGATTCACCGGAGGGGGGGGGGGGCAACACTGGTCGTACTTTAGAAACATAGTCGGTCTCTGATTACTGGTTACTCAAGATTTTAAACGTATCATAATGTAATGCCCAATTTGGAACGTTTCAATGCAAGTTGCTTATTTTATTACTCTCATAACTATGTGCCTTAAACACTGTAACATACACAGAGCTGCCTGACCTAATTCCTATACGCACACTGCCGCTCTCTCTCTACCCATTCTGCAGCGTGATGCGTGCATTTTCACGGCTGGTGTGCTGCCTTCGTTGTGTGGACATGAGCACCGGGGGCACACTGGGGTATCACGCACGGGCCTGAGATGAAGGCAAATCAGATGATGCTGGTGCGAGTGCAAGCAGCACTTGCAATGCCAGCGATGGTAACAGTCAAAGCCATCGTGTCTCCGCGCTCTCATGAGCAGCGATTCCACTGAGCCACATTCAACTGTGATGAAAAGTGCAGTGCTCCTTGATTTATCTTAGCCATATACACAACTAAAAAAAAAAGGGGTTTCTTTTTTTTTCTTAAACACATAGACACAAACATACGATAGTGTATCTGTATACAAAGCAGGATATACACATCTAATCTGATCCAATGCAGTGTAACTTTAACTTTTCTGTTATGGGTGACACTTTAATCAGATAACTTTCAGTGTTTCATGAAGAAAAAAAACCGGTGTGCTCTTGCAAGTTCCGTGGGCAGCATGCCTTCTGTTGCTATTAAAAAGTGAATTATGCTTGCGCGTTTAAAGATCAAATATGTAAACATTAAAAACGATGAAAAGTACTCGATTGAGACTCACATTCTACATATTCATCATCACCATCATGAGCCATGTTGAAGGCCTCGCAAATCCGCCACCCTCCCTGCGATGCAATAATCCATCGAGCACCCTGTACGTGCGTGTTGCTCCGTCTCTGCGATGGATGTCTCCTGAGACGTATCCCCTCCTTCGACCGTCACTCCGTCATTAGTCTCGACCACCGGCCACCGTATGCCTTCCAATGACGTCTCGAACGTGTACGTTCTCTGATTCATGTGATCCTCTTTCGGTGGTCTCGCTGAAATTCCAAGCTCGGATTTCTCCACGCTTCCTTTTACACTTTTCAGCGGTCGTTACATTTTCCTTATCAACGTCTTTGTTGCTGATCCTAATATCAAAGCAAAGAAATATACACTGCTTAAATAAAGTACTTTATTTTCAAGGTACAGTGGTATCTTGCTTTTCATGATGCATATTTAGGCTCCCCTTCTGCTAGCAGTGGCGTGAGACAAGAAATGGCAGGGGCTGCACCTCTAGCACATTTTGATATAAACTGGACATTTAAGCCGCGTTTCCACATCCATTAGAAACTAGACTCGTGTCATTCTTGGTATGGCCCAACATCCAGAGTTATTACCTGGCTTGTGTTGGAAGTGAAGACTATTTAGCATCGTTGTAGAGAAGTGTGCCATTGTTGGGTTACGAGAAAGATGGCTTATTTAAACCACTGTTATGTGTCGTGTCTGAGTTCCTTGTCCTTCCTTTGAACGCGAGACCAGCGCTAGACCTCTCGTGTTCTGCTGATGGGAGAGCAATGCACCTGACCAAACTGTGCACGATGCACCCAGAGCAAGGGCCAATGATGCAACTCAGAAGTTACATTATTACACGCTGTCTAACACGGGCCACTTAGCTGGTGACAAACACCTCGTAACAACCGGAGATCTACAAGGAATAGCATGTCGTCGTGATTTATGATGGGGTCATTTACCCCAGAGGGATGTCGTTGGCTCGCTATGTTTTCCTTTCAATTCGTTTTTTTGTTTTGGTTGTCTTTACTATACAAGTACCTTTGGGCGGCCCCGCCATTCACGAAGAGAGTAAATGAAGAGATCTGCACTCCACGTGTCACGGTCGTCTCTCATTGGCTCGGTGGCAATATTGCGCCAATCCATTCCATTATCGTGTTGTTCTGAATATCAGTAAATGACACCTCACAGAGCAGTGATATTGGGCCTCTGTTGTAGGAATGTGGAATTTCCACCACTGTCTGACGCTCACAAATGATGGTGGGCACTGTCGCACACTCGTTTGAGCAAGGAGACGTTGACTTTATATATATTTTTACAAAACCTCGAACGTTCAAGAAGAGCCAGGGAGACAGCTGTTGTGGAAGGGAGTTCGAGTTTAATATTTACGTACAAATCTTAACTGGATGAAAGTCTTCCATGTCATCTTGGTTATGTGAGGTTTAGACTATACTTCACGATGCTGGTCAGATTAAGTTGGTGAAGGAAGGTTGGACCAGCATTGGTTCATGTTACTCACACCAATGTTAGCTGGGGCCAAGAATCAAACTCAGGTCGCCCTGTTCAAAGCTCAGTGCGATACCACTATGCCGATTGCTCAAATGTCACCTGAAATGTGGAATTTAAACAAAGTGATGCTTAGAATCTAGAATTAAACCCGGAACCATTGCCCTTTTGTTTGGTTTATTACCCACATTTAATTGCGACAGGACATCCATAATTATAGATCCCAGCTCTGTGGGTGGGCGAGAGATACAGGATCCAGGCACTCCGCTGCTCCTCATAAAGAGCAGAGGCCAGACAGGGCCTCGAGTGAGCCCCACCTGCCCGGGACCTGATTAAATCAGCAGCTGAGGCTGTGGGGCCTTTGGGCATTGTCGATTGGCTAATGAGGGTCTGTGGTGTGGGTGAGGGGTCCAGGTATTGTCTTGGCTTATAGCACTTGCCTCCTCTTCACAGCCCTGAGCCAGCAGTCTATATGACTGCCGGTGGGAGTACATCATGCATAGGACAATGTTTATTGTCAAGAAAATGGGCCCGGTTTTCATTGAGCATTGCACAGTGGTCATCCTACGCAGGTACTGGTTGCTGCTATAGAGAGGTGGAATTTCCACCACTGGCTCACATAAAACTATCCCCATCTTCCTTCTAATACTCATACACTACTTGAGTCTTACGAAAGAGGCATGAACACATTTAAGTGTAACGAATGCTTGTGAGGTATGTTGCTTAAAAAGTGTATCTTTTAACCTGCTCACAAATGTCAGTTTCTCTTAAATAATATCAACACTTTGTTTTCATCCCAAAGTGAACAGCCCCATGTAGCTGGGAAATTGCATTGTTTAAATTCAAGCCAAGGTTGAGGTGACTCCAAGCTTCAAGGCCTCACCTCTACCTCTGAGGGAAGATGTCAAATGTCGCGATGGCTCCTGAGTGGTAACCGGGAAGTTCTTCTTCCATACGTACCACGGTGTTCACCGACGAGGAACAGTCATGGAGTGCGATGCTCCGATTTCAACCAAACCGTTGTACATTAACAGACCAGGGTGATAGAGTAGGATTGTGTTAAATGTTGAATTTCAAGTGCCCTCAATTAAATTTTTTTTGGATAGAATCGCGGAAATTAATTAAAGAGAAATACGGACGAAGTTTACGATGGGCAGCAGCAGCTCATCTGATGAATGTGGCCTCTTCACATCAGCACTGGCCTCCACAAGCATACAATGTGAATGAAGAGGATGAATTTGCATATGAGATGATTGGGTTAGTCTGGTGATAACATGGCCATTATAGAGAGGCTTTTGGACCGGTTTAAGAGGGTTATAAAAATATATTGCAATAACACACTGATCCAAAAACCTTTTTGTCTTTTTTACACTATTGCATTTTATTTTATAACAAAAATAACCATATGAGCAATGTCGTGAGAAATCAGACGAAGTGAATTTATTACATTTCGAATTAATGCATTTTGATGTGTGTAAAACGATCACGAATGTTCACTGAATTTACAGGGTTTTTTTTTTCCTCAAACTACCAAAGGGTGGCATGTATCTGTCTGTTCTTGGTCCCAAGACAAATGTGGAATTCACTTTTCCATTGTGCAGACCGTTCTCGTCTTCCTCACAAAGGTTCGTTAAAGCCCAAGCTGTATTTACAAATCACATCATAATCTGTATGTATAAAATATACACACACATTCACTTTGCAGACATAGCACATGCAGCCCACACAAACGCCGACATTGTTTTGAACTCGAATAAACGTCCATAATACAGGGTTTTTTTTTAGTTAGATCGCCTACGTGTTAAACTGAAATCAACTTCACGCAAAGAATGCTTGGGGGTAGCAAAGGGATAAAGGGACAACACTGGCACACAATTTATTTCCCTGACACACATTCTCATGGCCCATTCCCTCCGCTCGTCCAGCACACAGTCCACTCTCACTGCAACGCACGCATGAACGGTGGCCTCAAATTCCTCACGTGCGATGGCGGGGATGGAACGAGGAGGAGGAGGGAGGAGGACGAGGGGTCCTGTTGGATGATGTGGGGTGTGTTGTGCCAGAGACGGGGGGTTAGAGTTTGGTCGCGGCGGGGAAGCGGGCGAATGTGGTGAGAAGGTGTGCGAGCAGGTGAGGGCCGGTGCTGGACAGGGGGCCTGCGATGGTGGCGAGGGGCTGGGCTGGGGTACAGGTGAGGCTATCGGTGCGGGCGCTGCGATTTGCGAGGTCCGGGCTAGGCGGGCAGGCGGGCGGGCGGGGGGGGTTGTTGGGTTAATTACCAGGTCAGTCTGATCTTGCTCAAACCACCCCGCGTCTGTCTGTCGGGCGCGTGCCGTGCGCACGCCACATTCCTGGCCGCCGTGAGCATGACGGGGAGATAATGTCTGCCGCGGGGAGATAAGCATTGGGTCGGAGCAGACGGGTTCCATCCATGCCTGGGCAGCCCCTTGCCTGGCGGGTCGCGAGGCGCGTGCCGCTGCAGTAAATCTGCAGCTCCGCTGTTGAAAGGGAAAGGGAGAGGGGGGGGTGGAAAGAACCGGAAAATAAGCACTTTCCACAGTTCCGATCTTTATCGGTGCATTACTGCGTACCTGCACAGCAATGGGCATAAGGGTCCTGCATAAACACGTGATTATTTCTGGTATAAACGATGGACTTTCTCGATAAAGACTTGCCTCCAAAAAACAATATTCACTGCGAACTCAGGCATGCGGCATGGCCCATAGCGAGTAAAAGAAAGAGCGAACTTGCGTAGAACTTCTCGAATGAGATGTGGCTGTCCTTCCTGGGAGCTAATGGTGGAGGGTGAGGTATGATATTCAGTGTACTATGAATGCCATCACACCAAAATACAGCTTTTGGATGAATTATGATGAATCAATGGGTGTTTGTAGTTTCAAGCATATGCCTGTTGATCAAATTATTCGTATGGCGCGCTTAAGGGGATTCAATGATTGTCCACACTGAGAAAGCGAGTAAGCCAACCGAGTAACCGTTCGTTGAACAGCTTCTTATTTGAGTGAGACGGTGAATCAAACCACACGTTTGGTGACAATGCCTTGTTCCTGATGGTATGGTCCACGTGTGTCAACGCTGAAAAATACTCACGGATAGTAAAATAAGTCATATTATACAGCCTTTTTTCAATCCACTGCTGGATGAAGGCCTGGCCACACCATGCCAGCCACAGAGGTTGTTGACCATATTTAAAAATGAACGTTTTATTAATGATGGTTCCTCGCTTGCGGTGGTGACAAATTGCGAGAGACAGAGACAATGTGTGTTTGCTAAGACGGGATTGTAAAAGCCATGTTCTTGGGGGTACCCATTATAGTCTTGGATGACTCTTGAGTGTGTTTTTGGTTTCTGTTGTGATGTTTAGAGTAATAATACTGCAGTGGCATTAAAACACATATACATTGTCCAAACTGTTATGTTTATGGTGTTTACACTGATTTGTAAAGACCCACTTAATGATCTTGTGACCGGTGGATGGTGGTTTATGGTGGAAACCAGCGTGAGCTGGCCATAGTGGGTTTTTTTTTATTCAAGAGCTAATTTAAATCAAACTGTGTCTTGAGTGAAAAAAATGTCTTAAAATCTTGCATTAAATAATCGCCATTCAAGTAACATTAAGGGCTCCAACCATTTCACACTTGCAAACATTAGCACTGTTATCTGACCAGGTGGAACAGGAGCTCGAGTGGTCAACACACAAGGTTGCGAGTTCAGATCTTCGCTGGGGGTCGATAAATGAGAAAATGCTTCGTGAACGGCCTTGTGATTGTCCTTGAAGAAGCCAGTGCCCACCGCAGTAATGTGGAATTGTTCACTGCTTGGCTCAGGGCTGCCGATGGCGATGAGCAACCCATCCCGTGATCACTTGAGCCGGCAGACTCACTCTTTTTTTTTTAAATCCTTTATATTAAGTTCGCTTGCTTGCTTGCGTGCTTGCTTGCTTGCGTGCTTGCTTGCTTGCGTGCTTGCTTGCTTGCGTGCTTGCTTGCTTGCGTGCTTGCTTGCTTGCGTGCTTGCTTGCTTGCGTGCTTGCTTGCTTGCGTGCTTGCTTGCTTGCGTGCTTGCTTGCTTGCGTGCTTGCTTGCTTGCGTGCTTGCTTACGACCGTGCAAATCTTTCGGTCGTTTTTAACCCACTTCCCGTGATCCAATCGAGCTGACATTTTCCACACAGACTCGTTGTGCGAGACAATTAATGTTCGTGAAAAAAAATTCCCTAAATTTTACACTTTTTAGGCAAAAAAAAATATTTTACATATATTCAAATAGAACTCATTCACAGTATAAGAGCCCAGAGCGTAACCCCTCCACAGGCCGTGGTGGAGTAGCGCAGTTGGTAGCGCCCTCGCTTCCCATGCCAAAGGTCGTGGGATCGATCCCCGCGTCCTCAACAGGCGAATATATTTTTAAATCCTGTATATTAAGTTCGCTGCCACGCATATAAAGGATTTATAGTGAAAAACTTTGTTTTTACGGGTTATACTTATATCACTGCTCAAGCGAACAGTGTCAATGCTCAATGGGCCCTCGTGTTCTTCGATGGTGCAGAATCTGTTTCGGGTTTTTTCTTCCAGAAAAGGAATGCTGATCGTGACAACGGTAACGATTCTCATAATCGAGGAGTGGTTTAACTTTTCCATGCGTCACCGTTACTGTGTTGCTTCGTAGTTGTTGGGGAAGGCTTGTTGTGGATTATTTACGCTTGCATGGACGTGTCAGATTTAGATCCAGATTTGTGAATTGTGGGCACATCCATAAACACACACACATACACACCCGTTGAATACATACAACACCTTCCAGCTCATGTAAAACTCATCAGATCTTGCACTTTTGACTTTAAACAAATCCAGCTGTCAACGTGGCGCAAGGACATCTGAGAGAGGTACTCAGTTCATTCATTAGCGGGCAATGAGGTGTTCTGAGATACAAGGGACCATGCCTGACGATGACTACATGGCCACTTAGTTAAACGGGGTGCACTGAACTTGACCTTACAGTTGTATAGTTCTATGTCCGTTTTTACAGCACACTGTTTATACCGTGCCTGTGGCCAAATCACCCTTCTCATCAGATCCCAGAAGCTAAGTTGGTTTGAGCCCGGATAGTGCTTGGATTGCCTATAAAAGCCTGTAGGGCTCCGTGGTGGGCAGCAGAGGGAAATCCAGAAAAAAAGCCATTGTTGTACCGTACTTCTACGCTCCCACAATGATTGTCCCTACCTTGAAATCATACTGCCCAGTTTGGTGAAGTATGGCCACGTAATTTCCATGAATGGGGAGGCCCTCATTCAGCAGTGGATAGAAAAACAAATGGCTTTACTTGTAGGTGTAAATAACCGAGAGGGCCTGGCACGGTGGCATACCCCAACCAGCCAGTGGCAGGGATCGCACGTTGGTGGCCAGTAGATGGCAGTACAGCAAGTAGCTTTCCGACCTGTTTTTGCCCCATGAAATGTGTGGGGTTTCTCTGGCATTGTGCAATTTCCCTCGACGTGCAAAACTGAGAGGCATTCCATTCAGGGTCCTTCTGCAAATAAGTTTTAAGGGGTTCGCGACGTGGCAAAGTGGTAACACTTGTGTCTTACAGCAAGACGGGCCTGGGTTCAAGGCACGACTTGGGCACGTATCTGCATGGAGTTTGTACGTTATTTCTCTGTTTTGCATGGGTGTTCTCCGGTTTCATACAATAGTGTAAAAAACAATGTAACTGATGTGATAAAACATCCCAAAACTGCAAAATTAAATGAAAATTACTGAATTTGGAAATAAACAAAGCAGCATCGCCCCCTACAGAAACACTTGGCAAGAGCATCCGGCAATAGTCAGAGACTCGGTGAGGCTTTCTTAGGTTAACAAGCAAAAGTAATAAATAAATAACATGCATAAGATCCTGTAAAACATTAATCTTCAGTTCATATGTGAACTTGTACATGAGTATTAGATGGACAACATTTTAAAACATTAGAATATGAGGGCAGATCTGGATAGAATGGATGAAGTAAAGAGGCGGGTGGGAGTAGGTTGGAGTGCTTTTGAATAAATTGATAATAATGAAAAGCAATTTACCAATGTGCCTAAGTGTATATATTATGTGCTATCACATATGGAGCAAAACACATGGAGATGGGCGAATAAAGTGGATCAAAAGCTGAAAAGTGTGCAAAGAAGCAAAGAGAGGGACGTGCTTGAAATGACACTTGTGGACATGAAGCAGTCACATATATGAGAGCTGAAGTGCACGATATGGCATCATCCCAACGATTAAGTAATCATATGTAAGCAGACAATATATCTAATTAATATTACTGCCCCTCCATATGAAGAAAAATACGTATTTACACTTCCAATCTACCACAAGGCTTTCTCGGAGTGCATCATTTCAGCAGCATTGATTCAATGTAAGCAAACCCTGGATTTGTTTCAACATTCAGTGCCTCATCAGCAGTCAAAGACTTGCTTGAACCAATGCTGTCGAACTGCCAGATGTTATAGGCAAGGGTCCCTCTCCTTAAGATCTGGGTCCTAGTTTGACTCGAAAAATAAACAATGCATTATACAAATTCATAATCACGAATGTCTATGTGCCTGTCTATCTAGCCATTGGACAAGTGCCCTTTTGTGGCTGCAATTGGCGGGTATGGAGTGAAGGAGGAGAGTGCGGGGAGCCTTGAGCAATGATGCGTGGCCTAGGTGCAGTCTCCCCTTGCTATTTCTGATGCTGCGCTGTGTAGACAAAGCCAAAGCGATTTGCTGCTCGAATGAGCATCGACGCAGTGCTCATCGACAATGCACAGTCCTGAGCTAACGGTGGACATTCCTATGGCGGGGGCAAGTCCATCCACAGGACAACCCACTCTTTGACTTCCCCGCGATGGGGTAGAGTGCTCGCTTGGTCAACCCTCAACAAGGATTTAAATTTCGATTTAAAAGGATTTAAACTCGTAAACATCGGAGTGTGAGCTGCCTGCGCTACCACTGGGCCGCCAGGCCAGCGAACATATTTCCTCTCCAATAAAAATAGTGAAAGTAATGACAATTCCACATTCCTATGGCAGGTTTCAGGCTATCCAAAAAACGATATTTGCTGACTTCTTCTTAGCGAGTGAAACCCACCACTCGTCTTAATGTCCACTGGTGGAGATTTGAACGCGCAACACTTTGACCACGAGTTCTCTGCTCGACAAAACGGAGCTATTTTGTGAATGAATGTATATATTAAAGGGTCTCCCACTGCTCATCAAGACAATGAGGCAGCGCTCATCCACATGTCTACGCTGTGTGCCCCCCCCACCCCACCAGTTTCCATAGGACAACTGCTGCTGGCATCACACAGAGCGGTCTGCTTGTTGTTACGACCACGGCACCGTGGTCATTGTTCTCGCCACGGCGGCGAACTGCGGGACGTTTAAACGACTTGCTGCGCGTGGCCGCCGAGTGGAGGTGGCCACGGACGCAGTGGAGAGCCCCGTGTGAGCACGGCGAACTTTCGCTAGGGCCGACTGACGCGTGGTATTGCGCAAGAGTCGTGGGGGGAGAGATCTTCATTCATTCATTTCCGCAATTTCTCGGGCAACCGACTAAACAAGCAATAAAGACCCAGCCCGCTCACCGCCACCATGCCGCATATATGAGCAACGCGTACTGTGGGTATACTGTACGCCACATGTACATCTCAATGTATTCATAATGTACAGGCACGTCACTCTACTGCCGGACGATGGCTTTCCCCGCAAACGCGTCGGGCATTATGGTTCATGGGGGTTGTGTGGCCACACGTCACTGCCCTGATCAGTGGTTAACACAATGCGTTTCGATGTTATTATGACGATGACAATGATGATGTTGGATTTGATGACGATGATTTTAGCGGTTCAAGTTATCATGGTGAAATGAAGATGCTGGCAATGATATATGATGATGATGATCCGCGTGATCACTGAACATGATGATTATGATTATTGTGATGACGCTGCTGCTCCAACTGTTGACGATCCAACAACCCCCAACCCACGTGCATCCCAATCCTGTGGCCATCCACCAGCACTTGCCTCCAAAGTGCACACAGCACTGAGGTGCCTCCTTAAAGCCGAGTAATGGTAGGAAAGGCTCAGAACAGGCGCCACTGATTTTTTGCCTTGGCCAGGAATTGAACTCAGGTCAAAGTCGCAGTGCCGGTATAAGCTAGTACGGGGCCTGTAGCATATGTTATACATTGGCCCTAAAAAACTAATATTAAAAGACACATTTTTACGTTGCATAGTAAAGTAATTTTATGTTTTGAATTGCTATACAGCCCGATAATACGACAATTCGTTAACCTTAAACATCCAGTCGTTCATAAAAGTTGAAGGCAGTATATTACTATAGTAATAGAGCAAGTGCAGAATCACTGAACCGGAATTGATAGCTTGAAAGCATTTAGCGCGGTGCCCTTAAAAGTGCGGCCTGGGGTCACCGCTCCTCACGTATACACATACGGATCAATAAGCAGTGCATTTTACCAATGACAGTAAATTGAGAAAATCCATTATTACAGATTAAAAGCCAAGATAAGGTGAATTAAAGCAAAAAAGACAGCATGCTTGAATAGCAGCAATCCCTGGATGACAAGTCAAAGGACTGATCGTCGAATGCTACTGTGTGGATGTATTTCGCGGTAATATTACCTCTTCTGTTTCACGCTGTCATCGTCGACCTCATCAGTAGCAGCATATGCAATACCAGCACAGCAGTACCAACATCATTACCATATATCCTCATCACAATCATCATCGTCTTCGTCTTCATCATCATCATCACTGTCATGCGCGAGTAAGGCCTCCATTGTGCCACTTGCCACAACGCTGGGAGCAACGTGAACCTGCTCTAGATCTTACGCCAAAACATTAAAAAAAGTATTGTGGCATGGAGGCGCCAAACATGCACATGCCCTCTTGGCGGTCCCCTCGCTGCGATTCCGCACGATGGTGGAAAGTTTCCGTATAATCGTGGAAACTTTCCGATATCGTTCACTCTGCCCAAATGTCTGCTTTAACCCCCTTCCCCTCCTCCCCATTTTTGGGCCATTCTGCCATGGTGGCACGGCGAGTGGTGAAAAAGGCGAGCTCGCGTGTGCAGGATTGTTCATGCATCAATTGCAGAATGCAGAAATGTTTCCGATTTTTCTACGAAAGGGAGCTCTGTCCTTTTGGCAAAAAATGTGACGAAATGATGGCCAAAACGCTCCGTGGCTTTTGACTTTTTTACACTCGGTACAGTTTAAATACATTTCTTTACATCTTTTGAAAGTCGCGCACGGTGAAAGGAACCCTTTACAATGTGAAACCTTTTATTTCATTTCATCTGATATCAGTATTCTTATCTGGGATGACTCATCCGCGTGAAGTATTTTTCTCAAAGGATACACATGCTAATAAAAATACAGCATACATGTTTCGTGAAGCAAAATGTGGCCAGGAAAGCATGTTGGATTATATATTGTATGTCATCCCGAATGTGTACTTACATGTTTTTTTAATGTATTTTTGAAACATAGTTTTTTATGTGATGCGGTCTAATAAAACATCAGACACCACGTAACCGTGCACTAATAAACTGAACACTGCTAGTGATTCATATTTTGGTTAGGGACTTTAAGTGTCACAATATCATTGAAAATCAAAGGGAAGTATTTTCTCTCTAAGAGGATAAGCCCTTTCTTGTTGATGCAATACCACACGTGAAAAGGTTAATCGGTGTAACCTCTCATTGTGGACAATGCGAGTGATCTTATGGCCCCCTGGGGGCTGGTGGGATTTGCAATACAATACATTACTAGAGATTGCTTTATTCGAGCTGACGTGAATACATTTGGCAGTATCTGCCACTTCATTGTTTTTAGAGGCAGAGCAAATCTGGGTGTTAGTGGAGCTGCTTCAGGGGTAGCACGGTTTAGTCCAACAACAGTGTCACATCAGGGTATGAACCAATGCTACTCTCGAATCAGCTCAGGTCTATCTTCTGTCACAACAGCATCTGGTTCCCGCTGTAAATATGTCCAACAGTTGGGGAACCCTTCTATGTCATGTGATACATTGTTATTTAAACATAAGTTCTGTATTTATACAGACAAAAGCCAGAAGAGAGCAAGTTAAATATACCACAAGTTTTTGCAAAGGTGGCACAGGATCACCGTACCACTGACCACATCACCGTACCACTGACCACATCACCGTACCACTGATCACATCACCGTACCACTGACCACATCACCGTACCACTGACCACATCACCGTACCACTGACCACATCACCGTACCACTGACCACATCACCGTACCACTGACCACATCACCGTACCACTGATCACATCACCGTACCACTGACCACATCACCGTACCACTGATCACATCGCCGGACTCTACTAGAACTTCCCTCTGGCAAAAATAATGGGAAAAATCAAGTCACAAAACTGCTGAATGGAGCCAGCGAGGAATTACCCCAATTGAGGAGCTCGCATCTGGCTCCAATTCCAAAATGGCTCACATGGCAGAGCCTAAACAGATTGAGAGTGGGTTTGGGCAGATGCAACTCTCATGAAATAATGGGGGGGGGGGGGGGGGGGCTTCTGCACAACCGAACAATGTGCTTGTCAGGAGAAGCAGACCACGCATCATCTCCTGAGATGCCCTGCAGCGTGACTTGACCAAAAGACCCAAGCATATAAATTCCTGCAGTCACGAAAGCTTTAAATAAATTTTGATCATTTAGTTACAAAGGCCAGGCTGGGTAACCACTGGTGGCAACGTTCACTGTGTGACTGTTGCAAGTTCTATTCCCAGTTGGGGGTCAGCTCAGCTCATCTCTCCAGGGTCAGTCAAATGAATAGCACTGAGATGGCCACGTGGAACCGGGGTCAGGGCAAGAAGCCGTCACTGCTAACATTCTGAGTTAAAATTCGGCAGCCAGTTGTCTCCGCGCAGTCATCAATCAACACACACACAAAAAACTCATCACATTAAATTGGGGTTTTCACGTAATTCAAGCTCTGGAATTAAATATCTAAGTTTGATTGCCATGAAACAAACTCGTCTCTTCAGCAGGGCATGTGGATACAATGAATTTCACTTGAAGAGATATCACACGCAACATTTTGTAATATCCGCTTCTGCAGGCCATTCTCTAACACAGGGTGATTTCGCGCTGTGTGAGTTTCAATCTCGTGACATGGTGTGGACAGCACAAGTGCAAGGCAATGTTGAAACATCCAAATGAGTACAACTTTGTAGTAAATGAACAGTTGTCAGCTGAGCAGTTTTCTCTCACACGTCACATGTGAGTACAGAAACACTGCAGCTCTGAGCCTGATGTTATATATTGCATTGAGCATCAGCAGAAATATATTGTGTTGAGGCTAGCCGTGCACTGCATCCAAAAGCCTTGGGTATTATTCAATCCGGTGTCTCACGTGAAGCTGGCTCGGTGCCAATCCTCTGAGCACCCAGGAGTGAAACGCCCCATATTTTACTTCCATTTATTTTGATGTAAACGCGAGATAGCTATGTTTTTGTAACAGTGGGCCCACATGTAGGAGATTCCATTTGCACCGCAGGAGAAGCGTGCTTGGACTGCAGTAGCCCTGTGACTGAGCAATTCAAGGCAACAATTCTCTTGAATAGTGCGCTGTATTTAAATTATTCCGCACAGATTGGCAATACGGTACCTTGGAATTCCACGTTGTCTATTGGCAGTGAAGTTGCTCATGTGCCGTTCATATCAGACCGACCATCCAGAAAATAATATTAACAAACAAAGTGTAAGCATGAAATCAAGCAGCACTTTCCTTCTTTAGTGTCTTCAAAGAAGAAAGTGGTGGCTGAAGATGTAAGAATGTACCGTATTCTAATAACGGATGGCTCTCCCCACCACACCGTGTCGGTAGTGGGGGTTGTTTTGCCATACTTCACCACACCGGTCGTGTGGATTGGTCATTTGAACAGAGAGATGCATTAACTTTGATTCGAATCAACGCCTTTTAGTAATTGTGGTAAACCAGGTGATCGTCAGCACACATCATTAAACGACAACATGTGTACAGAAGGGACATTCCCAAGAGGCAGGACAAAGTTGATAACATCAAACATCGGATGGCTCTGCACCGCCATATCCTGCACCAGCATCGATAGATTGCAGGGGGAGTGGAGAAGGATTGTCAACATGAGCAGAGGACATCTCCCCCCCCCCCCCCTCAAAAAAGAGAGGCAGCAATTCCACTCTGAGTAAAGGACACCCATTGGCGTGTTTAATAGCAGCTTCTTTACCTTTTCATAATAAGTAAAAAAAAGAGCATGGACAAAACACATGGTCGAGCAAGCATGGTGACCCAGAGCCACTGGTAAAAATTCCATATTATAATTCGTGGGGGCGAGTTTGTATATGCGAAAGCCAAAGTAATATAAAATAAAAAATAATCATGATGTATTACCCAAAATAACCTCAAATGTTCCAAGACCCCTTTTCAGGAGAGTCTTTTGAAAAGGGACCAATTCCGTATTGGAAAGTCTTGCGTGTGGGAATAAAATGGACTACGTGGAGAAAAACCAGCAATGCAAGGAAATGAAACTGTTATGGGTCGCTGCATTACATCCTGAGCTTGATTCCTTGTCATTCAGTGGCTGCTTTGTAGCTGTACACGTGGGTGATCCGTGCACACGATGTTTACCTGATCCACCAACTATGCATCAAAATCACTGGAATGAACCAGTCGGAAATGAGTGTGCAGTACAGTTACTAGAAAACAAGGGAGGTAGCCAAGTGGCTTAGGGGACTCACAATGGTCAAGTCAGATCATTGAATCGGCACCACCTAGAGTGTGGGTTGGAATTCAAGCAGCCACCCTTGCTTCAACCAGGACTTTAGATGTAGCGAGTCGATGGTCCAAACCATTCACCAAAATGTGTTGTTCCAATTAATAGCAATTAATTGGGTGCAGCAGTGCAACCGCGTGCTCGCAAAACTGCCGGCAGAAGGCCTTCCACTGGCCGGAGCTCTAGATCACATCTCGAAGGTGTCATTGGCCAACTCTTCCAGGCTTGTGTGTATTTGTAAATATGAATGCGTCTTTCAGAAAGGACACGGCACAGACAGAGAACATCCGAGTATTGTGTTAAATTGTAGTAAAACATAGCCATGTTAGAACGTTAAATTACTCCACTGTGGACGTCCCAACACCTCAATGTGCCATTCAAGTACTCCGCTTAGGATTTCTAAATGCATCACTATTGCGTTAAAACACAGCTACGAAAAATATGGAAAGTTGTATCAACATTGCGAGGGTAGAAATGTGCTTAATGTAGCCCTTAATTCAGTGCTACAAGTGCACTTCTCGGAGCTATGACGAGCAGGCCGACTTCTCTGTAATCGGCGTTCGATTCAAGTTGTTACCTGCACTTTAACCACAAGCGGGGAGAAGTGATGTAAGCTTTGTTGTAATTCACTAACAGGTGGGATGAAGTTTGATCCCGGATTCATACGGCAAGTGTCAGTGGTGAGCCAAATGGTCACGCATTCCATAAGCCCCTAGAGATGCATATTTTTGGAGTGACAGCACTGGCTCAAGAACCAAGGAACCACCTCTGGTGCAGAATTAAAATCACAACGGCTAAATTTCGATTTAAAGCTTTCGTGACTGCAGGGATTCATCTTCTGACATTATATTATTTCATTATGTTTTATTTTTATTATTTTATTATTTCCCTTCTACGTGACTTTACCGAAAGAACCAAGAAGATCACAACGGCTAGTTGTGGACACGATGTTAAATGTTGTGTTCACAATTGCTCCTTAACCGATTATAGTGGATTTATTACACTATTTAAAACAGGGTAAACGCTTGAACAAAACCCACATTTCCATGAGCAGTTTTATTTTGTAAGAGCAATGCTGAGCCTAATCCCAGGCCAAGTCACATTCCCATGAACCCCAGCTTGATCTCCCCTGCTCTGTTTATTCATACGCCCACGCCCTTCTGCTCATTGCACCCTACATAAGAGTTGTTGATCCCAGGGGAAAAACAATTTCACGGGGCTGGAGAGTCGGCGAGGTAACAATGTATTTTTGTACGTTTTAGACAATCCTTTAAAGTAAACACAGATTAGATGAGGCTTACGCTTCGTTAAGGTTCAATCTTAATGTAGCTTTAAAACTGGCAAGTGGCTGAGCGAGTTTACTGACACCATTTTCTCTGGGACCAGCCAAGCTGTAAGTGGGCAGCACTGTTCAAAAAGGTGACTTCACCCCAACAAAGGTTTGACACACTAATTCCATCATAGGTCTGGTATAATAATAAAAAAAACACAATCGCAGGGACCCATTGGCACTGGAATGACCTAGGACGAGTGCTGGTACGACACGCAATTAACTTGCAATTATAACAAGAGAAATATTATTGTTTTCCTTGGAGAAACACGTGTCATTATTCTTTTGATATATTTCACCACTGTCAACTTCAAAGCGTCTCCCATGCTCAAACAAGAATTGGGCAGTGTTGTTGGCCCTGAGTCACTGGTGTAAGTTACACTTTTATATTGTAGCAGCCACTTTATATGTGTAGAACACACGCATCAAATACACTTTTATTCTCGCCTTTGGAATGCAACACAATTCAATTGAAAAGTTTTGGCTCTAAACATATTAAGTTTTAACTCGGATAAGAAACCGGTCACTTTGCCGATGAAATTCTGACGATCTAAACCGACCCACATTTGGCCGACTTAAATACATTGTTGGAAAAGATTGGTCTGGAAGGCCTAAGGACTCATGTGCAAGAAAGCTTTCTAAAAGGCATTCACTCCGCTGAGTTTCCATATTGTTATTTCTCAGTAATACACAGTAAATTACATTATGAATTTTCCAAAACCTATAGAATGGTGACACAATCTAGACACACTATTTACACCATCATATGCGTGGAACCACCATAAAACAAGCTCACGTCAAACTTTGGCTAAGTAATTTGGACTCGAAGTGATCTCTTCCCTCTCCCTCAGGCAGTGCTTGTATGTGGCCTGAAACAAAAACCGCAACTTTATAATTACTACATAGAATATTTTTTGGTTTACCGAGACCTCTTTAAATCCATGGCATTGAACTTGTAACATCGGCCCCACAAACACAGCAATCAAGGAATGTTCTGCGGCTATGAGTTTAAACAGACCAAATACTCGTTATGCACAATTTATAGCGTGGATGCTGTGCATATTTAGCTATCAGTTTTTGTTTTCTTCTGTTTGTGTAACTTTCCGTCAATCAAGTGTGGAGAGACGGGCGTGTGAGTGAGAAGCCCTCTTCCGTGTGAGGTCGCTCTGCGTTTGTAATGCGAGTCGCGATTGCGGCCAGGAGTTCTCGCTCGGCGTGGTGTCTTCTGGCAGGGCTGCACGTGCAGACATGCAGATGTACCGATTGCGCCTTCACCTACGAGTGATGCAGTGTGTGTGATGCGACGCTCGTCTGTTCATTCCTGCACTTTCTCTCGCCAATGCTGTGGCCTCGGAATTGGGGTTATCGCCTTGCCTCTTGAAGATCAAAAGGTCATCGTGACCTATGCTGGTAATGTCACCAAACCAAGCACTCTTCCATCGGGTACCAACGACTTTGCACAATCAACACAAAACCTTCATGAGTTGCTGTTACGTAAACTGTATACAATCTCACCGGACAATATCATTTTTTTATTTTTATGGTTAAAAGGACTGTTTAATTACGATGGATAGAGGGAAGGAGACAGTCGCAGGCAGAGGAGAAGTAGAAGGTCTTGTGTTTGGGCTGCCACGTGGGGCAGGGCGTCGACAAAATGGGCGGCTGGAGGAAGGAAGTTTCACACTTTGGGGGCAGCCGAGTAGAAAACGAAGGTTCATTTGGGGCCTTGACAGCAGCCCCCGGTTGATAAGAGTGTACAGTGCGTTTAGTAGAGTGAGATTCGAAAGGAGAGGTGTGCAGAGGCGAGTCCGTGGAAGATCTTGAAGTCAACGAGGGAACCTTGAACTTGATGCCGTGCTGGACTGGGAGCAAGTGGAGAGATCGAAGCATCGGGGTGAGGTGGTCACATTTACGAGTGTGGGTGAGTGGTCTGCCGGTGGCATGTTGGATCATCTGGAGTGTGGAGGAGAAGCATTTGTGGAGGCCACAGAGGATAGAGTTGCAGTAGATGACTCAGGATGTGACAGAAGCATGGACTGAGGTTCTCAGCAGCAGCTAGCTTAAGGGGATTATCGATGCAAGATATATCGCTTAAGAGATATTAAGTCTTGAAAATTTGAGATATGGAAAGAGAATGAGAGCTCTGGATCAAGGACCCCCAAGGTTTTGCACGCTCTTCTACACAAGTATCATGTATAATTATGGTCAGAGTTCTTTGTCTTGCAGATGATAAATGTCAAAAGTTCAAATGCCAATCAGGAGTTGACCCATCCAATTATTTATCTGGAGTAACAAATGTCTGAAGTAGAGATTGCCCCCACTATTGGAATGTAACATTTGCATCGGTGGCTCAGGATTGCGTGTGAAAAAGATTACGGTCCCATTTGAGGAGAGTTGAACGACAGATTAAAATGTACGCGTTCTAACCCAAAAAGGCTCTATATTATGACAGGGATCAATCAAGTTAACATCATGGCAGATTTTCAGCCCTTTATCAATCCACTACAGGATGGACGCACCTCCACACTGTTGGCCATGGAGGTTGACCGACTCTACTTTATCACACTCGTCAGTGTACGTTCATAAATGACGGCTGAATACCTCTTCACATTTTACCGGATGTAATCACCAGATATTTGCTCAGTAATAGTAATCAGATTAAACGTAAAAAACGGAGTAACAGTAATCCTAACGGAATACTCGTGGACTATTGAAGTCCACGAGTTTGTTCTACGTTATTCATATTATCTGGCGACCTTTTTGGAGCCCTTCCATGAATCCAGTATTGTCTGTCTGGGTGGCACTGGGGCAAAGCGCCTCACCCACAATCATAACGTCGTGGTTTCAAATCCTACTTGAGGGTAATAGATAATGAAGCACCTTTCACATAACGTCTCAAGGCACCATGAATGAAAATAAATATATTAAAGACCCCAGTGGCAAAATAACAAAGAGGAACAAAACGAACGAGACTCATCATCCATCTGCGGTCAATACATCAGCAACCACTTTGGTGGAAATCCACTAATCCCATGACGATTGTGGCCCTTACCCTGAGAATTTGAAACTTCCCATTGCTGGCTCAGGACTGCCAATGAAGGTGTCCATTTCCTTCGAGCAGGGAAGCACATAATTGACAAGCGTGTATGCTTGGTGGATGCAAGGCAATCAGGCTTGCTTTGTAGGTCTTAAGCTTTATAAAAAAATTGGGGACATGGGTGGGTTGCTGGCTGATGTCTTCACAATGCTGTGAAGGAGCTCATTATTGTTCTGAGTGATGCTTTACCTGTGAAGTGGTTTGGCACTGGAATTTTTTTTTACATCACTGCACCTAAAAATCTAAAGCAATTTTATTTATGGAATCAGGTTTGTTTAAAATTGTTCTTATCTTTTGTGTTCAAGTCAACCTTGCGGATTGCCTAACAAAACAGCTCGTGAAGAATGCCGTCTTTTGAGGAGCATCCTTTGAGCAAAGTCCAGTGCGAGAGATGGAGAGATACGGGTGGAGAAAGTTCACAGCTTCCCGTCGAAACATCCTACCCCCCCTCCCCCAAGGCTCGGTGTTTCCTAAAGGTCTGTGCCCTCTTTATGGGTCAGCCGCACGGCTGACTCAACACAGAACTGCCTGGCCCTGTCACTGAGAACTGCATGCATAGAAACATACTTTGTGGGTGTTTTTCAGGGAGTTAAGAGACGAATTAGTTCTAGGTGCAACCTACAATTACTTGCTCAGACCACTGCTGGTGAACGGGCCTCCACCAGAGGAAACTCAAGAAAGCCTCTTTACAGAGTACTTTGGCCTACTCTTCCACGCTGGTCAGCCATCTTGATAAGAGGTGGGATTACTGGCAATTTACTCCACCACCTTACCTATTGGCTCACTGGTGCACCTACTCACGCTGCTGCGTAGACAAGAGGCATGGCAATTCAATAAACGTGCCGAGTGTTTCAACTGCTGCATTGTGGAACAGGTGTGGATGATGCTACCGGTTGAGGACTCACTAGAGGCGACGTTTTTTGACGACGCTGCTTTACGACTTCTCACGTATGAGCCGAGCTTCGCCCAAGAAGTTAATATTGTATTAGTGACGGAGCTCATGACAATTGGCAAATTCTGAAGAAGCTGCAAAGTGCAAGGAGGATTGGATCGTGTGGTGTGCCACGTGGCAGTTTGCCGGCTGTGTCTATGGCCGTGATTACTGGCATAAGCAAAGCATTCACAGGCGAAATTGGGAGCTTAACCACACCGCAACCTCAACATCTTTTAATGGTAAACTGGCCGGTGCTTTCCCAAATCGATCGGGTTAAAGATAGCGACACGAGGGCGGGGCTGGTTACAACCAGAATACTGAATCGAACTGGCGAACTCTGGATTGCAAGTCCAGTGTGCTGACTTCTGCACCTCGGCAGCATCCCTCACGTTTTACTATGCCCTAGAATGCTGTCTGTATGAGGACATTTGACATGTTTTAATGAAAACCACAAAATCCCGAAACCAATTACGACAATACTTACCACAGCTTGCCAATAACAATGTCCATATTAGTATAGTTTTAGAAGATGATTCGTAATAAAATACTTTTTTTAAATGACCGCCCCGACAAAGGCATTATTTTAATAAACATTTCAAATGCACAGCACACTCTCAATGGCACCACCGGAGAACGATGCAAACAAATATTAAAATAATTTAACACGTAGGAGGCTTTTGCGACCAATATCATCCATAATTGAGGGGGGGGGGGGGGTTTGGGTTAGATCAGGTAAATATATAAATGCGTCGTTAACACCCGCCACCACCAACTAGTAAGGGTTGTCACGTAAACAGAACGTGGCCAATTCGTCACTAGTACAGCACACCGATGTGTTGGAGAGCCAAGCCACAACATTTACAATCTGAGTACGACGTTTCGCCAGTAATTACAACCAGCTTCATCAGGCGACATTACGATTTGTGGAGAAGTCCACCTGTTTCGTTCCTTATATAGAGGCGTAGATGTGGTGATCACCCTTCTTAATGAGACAACGTACATTATGCATGTGCATGATGCGAGTCCTTTGATCTTGTTCTTCCTGCCCATTCCACGCAGCACTAGGGCGGTAGCTATCCCAACGGTTGAAATAATTTTTCTTTCAATTTCGATAGATTCTCTAATTAGTCTTGGCCAGTAGTAGCTAGTTTTGCACAGAACTTCAACATTATCAAAATCAATTGAGTGTCCTTGTTGGCACGTATGTTCTGCTACGGCTGACAGTTGTATTTAGGAGGATTTCATATTTCTTTGATGTTCTTTTAGTCTCGTGCTGATAAAAAAAAATGAATTTTCAGTTGAAAAGATTATACATCATGCCTCATACCAGCACATCTAACACACGTGTGCAAAAACATGTGCTTGTGGGTGCAAGTGCGCACATCTAACGTGTGCGCCCCTTTGCATGTGCATTTGCGGGTTTCCAGGTGCACAGTTTTTCATCACAACCATTTCGTTTCCGAGAATGCCGAGGAGCCTTGGGTGGGACTGCACACCGAGGTGCATGACACACAGAGCTATCCATCTCGTTCATCCCTCTCTCCTAAGTGGTTCTGCACCTGATTACTCATTTCACAACGGTGGGGAAATGTCTGGCTGATGACGGTCAAGGCCTCACTGGTCCCGTCAACACGTCTCGCTTTTTACATTTGAAAAAATTGATGGTGTGCCCCAACCTGTTCCCATAAGCACACGTTTATTTTCTGTGTACAGTCAAATCCCCCTAACAAAAAAGATATTCTCTCAATATCTTGGGTGCCAGATTTCTCTATTTTGGTTTGTGGTCATACCGTTGGAAGGCCAGTGGATTGGTCTATTTATCATCACTGCAAAACAACCTGGCTTGCTGGCAGGCTTGGAGTGTGTCTCCTGCTGTTGCCTAGGCATGTGTGAAATTAATACCCTGCTGCCAGTGGTGCTCGTAATGTCTACAGTAATTACACTGTAGGCATATGAGAAATTTAGACGTTCTATCTCAAGTGCTTATCTTGAATAAACACTTTCAAGCAGCATTATTATTAAAGTATGATCAATATTAATGCCACAGCCTGCGCCGATATGCTGCCGTTGAGTCACCACCGTCCCATCTGCTTGGATTTCAGATGTGTGCGCACACTTGAAAGAAGTGCTTGCAGTGTACGTTTATTCATACACATGCACACAACGTGCACGCATATGTCTGAGGGGCACTGTAGTGAAGAGTTCTTGACTCATGACACCGTAAGGTTGCGAGATGAAATCCCAGTTGAGGCTCAACTCAGCCCATCTTCCTTATCTGCGGTCAAAAAAGGCAATAGTCGTTACGTTATAGCCTCTGCCATGTGAACGTGGAAGTTCCACCACTGGCAGCATGACCACCAGTGGAGATGAATGGCTCCAAACACTCGTTTGGGCATGCTGGCACAGACTTGACTTTGAACCCATGAAGAGAACATCGTGACCTATACTCACAGCAGTCGTGTAACACAAACTGTTTGCACTCTCTGGCGCTGTCCTTACATTCATCAAAGTTGTTGGAATAATTTCTTCCTGGAAAAAAAATAATCATCTATTTTCTAAAAATTTAAGTTAACCATTACATGTAAAGTAACAATAACCTTATTACATACTACAGAGAGTGATTACTGTATACAGGATTACCAGTATCTGCCTTTGCTAATCTGATCATGGAGTGAAATTGCATGAACGTAATAAAGTAAACAATGCATTTTAGGTGACACAATAAATCAACCTGTTCTGTATCTCTGCACAAAAAATAAATCAGCCCATCGGTGTTCATTTTGGTGACGCTGCTGTGTTTATTTGGTTATCCTTCCCCGCATCTCCGATGAGCACGGTTGGCTACGTACGGTGCAAAAGGAGTTCAATACATGCCACCGTGGTGTTATGGTTACTCGGGGGACTTACAATCCACCGGTTCAATCTCCCAGCACGACATTTGAATGGGTAAGATTCTCAAATCTCTTCTGCCTGTCAACCCAGCACTAAATATATATCGCTAGACTAAAGTTGGTTGATTATCGGAGTGCATGTGGTGGGGTAATGTGTGGGCACTCTCACCTCTTCCAAGATGTTTGGCCAGCGAAGAAGAGTAGGCCAAAGTACCCTCCTGAGCTCTCGAGAGCTCTCCCGAGTGGAGGCAAGTGCAGCGGGGAGCCTTTGCCTTCTTCTTGGTTCTTTCGGTAAAGTCACGTAGAATGGAAATAATAAAATAATACAATTTAAACATAATATAATCATTCTCACGACGTTCCGGCCACAACGCAAGCAGCCGTCCTCAGGTGAAGCACAGGTCTGTCGGGAAGACAGCGTCTGAATGGGCACCACCAAGCTTGGCAGCGTATATTTAAGCTGGGTTGGAGGGGGAAGAGCGCCTTGACAAATTAATTTGCACATCAAGAGGAATTTAGCATATTTATGGGATATGCATTTGCCTTCACTAATATTCCAAGGTGTGCTTTGCACGATGTCATTGCTTATGTAATCCTGTAATGCACAGTCACAATACGCACAGACACCTGTAATTAGAACATGACTACAATAAAACCGCATCGCTGACATTCTATCCATTGTCCTGCTGCTCTGCTACTCCACGAATGAGATATACAGAGACACGCAGCGTAATTGCGAGAGGAGTAATTATTTACCAAGGAATTGTATCTACTTTACTCTCCCACCAAATATCAAGTCAACACATCTATTGCTCAAACGTGTGTGAAGCGGTGCTAATATTTTATTGACAGCCTTCAGTGAGGTATGTACATACCACATTCATATAGTGGGGTGAGTATGATGAGGTTATCCAGTAGTTCTGTGCTGGTTTTTATGGGCCTGTTACTACAGGCCCATAGTTCAACAACATCATATCTGCACCTTCAGTTTTTAACTCCAATAGTACAAACTGGCCATTG
This sequence comes from Lampetra planeri, assembly GCF_965212315.1. NCBI lineage: Eukaryota > Metazoa > Chordata > Hyperoartia > Petromyzontiformes > Petromyzontidae > Lampetra > Lampetra planeri. The sequence goes on along the minus strand of NC_136118.1, from coordinate 13,564,141 downwards.
GTTAAGGTGAAAATAAAAAAAATGTATACAACATTTTCCATTAAAATATATTTTTTCAAATGAAAGCCATGTCATCCAAAACATATTTTTTTTTATATCAAGTCAAGCCAGAGAGTAAGGCACGGAGCCCCCCTGCTCAAATGAGCAATTGTGGGAGGGGATGGAGCACTCATCTATAATGGTAGCCCTCAGTCAATAATGGAAATTCCATGTTCCTGTGATGTTGAACAGTCCCTAGAGAGCAACCAATGTTGACTTGTCATCACGCGGTACTCCTCATGGTATCAACCCGAGAGTAACTGTAGGCCAAGTCAACCTATGGTGATGAAATAAAACACATACATTGGTGAATAGATAAAAAATAGCATTTACCAATAAGCTTCCAAGCCAGAAAGGCCGAGCACATGGTGGACTCAGTCGACTCGACATGCGCGTGCTGCACTGGGGTTGCGATAGTGCGCGCGCGCAAATACGCCAAGACCCTTGCCACACCTCTCCTGGGTCGCCGTGCGGTTTCAAGCTTCGTTTGAGTCCTGGCTGGACCTGTTATCGCTCTCAATCTCCCATCTCTGTCTGCACCTCCCTCATGGTCCCCTCCACCCCTTCTTTGTTTGCTCCCCGCCCCCACCACAATCCACTATCTCCTCCAGTGGCTGCATTCTGTACGTGGTGAATGTATTCCTTTGTATGTTATACTCTCGAGTGGTGTCACTTGTTTTGTTGTTGCTGTAGTAATGAAGGCACAATCGCAAAACATTTTACATTCAAATGTGCACATCGGTGCAGTTATTTGTGCACTGCATTATGGTCCTGGTGACCAGTGATACATGGCCATGGATGTTTAAAGATTAGCCTGGGGAGTCGGGAGAGATTCTGGCCACACCGCTCACTTGTTTGTGTCCTGCTCTCTCACCTTAATAGGTGCTCGTGGACAGCGCCTGTCCCTGCTGTCTGTACGGCTAAACATGAAACCTTGGCGTACGTGCATGTGTGCCACAAGCACACCACATACTTAAAGGTGACTTTAAAAGAATACTGATGGGGTTCCCGGCAGTGTGCTCTTATTCAAGGCTTAGTCAACAGGTAACCTCCCACCTATTACAGTCAGAGGCAGATAATTACATAGAATTAACAAGGTGGTCACAGTTATCATCTCGCTTAAACTTTGCTGTGCATGAACGGGCTTATTTTTTTCCAGCTAAAGATCATTTTTAGGCAGAGGGAGGAATTGAAGGTCACGCTTTGGTACGAAACTTCAGAGCCGAGTAGCCTTTGGTTTCATGTGCTACGAGGAATACTATTAAAGCCTAGGCCGAGGAAAATTTCAGACTACGTGAAGCGCGCTATCTAAACAAAAAATGGTTTTGCACAATTTCAGTAAACTGCTGCTCTGGTTATGGTTCCATTGTTAATTTCACAAAATTAATTAACACCACTGCACAGTGTTCATGCTATTGGCGGTGGGGTGCCCACAATTTAACCCATCACAAGCAATCCGTTAACTTGTTTAAAGGTTGATTGCAAGTCAAAATGTCGACCATGACCGACTTAGTCTATCATCCCTTCAGCATCAATAAAACCACGACTGCTTTGTTTGGAATTCAAAAGCTCTCATCCTATGGACAGATTGGCCACTGACACGGGAATGTGGAATTTCCATCACTGGCTCAGGGCCACAGAGATGAGCACCGCCCAATTTCTCACTAGAGCATGGAGACATGAAGTAGGAGGGGCTGTCATGCAAAGTAAGAGTCCTGAAATATCATCTGAAGCATCACTATCCCATCTGTGTGCAGCAGCGCATTGCATTCTAATCTGCATGTATGTGCACCCGTATAAACTACGTGTGATAAACGTTCCGATAAATGTTCTGCAATTATCTGGCTTTCAGTCACAATATAGCATCTCTTGCAGCGGGTCATACACTATGAAGTGTGTGCGCTAAGTTTTGTTAAGATTTGCTGGCACGCGTGCCATCATGTGGGTGCAAAAACAAAATCAAGATATGCTTAGAGTCGTACAGACAATCGGACGGAGCAAATGTTGTTAGTGAGCAACTAATAAGGTCAGCACGGGACATAAGGGGGTGGTGGTGGGGTCAATGCAAGGAGTGGCTGGCTTTGTCTCCCCGACAATGGCATTGATTACCCCTGCACTAAGCATATCGAGGAGGCACACGTTTCTTTAGAACTGTTTTTTTTGTTTACTTTGTTTTTCTTGCCCCGCACCTGCGATAATCATGTTTGGCCACGTATGGTGCAAACGAAGTTCAACATAAATACATGACCAAGCGGTAGCGCATTCGCCACTTGTTGCAGAGGTTTGTGGTTACATTCCGGCAGGCTGCCCTGGTTAATGCTGCGGGTCTATTAATCATAAAACACACACACACAGTGGATGTTAAGGATCCCTGACAAAGTGTTCAAAGCAAGGCGCATAGTCCCTTGGTGGTTATCTGTGAGATTATAAATGCAGTAACCTGTTATTTGACATTGCGATCATTAATTACCGTTGCCACGCTTCGTGTGGTACTGACCAATGCAATAATGACCAAGTGGTCAACGACGTTTCTTGTGAAACCGCTGCAGTGTACACTTGTGCACAAACAACTCAAATGACAAAATAGCACAAATTGCTCGATACTTTCAATTACGACTCTCCCCTTTTCATTTCCATGCAAAGAAAGTCTTTGGGAGTCTAAAATATATGCTAGTTCCAATCCTACACTGTATCCATGAATGTTCCAGGTGGACACCTCCAATCTACGTCCATGTGTATGACAGTTGTTCCTATTGTGTGGGTTACGTATTGTTTACTACAATTATCCACCACATAAAAATTCAGGATCAATGCAGATAATTATTAATTTGCTGCTAAACTCCTCTTATCTGTCAAAACTTGTGAATAATAAGAACAAAATTATGGATTGTTTATTCAGTGAATGCTGGGGGGGAAAGACACCAATATCAAGTTTCACGTTTATTTGTTCAACCAGTTGTTGAGAACTCGAAGGACCAGAATTTGTCTCATTTGCAAGTGATCTGGCTCAATATAATGACAAAAGCAACACAAAAAGTACAGCAATGAAGTCAACATAAATGAGAACAGAGAGGCGTTGAAACGCCGCACAAACACAAATGCCAAATAATAACCTCCCTGCAGTACAAGTCAGCTCAGATTATTACAAATTAAGTTACTCAAACATTGTACTGACATATATATACAGCTTCAATTCATGAAATGGAATTCTAGATTTGAAGTTTTTTGACTGCAAGGATTTATATTCTTTGTTTTTTTCGGTAAAGTCACGTAGGTGAAAACAAAATAAAATAAAACAACTAAATTAAATCACAACGTATGGATCCTTGCAGTCACGAAAACTTCAAATCTAGAATTAATCTCCTCTACGGGGAGGAAGTCCACCTATCTGTTCGAGTTTTTAACAGACAACGTGACAAGAAGTCACAGCTGATCGAGACGCTAACCTTCCTCAAGAGATGCCACGACAATAAGGTAATATACCCTATATAAACACGTGCCTCTAAATAGCTCTCCTCGTACTCTTAGGTTTTTTCGGTAAAGTCACGTAGGATAAATAAATAAATAATATGTGAAATAATTGAAAATTAATTATTTATTTAATTTACAAATAATAATAAAAACTACATTAAAGGAAATAAATAATTATTTCTTTCTTTCTATTGTTTCTTCTATTTATTATGTATTTATTTCCCTACGTGACTTTACCGAAAAAACCTAAGGGTATGAATCCTTGCAGTCACGAAAGCTTCAAATCTAGAAGCTCTCTTCATACGCTACAGTAATTTTGCTGGAGCAGTCACACCTGATGACGGATGCTTGTGTTGCTTCCGAAACGTCGTAATTTAATTTAGTTTTATTTTATTTTGTTTTCACCTACGTGACTTTACCGAAAAAAACAAAGAGAATGGAATTCTAGTTAAGAGCCGTGGTTCAACACGAATGATAAGATGACTTGCCAGCGCAGGTTCAACTCCTATGCATCCATGCAAAGCGGTTTCTGACCGTGAATGGTGTGTATGTGTAGGGGTGTTAGAGAGAGAGAGCCCGTTATGCATGGCAGCTTATGGCAAACAAACACAGTGGGCGGGGCTACGTGAGTGCACGGGGAGGTGCTCTCTACGACGTCCGCGCCAGGCACCCCGGGGGGGCTGATTTGGAGTTATGATCCCCCGGGGCCCCACCCCTCAAGGGGGGGGTTGGGTATAAAAGGGGATGTGTCGGAGGGCTCGGGAGAATGTTAAGCTAACCAGTGAAGACTGAAGACGTCTTAGCTAGAGCCCTGGACTCCCCTGGTTCGCCGTCCTTATCAGGGCCGAACAGGACCGAGCCAGCGGCGTGGTCCCGAGATCCAGAGCCGGTGCTCCTGTCAGAGCTGGTCTGGGACTCAGGGTACCGGGCCCGACTTACCAGTGTCGGGCCAGATAGCCTCCCCTAGCCCGTTAGTGGAGGACTAGGAGGCAGACTAGGAGTAGCTAGCGCGTGTATCCCCAGCTAGCCGGGTGAGGGGGCCGATACCCCCTCTAGTGTTGTATGCCACAACCGTGCTGTGTGGAATAAACCCGTGTGCCTCCAACTCCAGCGTCCAAGAGTCGTGAACTCTACTACATCTGGTGTCAGAAGTAAAGATCTACGAACATGGACACGCGCCGGACAGCTCGAGTCAGGGTACCGGAGGGGGAGGACACCGTTGCAGTCGGGGAGCCCGGGACGGCTGAAGAAAGCACAGAGCAGTCGGGGCCGGATGCGTCCACACCGCAGCAACAGGAGAATGGGGAGCCGTCGACAGAGGGGCTGAGGCAGGCGCACGCTAAGCTGGCGGAACTGCTGTACGCCGCTGCCACCATGCTGGACCACATCACACAGCTGGGGGCTGCTGGACCGCCATGGGGCGAGGGCAGCCGACGACCACAGCGCCTTCCCGCCATTTCGACGGAGCACCACTTTGAAAATCCCGCCATTGCCGCGGCTGCTGTTGAGGGCGTGGCCGGTCTGAGCATCGCGTCCAACGGTGGCCGTACAGTACATGCCGCATCATCACCAACGGACGGAACGTCACCACGGGTGCGACCGGCGATGCCATCGGTTGTTCGCGCCGAGGCAGAGCCGGGTGAGGGGGACGAGGGAGTGCGACCTTCCGCAGCAGCCGCTGCGTTACATCAGCGACTCCCTCCACTCAAAGAATTTGTGGGCGAGGAAGGCGACTGGGGCGGCTTCCAGCGGCGCTTCCTCGCTCACCAGGAAATGGCGCAGTGGACGGACGCCGAGGCTCTCCGCGCGCTGCCGGCACTCCTCGACAGCGACGCCCTCGCCACTCTAACATCGGCACCGAAGGAGAGGCGCTCCACGCTGCAGACGGCGATGCAGCTGCTGGCTGCAGTCTACGGTCCGCCGTCGGACTGTCGGCAACTCTTTTACAATCGCCAGCGGGGGGCAAAGGAGTCGCCCCTGGCGTACCGCACAAGCCTCCAGGCACTGGCGAAGGCGGCCTTTTTACGGATGGACCACGAAGGTATCGACGCCATGGTTACGGAGAAGATACTCCTGCTGGCGGACGACTTGGATATCGTCATCGTTGCACAGGACGACGCGGAGATGTGCTCCCTCCAAGCGGCACGACTCCTCCACGCAAACCTGCTCTCGCAACGACGGAAGACCAGCAAGGCGGCGAGCGGGCGTGCCGTGGCGGCAGCCACCCTCCCGGCGGAAGAGATTTGCGCCATCGACCATCAACGGCAGCAGGGAGCGGGAGTACGGGCGGACCGGGGCGCTTCGAGCCATCTCGACCATCCATCGTCGTCGCCAGCGCTCCCGCGCTGTTACAACTGCGGCATCCGGGGCCATGTCGCCTCGGGGTGCCGCTCTCCTCGGCAGCGCGGGACGACACCTCGACGGGACGCCGGCCCTCTTCCCAAGCTCCATCATCATAACCCGGCGAGTCGCGGCACCCCTCATGTTTGGCCCACGCACACGCCCATCACACACTCAAACACCGCGGCGAATGGGGGGTCGATATCGCGCACCATCGCACCAACACGCACCACTCTGGGTACTCATATCGAACCCAGCCAGTGGTCCGTGTTGGCCCATCGCGTTGTAGCCGCATCGTCGGGGTCGTCTGCCGTTGTGGGGCACATCGACGGGGTTGAGGTGCGCATCCTGGTCGATACGGGAGCATCGGCGACCATTAATTCGGAATTAATTTACAATATTCTCCCTGTCCAGAGCCGTCCTTTGATGCCCGTTAACGTGCCATTCTATGCTGCTAATGGGGGCTCACTTGGCATCATTGGACAAATTCGAGCCCAAATTTGTGTCGGGGATATTAAATTGTCTGGGCCGATTTTTGTTTCCTCCTCGCTGGCGGTTCCGTGCCTGCTGGGGACGGACTTCCTGGCCAAAATGCCGATTAGGATATTAATCGACCAGGGATGCATTGAGCTCCCATCGGGCCGACGCATGGCGTTTCTACCATCCCCCGTTACGAGTCGGACGGCGTTCGCGACGGTGCCGGCGTTCGTAGATAGAACGGTGCGCGTTCCTCCGGGGGCACAAATGTTGATTCCTTTGAAACTTCGGTGGCCTTTCGCTAAGGGCATTGGGGTCCAGGGGGTTCTGCTGGGGCCGTCTAGGGCCGGGGTTAGTGGACCTCATTTACTTTCGGCCCAGACCATAGTGAGAGGGGACGGAGACCCCTTCATCGCGGTCCTCAATGTGGGCTCGCAGACGGTGGTGGTCCCACAGGGGACCGTGCTTGCTCACGCAACGCCGGTGCCCTGTGAGGAACCCGTCGCGAATCACGTGAGCGCTGTCCCTGCGCCGCGACCACATTCGGACAGCGATGAAGGGTGGCTCGAGGCGCTTTGTGCGGGATCGACGGACCTGTCAAATTCAGAGCGTCAACAGCTTAAAACACTACTGCGGGAATTTTCCGACGTTTTCAGTCGGGACAAATACGATTTGGGCTGCACTCATCTGCTGCGTCACCATATTGATATGGGTGACAGCGCGCCAATACGCCAGAATCCTTTTCGGTTAAGTCCCGCCGAAAAGGACCATGTCAAATCGGCTGTTGATAACATGTTAGCCGCCGACATAATTTCTCCTTCCACCAGCCCTTGGGGAGCGCCGATCGTCCTAGTTAGGAAACAGGACGGCTCGTTGCAGTTTTGCGTTGATTTTCGGCGCCTTAACAAAATTTCGGTGGCCGACGCATACCCGCTCCCACGGATGGACGAATCGCTTGACGCCTTGGCGGGAGCGCGATTCTTCTCCACATTGGATTTACTTTCGGGATTCTGGCAGCTTCCTCTGGACGATGATTCAAAGCCTAAAACTGCTTTCCGTACACCGCACGGCCTGTTCCAATTCAACCGGTTGCCGATGGGACTCCACTCAGCGCCGGCAACTTTCCAGCGTTTGATGGAATTAGTTTTGGCTGGATTGCAATGGGACTCGTGCTTGATTTATTTGGATGACGTTATCGTCTTTAGTAAAACATTTGACGAACATCTCCAGAGGTTGCGGGCGGTTTTCCAAAAGATGCGGGCTGCTAATTTGAAATTCAAACCCCAAAAATGTCATCTATTACGCGAATCGGTGCGTTATTTGGGACACATCGTGGGACGCTCAGGTATTGCTACCGATCCCGCCAAAACGCAGTGCGTCAGCTCCTGGCTTCGCGTCCTATTACCGACGGTTTGTCGCGGATTTTGCGACGATTGCGAAACCCCTACATGCTTTAACGTCAAAAGGGGTTCGGTTCCACTGGGGACAGGAGGAGGAGGCTGCTTTCCGCTCCCTTCGGGACGCTATGGTGAAAGCTCCTCCCTTGGTTTACCCCGATTTTTCTAAGCCCTTTTTGCTTGACATTGATGCGAGCAACACGGGTATTGGGGGCGTGCTTTCCCAGGTGGTTGACGGCGTGGAACGGGTGGTCGCGTACGGTAGTCGGGTGTTGTCTCCCGCGGAGCAAAGATATTGTGTCACCCGTCGGGAACTGTTGGCAATTGTCTATTTCATCCAACAGTATCGCCCATATCTGTACGGTCGGCATTTCACCGTCCGCACAGATCATGCGGCACTACAGTACGCCCTGCGAGTTCAACAACCATCGGGACAATTGTCTCGATGGTTGGAGATTCTCCAGGACTTTGATTTTGAAACCACCTACCGTAAGGGCGTTCGCCACACCAATGCGGACGCTCTGTCGCGCATGCCAACCACCTCCGAATGTGCATGCCTCCTGGGGTCTGGACGTTGCAGGCCTCCGGGGGACATATCGGTTCCGGTCTTGGCGGCCGCCGACGACGACGAAACATTGATTACTAATTCGATCGCACAACAGGGAAAAGATTCCCTGTTGGGGTTGCCCGTCACTGAATGGGGGCGCCTCCAGATGGAGGATACCTCCCTCCTCGGGTGGCGTCGTCGCGTCGGCGGTGCTGCGCGGGGGAGGGGTGATGCCGATGCATGGGAGATGGTGCAAGGTCTGCTGATGCATTGGGACAGAAAATCCCATCGACACCGGCTGGTGGTCCCTTCTGGGTTGCGGGGCAAGGTGGTGTGGGCCGCTCACGAGCGCCTCCTACACCTGGGGACCCAAAAGACCCTCGCCTTGCTCCAACTTGATTTTTTTTTGCCAGGCATGACGAGGGATGTCGGGGATTTATTGGGGTCATGCCCTCGGTGCGCGCAACGAAAACCGCCAGCACGGGAGTCTAACCCACCCTTGCAATCAATCAAAGTGTCCAGAGTAAACGAGCTTGTCGCGCTGGATATTTTGGGACCATTCCCCGCCACCCCCAGGGGCAATAGATATTTGTTGACTGCTGTGGAGTATTTTACGCGCTGGCCTATGGCCTAGCCCCTTGCCAACCAGTCGGCAGCAGCCATCGTGGAGGCCTTTGTTCAGGGATACGTCCTGGACAAAGGTGCTCCGGAGCGGCTGCTGACCGACCAGGACAAAAATTTTTCCGGCAAACTACTCCAACAAGTCTGTGAGCTCCTGGGCACGAAAAAAATTCGTACCTCCCCGTATCACCCGCAAACTGACGGGATGGTCGAGCGTCTGCATCGAACCATCACGTCAATGTTGTCACAGCAGGTTTCAGACTCACAGACCGATTGGGACCTGCAAATTCAAGGGGTCTTGGCGGCATACCGGATGGCCCCCCATGCAGCTACGGGATTTTCCCCCTTCTACCTCATGTATGGCCGCGAACCTGACCCGCCTGTTCGTGCCCAGCTGCAGATCCCCGCGCCGCAGAGTAAAACTAAATTGGCTGACCATGTAAAATTTAATCTGGCCAAATTAACAGAGGCACGGGATGCTGCTATGCAAAACTCTGACCTCCGTCAGAAAGCGAATGAGCGGCTCAGACTGGGTCGGGCGCACATGCTGCAGTGGAAGCCGGGGGACAAGGCATGGCTGCACTGTCCCCAGGTGCCACTTGCAACCTCCTCTAAGCTGGTGCGGCCGTGGCGGGGCCCTGTGGAGGTGGTCGAGGTTTTGCGACCGCAGTGCGTGCGCATCAAATGGGGGAAGCGGCGGTGGTTCGTGCACCCCTCTAGATTAAAACCCTTCGTTGCGGTACACATCCCCACTTCACACACGCGTGGCCAAACATGTGGGGGGTCGACCGACTCACTGGGTCCGTCTCCGTCGCTCTCACCTAATGCCTTGCCGGCTGTACCACCTCCAGGTGCATCAGGAGTGACGGGCTCACGCCCGATCACCCCTCCTGGGGATGCCAAGGGTCACGCGGCGTCGGATGAGGACTGACTCCGAGACGGACAGTTGCCACCTGACGGTCCGCCACCTGGGGTTACCCCGTGTGAGGGGCCCGCTGCAAGGGCGCGCGCTAAAATGCACAGACTGTTGTGAGGCCGGAAGATGTGTACATAGGTTGTGTTCATTGTGTGTTGTGTGGGTGGTGTGTTCCCTGCTCATTGGATGTACATATGTTGGGTTCGCCATGTGTTGTGTGTGTGGTGGGTTCCCTGCAAATTGTATATAGGCTGTTGTTACGGAATTCGTATTTATTCGGGGGGGGTGCGTCGGGTTGTTTTCTCTTCTCGCTGTTGCGTTCTTGTTGTGTTCTTGTTGTTGTTCTTGTTATTGTTGAAAAATAGTGAGGCACACACGCGGTCAGGGGGTAAATGCGCTTTTATTGTCATTTTTTTTGTATGTTGGCAGCCGGGACGGCTGCAAGCTATGCGGGGGGGGGGGGGTGATGTAGGGGTGTTAGAGAGAGAGCCCGTTATGCATGGCAGCTTATGGCAAACAAACACAGTGGGCGGGGCTACGTGAGTGCACGGGGAGGTGCTCTCTACGACGTCCGCGCCAGGCACCCCGGGGGGGCTGATTCGGAGTTATGATCCCCCGGGGCCCCACCCCTCAAGGGGGGGGTTGGGTATAAAAGGGGATGTGTCGGAGGGCTCGGGGAGAATGTTAAGCTAACCAGTGAAGACTGAAGACGTCTTAGCTAGAGCCCTGGACTCCCCTGGTTCGCCGTCCTTATCAGGGCCGAACAGGACCGAGCCAGCGGCGTGGTCCCGAGATCCAGAGCCGGTGCTCCTGTCAGAGCTGGTCTGGGACTCAGGGTACCGGGCCCGACTTACCAGTGTCGGGCCAGATAGCCTCCCCTAGCCCGTTAGTGGAGGACTAGGAGGCAGACTAGGAGTAGCTAGCGCGTGTATCCCCAGCTAGCCGGGTGAGGGGGCCGATACCCCCTCTAGTGTTGTATGCCACAACCGTGCTGTGTGGAATAAACTCGTGTGCCTCCAACTCCGGCGTCCAAGAGTCGTGAACTCTACTACATATGTATGCACGTGCTGTGTGTGTTGACCATACATGTGTGCTCAGTGTGTGTCTGCGTGCAGATTGCGTGTATTGAGCACGTTTGTGTGCTGACCAGGGGTACAATATTTTGTAGGTATCTCTGAGTCGCCTCTTGAATGCGCCGTTGGCCAGAGTAGGTTTGAAAGAACTTGACTTTCATTAGCAGAAGATAATTCCATGTTAACGACAGATATAGAACATGTAAATCACTTCGGAAAATTACTTAAAGCCAAATACCTGTTTTTATGTGGACTCAATCATAGCCAATGTCTGGATCTGGCATACCTCATTGCTACTCGTGTTAATAAGTGACCAGTGTTGTATACACTGCAGTCAATGGTGTCCATATACAATACGTGAGGCAGTATGTAGCCCTATCATGAAGGTTTTGCTGATACATGCAGTTGTCTGAAGCCTATTCTTCCGTGCATAACTGTATCAGGCAAGGTGCAGCTGTGGTTAGAGCAATCGGAAGGGTTTGAGTTGAAATTGTAATCAGTGGTTAACTCAAATAGAATTTGTCCTCTTCTTCTTGGTTCTTTCGGTAAAGTCACGTAGAAGGGAAGTAATAAAATAATAAAAATAAAACATAATAAAATAATTCTCATGACGTTTCGGCCACAACGCACAACGCAAGCAGACGTCCTCAGGTGAAGAATGAAACATTCTTTACCTGAGGACGGCTGCTTGCGTTGTGGCCGAAACGTCGTGAGAATTATTTTATTATGTTTTATTTTTATTATTTTATTACTTCCCTTCTACGTGACTTTACCGAAAGAACCAAGAAGATGAATCCCTGCAATCACGAAAGCTTTAAATCGACAATTTGTCCTGTTTTGTGGGAAGTCAACAATGGTTGTTTAATGCAAACATTGACCCCCACTTAATTCGGTTGTAAGCATTGTGATTCAACTTACCAGTGGGGGGAAACAATAATTGTCAGGTTAAATGCTTTTACACGTGACAATTAATTTGTTCGGCTCTGCCGGGTGATGGAGGGTCTTAACAATACGGAGTTGGTCAGGTCATACGTGGCCTAACCCAATAATCAATTATCAGAGACCCCATTGCTTAAGCAGAGAGACGTAATTATGATCTGACTGGCGGTAATTCAATAAACACTATGGTGTGTTAATATTTTGTAAGATAACCATTAATATTGACTGATGCCAAAGCAAAAGCATTTAACCCAACTTTTTAAGTTTGTTTCTCAAAAGGGATCTTAACGATCAACAAGTTTTAACTTTACCCAAGAGGTTGATTGTTGGATCTGTGTATTGTTGACCATAATTTTAATTATGGGTCCTATTTTCTTAATGGCCAAAAAGGCTTGTGGTTAAATTGTTTGCCCCTGGGGTTGCAACTTATGAGGATTCAACAAGTTCCGCACTCACGTTGCAATTTTTCCTTTGACTTAATTCCCTGGAGTGTGCCAATACTTGATTTGGCCAAATGTTAATACGACACACATCTGAGAAATGACAGATGCTGGAATTGAAATGCTGTGCAGAGAAATAAACTACATTTGTCAAACAGTTGCTTATCAAACAGGAATGTCATTGAAACAATATTGTCATCGTTTATACAGGCCTGACACTGCTGAGACTCTAAAAGTTGAAACTGAACCAAAGCTTGGCTGTTTTAAACAAATGCTGCTGCAAAGCATTGGTGCAGGAGGCTGATGGTACAAATGTTATGTATTTTGATGAGCGAGACTCTTGTCTTTAGGAGTTATTTATCATACAGGAGCACTCAGTTGTGACCAGTCATATCATGTATAAATGAAACTGCTGCTATATCTCTATTTGCAAATAAAACACAACATGTCCAGTGATTCGCCTAAGTAAAAAAAAGCATTCTCTTCTTACGTACGATGGCAGCAATATGTTCAGAAGCAAAATGCCAATGTATGCTGGCCACGAGAGGGCTACAGGAGAGTTCGTGTAGTTTTGCTATTCCTCCTCCATTGAAGGAGCACAGACAAGTGGTTTACAATGTAATCTCCATACTGTAGGTTGCATGGCCACACTCAACACTACTGTGGCTTGAAAAAAACCCGTCAGGATTGATTTCACAGTGAATGTCTGTTGCTGTGTTGTTACATGTTAACCGTTGAAACCGGGAGGATCAACTTTAAGCTATCCTCCTCTACCTCGCCAAACCTGCCTCCAGGGATGTCCAGCGATGTAAGTGAGTGAGTGTTGGTGGTGGGAGGTGGTGGTGGAGGTGGTGGTTGGAGGTGGTGGTTGGAGGTGGTGGTGGAGGTGGGAGGTGGTGGTGGGAGGTGATGGTGGGGGTGGTGGTGGGGGTGATTTTGGGTGAGGAGGTATAAGGGATGTCAACAAGAGGATCTGCAAGCAGGGGCAGATTCACCAAAAGTGTCTCTTGCCATACCCGTAGGCCTTGCTGTCAGCATGGCAATCTGATCCGAGATACAGACACATTAGACACCACCAACATCATCATCCAGACGTTATTTTGTTAAGACCACACTGCTCATGAGTCATATAAAAGTTGAAACCTGACAACATTTATCTGCGAATTAAGTGTCACTGGAAAGCATTGCTCCAAACGGCCAGTCAATATGCTATGTTCTAAAATGTTATTTTATTTGACTTTGACATTAGTGTAGAGTACTGCACAATCATTTACTCTAAAAGTTTAAACTAATCACAATCCGCAAAGCCATCACCGCAACCGTGAGGAAGGAGCATTCTGAGGATCCAATCAAAACCATCACCTTGCCATACACAGCAGGGGTAACCAAACATTTTTCCAAAATCATGAACAAACACAAAATCCAGGTCCGATTTAACACAGTACATCAAATTCGTGATCTGATCCCATCTGTGAAGGACAAGATTCCTGACATGCAATACCCCGGCGCGTCTACAAACTAAGTTGTATCTGCGGCAGCAGTTACATTGGGGAAACTAAGCGACATGTCTCGGACCGAGTTCGTGAGCATAAGGCAGATCTGAAACACGGCAGGACCAACACTTCTGCCGTGGCTGATCATTATTTTAATGCGGCTGGCTCACACGAAATTGATTTCTCTAAGACGATGCTACTTTGCAAGCCCACTGGCTATCAACAAAGATTCGTTCACGAAGCCATCCATATATAACAGACCCAGACATAATTTCAACCGAGAGGATGGTAATAAACTCAGCAATCATTGAAAAGATGTCATTCAACCACTTTGGGTCATCACTTGTGTTTTCTTGTCAACCTCCACAATCAGCAGTGTGGTGTGTGGAGGAGCGAGGTGCAATGATTGCCTGGTGGCCCTTTGATTTGGTGTAGATCTGCTGCGTTGAAGTTGTCTCCCACATTAACATTTGCTGCCCAGCCCATACTGCAGACACTTTTCTATCGACGCGACTTTACCGAAAGAACCAAAGAATACATTCACATTCTTAGGTTTTTTTCGGTAAAGTCACGTAGGTAAAAATTAATAAAAGTAAAATATATATTTTTTAACTTTTATAAAAAAAATTCCTACGTGACTTTACCGAAAAAACCTAAGAATGTGAATCATTGCAGTCACGAAAGCTTAAAATCTAGAAAGAATACATTCATGTTTGTCACGTAAACAGAACGTGTCCCATTCGTGACTCTAAGTACAGCACACCGCTTGTGAGTTATAGAGCACCTCCCCACACACACACACGCCATGTGGCGATGCAGAGACGGCCACTTCCACAGGGGACGCTTCCTCCTCCTCCACCTCCAGATATTTCTTCAGCCGCTGGAGCTGCGCAATTTTAAATCGTCGTCGTCGTCTCGAGACAAACTCAATGTTTTTAATTGTTAAACTCTCGCTTTTTGGCGTTTAACTTCTTGTGCGCATCGCCACCCTCTCCCCGCACCTCCTCCGACTCGCGCGGGTTGGCTACGGTGCAGGCGTGCGACAGAAGGTTCACGGAGAGAGGCGGTATTGCCGGCCCCCCTCTCGTGCCCTCCTCATGCGTCTCTCTCGCTGGCGTTTGGTCGTCGCAGTCTAAAGCCACCGGTGGAGAGGCCCCCCCACCCCCCCCACAATCTCCGCCACGCCGCGCGTCTTCCAGAAGGGGTAGAAGCAAGCCCGGCGAGTGGCACCGCTGCGCAAAAAATGACAAAAGCGTCTTCTTCCTAGAGGGGTAGCCTAATGCATCTGCTGGAGATGGTGGCAGACGAGACGAGTCTTCCAGAAGAGGTGGAAACAAAGCGTGGAATGATGACGAGTGAGACGAGGCACAAGAACCACCATCATCATCAGCATCATCAAAGCTTCCGGGTCACCCCGCGTGTTTTGCTTCCTGTGGTCCCCGACCCGCAGCGTACAGTGTCGGGCCCATGGCGGGCTGCCCTCTCAAACAAATCGCAGACCCAAGGCAGCCGCAACAACGAGAGGGCCACAGCCCGAACACCGAGCCCTGTTTGTCACGCGCAATGTCTCACCACTCGGCCAGCTGCCTCGGCAGAGGCGCCCCCCACGTCTCGTCTCGAGACGCGCGCAGACGCCAAACCCCGCACGAAGCCGGGCCCCCCCCCCCACAGGCGCAGAGACGCAATCGCTGCCACACCGAGCATGGATTTCAGTATTGTGGTCCGTGGACTTGGTCACCTGTTTGGCTGAATAAAGTAAAATTTTTTGGGTGGTAGGGGTGTAATCAAATGAATAAGCCGAGGTTTTGCCATGGCATCGTGATTTTGTGTTGTAACCACCCTCTGTTCAAGAAACGTGCCCTTGAATTTACACTCCCCTGCCCCGCCAATTGCCTCTTGATGAGTTGAAAAAGAATGTCCAATGCACCACCGAATTGAAAGCACCCCACGTTAGTGTGTGTAATTGTGCGTTTTTAACTATTGGAGGTGTTTTATGCATAAATGATAACTTTCCGTGGACTTAAAACCCATGGGTTTAATTACAATGGACACTATACATCGTCCCAAAATAAGCCATACAGCCTACTGCTGCCATTGCACCGTGCCATGCCATCCCATGGAGCCAGCCGCCATTGTGAATTCTCCAATAAATCTTGAGAAAAGTGAGGCAAATTGGTGATTTTAGACTCAGTAGTCTGCAAACAATGGACTTCTGGAACATGTTGAGGCAGACTGTTTTCCATTCCATCCAAAAAATCCAGGTGGAGACTTCAAGTCTGGGACCTCCCAGGCCACCTGTTTCTCTCAAAAGGCCAAAATGTTCTAGTTAAACCACACAGATTTATATTTTTTCTAAAAAATGCAATAAAGAGACTCAGCCAGAGGGTTTGTATGTGCTTGGTTATGCTCGCATGCCTCACTATTATGTGTTTACGGTTTAACAAGCCTGCTCAGAAGCCACAAACCGCCTGAAAAGTGGTCCCAGGCCTCTGATAGGCTGAGCAGGTGGCTTTGTTTTGCAAGAAAACGTCTCCAAGCCATAATTCATAGACCATAGCGTGAGAAGAAGTGATGTCTTGACGTTTTCATCATTCCTTTGGTCTGAGCTGACGCCAAAATAAACGTCTGAAGACCATCCCTAGCTCACGGGAGTTTAGATCAAAGGAAAAGATCTTCAAGTTGACAGGCCCTGCCAGGTGGTGGTTACTCATTGTACAATGAAATATGACTTATTCCAGTACCTGTCAAGAGAAATAACGTTTTTCTTGGAACTTGACATTGACATGTTGATATTGTATGTATCTGATTGATGTTCTTGCAACACCCTTGTGGCTCTGTATGGATTACAGGCCTGAAAAAACAAGCCCTTTACTGCAATACATTACAGTATTATGGTCTTACAAGGGCCCACCTGTTGTTGCTTTCACTCTCAAATCTCAGTTTACAATACACTATTGAGTGGCGCTTTCGTTTATATTGACACTCTTGATGGTTTCCACCACGATACACCATGATTTAGCAACACACTTTCCTCAAAATGGTAAATCTGTACAAGTAAAAAAGTGCTCACCTGGTGCATCCACATTGAAAATATAAGCAAACGTTTTAGTCCAACAGTGCTATCCAGGAGAACGTAGCCATTTGCAAGTGTTCTATACAGTGTCCATAGTCCTGCCAAAAGCCAAATGAGATACAAAGTCCACAACTTACCCTTTTTGGATGACTCTTCAGATGTCCATGGGATAGTAAATCCCAAAATATCGAGTGCAGCCTCGCTGGGTCGCCTGCAATAAGCTGCTCCACCTCGGGATTGAGACATTTCAAGTGCCCCAGTTTCCTTCCGTCTGCCCCTTTTATCTACTCTGCTGTCACATGACCAGAATCTTCCACTTCTCTGCTTTCAAGGGGGTGGCAAAATCCATTTGGTGCAACCCCCATCCCTCCTTACTCGCTCGGACTGCCTGGGTAGCAAACGCAGGTGAATGCGTTGCATGGGCACGCTATAAATCCAAGATTGGCCTCCGACTGAAGGGGCTGTCACTGGTGTGGTTGGGAGGCTACAGACGTTTGCTTTTGATTAATTAAACAGGGTTATGTCCTGGTGACATCCCAGTCAGTGTGAGCCAGCCAATGAGATGAGAGGAGCAACCCCTTAGCCCTGGGTCTTTGACAGACAGAAGAGCCTTTCACTTGTGCAGCAGGAGGTGTGAGCCACAACTGCCCAGCCTCACACGTGAAAGCATGTGGCAGTCGCGTTTAATGCTCAACGCAGTGTTCTGCCAATTGTAGCCGTACAATAGGATGTAAATATGCCCACAGAGACACATAGCACACGTATACAAGTTAATATATCTATCGTTGAACACATATAGTAACAACCATGCTCGTGCTTCAATGAATGTGTACACACGTGCATTTGAATACGCTGTATATACAATGAGTAGGCATTAAGGATGCACACACGTCAATGTATAGAAACGGAAACGCAATGGACGGCTGCCGAAGAGAGGGCCTTGTGCGCATGGGGAAATGTGACGGCATTTAGAGTTCCGTATTTACACGAGGAAGCTATAAGAGAGGTTTCCCCTCATTGCTAAACCCAGCCCCTTCTCGCCCACCACCGCCACCACAATTTCACGAATGACTCAAACCCAATGTCGCACGTGGAGGTCGTGCTGACGAAAACGCGTGGACGTAGCAGTAGGTCAAATTGAGGATTGAAGCTGCAACGGACGACAACGTAATAAGAAGAGGCACTTTTATTTAAAGACTTCCACAATAAGGAACCCCATTGAAGACTTCACAATAAAGGGTCCCCAGGTTTCGTCCTCGTCTTCCTGCTTGTATCTTCCTCCGAGCGTCCCCACTCCACGTGCTCTCCCCTTATATATCCATCAGTCCCCTTTCTCGAACCTTTTTTACCTTCAGTCAATCCCTGTACATTCCCTTTAACGGATCATTTCTGTTTTCTCGTTCAACCCTGCATCCCCAAGTCTGCCTCCCGATCAATCACCGTGGGATGCCTCTTACTTCCAATCGGAGACCGTTGTTTATTTTTAAATAGCCAATCTTAGGCTGCATGTGGCTTTGGGTAATTTTCTCGGTCACTCCACAAGGGTGTCACGTCGACATCCACCTTTCAGTGCTCGTTTACCCCACCATGGTAACTGAGCAACAACAACAACCACTGCTGCCACTGCTGCCTGCCTGCCACGTGCTTCTTGGCACCACCGCAGGCGTGGCAAGCAGCAGGGGGCCCCGTGGGAGCACGCGGTGCGAGCCCCGGGGGAGTGGCGGGGCACCCCGGGGGCAGCTCGCCCCTTGCTAACATTGATGGCCACTGGAGCTATTCTACCGACTCTTACGCATCGCTGATGTATCTGGAATGGAATAGAATGCGGTGCAACGACTACAATTTCACATTTCAGGCGGCCAAGCCCGGATAATCGTGTCTTCGCTATGTTGTGCTGTCTGTTCTGGAGCCCTGGGACACTCACTCTGCCCCCCACCACGACCACCAACAACTCAATCCCTGCACACTCTGCCCTTTGCCCCTCCTCCACCCGTCCCCATCAACCGGGCTGGCCCAGGGACGGAGGGTGGATTCACGTTTGCAGGTTACGACGGAGGTGGCGCTGTTCCCGAGACGGCGGTGACAATGCACCGCGGTTGGGAAGGTTGCGAGGTCAAATCCCGACCCTGGCTTGGCCTGCCAACAGCCCCCCCCCCCCCTCTGTCTCGGGGTTGAGAACATGAGCGAGTGTCATCAGTGCTTGTGCTATGAGAGCAGTGGCCCCTGCCATAAAAATATGGAAGTTTTCACCACTTGCTCAGGCGGCTATAATATGTTTGCCGAATGGAAAGCACAATAATGCATGAATTCTGTACATTCCAATGGGACACAACTCTAAATAAAAATGCATTCATTGCGGCCCTTTGTTAATCTGCTCCTGGGTAAAGGAAGTATTTCCCACCCCACGTTGGTCTTGGGGGTTTATTTAACTATACTTCACCATCCTGGTCAATGTGGGTTGGTGTTAGCTGTCATTGGAAATAAAACTCTCGTCAGAATTTTGCCGAGTGCAATGTAATGACCACTGCACCACCAATCTTTACCGCAATATATTCATACACGGAATACACAAAACATGGAAAGTGGGTTACTTGCGACAGACAAGTAATTTCAGTGAAAAAGTAATTCGTTGTAAAATGGTAAGGTTCGGGGTGGTTAGGATTAGTGTAAGGCTTAGGAATGCATTATAGGGTTTATTATTGCCTCAATAGTGAGTCTTATGATGTACTCATGTGTTAGATGTAGCCCGCATGCCCAGCCACCGCATGCCTAAATAGTTTTTGTTTGGCCGGATCGAGGGGGCTAAACGGGCGCAGCACGGGCTAGAGAAGAGATTGAGTGATGTGGTACAGGAGGACGTGGAGCTGAGTGGACTTGCCGATGACTGGTACCAGCGGTGTCAAGATCGGCCTCTGTGGAGGAGGCTCGTGAAGGACGCTACTGGGCAGTTGGAGGCAGTCGCTCTCCAACAACGGAGGGCGGAGGAGCGACGCTCACAACAACGAGCGGAGCGCCGGGTGGCTAAAGCACAGCAAGTTGGCACAGTAGGGGGCACAGGTGGTGCATCAGCCAGTCATCTCGGTCATCTCAGTCAGTCGACCCGTGGCACCTGGGTCTGCCCCGTGACCTCCTGCCAGCGGGCATTCGATACTTCACGTGGCCTCAAGGTGCACGTGGCCTGGCACAAGCGTCGTGGTGACGTAACCGCCACTTAGTGGCGAATGGCGGTTGTTGTTGTGTGTTAGATGTCATATGCATCTGTCAAATTGTGTGGCACTGTGGTTAGAGAGCTTGTCTCATTTAGAAGAAGTACATAACATTGGTACTCGTTGAAAAGTCAACATTGATCATCCTATAGCGACTGGAAGCATATGTGGAAGTGTGACATTTCCACCACTACTTTAAGGTATACCAAACGAGATGAGAATCACGCCAATACTTATTTGAGCTACGCACTTTAACTTAGAATATTTGTCTTATTTCTTTGAGGATTAATCCCACATGTATACTTTCAGAGTACAGGTAATATATACACAAATATATTTAAATAGCTGTTACCAAGTCAATTTCAGCATATTCAAACAGACACTTATATTTTTGAAAATCAACAAAAGCCCTCTATTGGTAAAAAACACATTTTAGGAACACAGCCATAAATCCAAAATAAAAATGCATGAGATTTGTACGATATTATATTGCTATGCTTGCATGAACATCAATAAGGTTATCAGCATATCAACGATGATGTGCAAAGAAAACCCTCGTGTACGATGCTTTGGGTAATAGCAGCTTTATTTTTATTTATTTCTGCGAGGTGTAGGAACAATTGTTAGAAGGTGAAATGTTCTACTCTGTTCATGGTGCTTGGAATACTCCTAGTCTGGGCTAAGAGGCCATTGTATGACTTTTATTTTAGGATCTATATCTTCAGTGGTATATATTCAAAGGACATCATTGAAGACAGATTGGCAGATGCTAACAACCAATATTTCTGATGCCACTGTAACTCGACGTCACTTACTTCCCACTGCCATATAATGCAACTGTTGCACAGTCGACAGCTAAACTTCAAGATGTGCTCCTAAACGAGTGAAAGAATAGCATATATTTAAAACACTACACCAAAGTAGTGAGTTACAGCATAGAATATCACGGTGTGTTGAAAACACAGCAAGACGCGAACCATTGTGTTAAGCACATCTATTTAAATACATATAACCACAAGGCAGCAAATCAAAACACTGCTACTTTGGTCACAAATGACCCCTGCATTTTAAGCATCTGGTTTCTTGCATTATGGATGCAAAATTCAGCTTGGCAATCAGAATGCACCAGTCTTCTTCTTGCATATGGCTGGATGAATAGCAAATTGTAAGTCTATGCCCAGAAATGGCTTCAGTTGATGTGGTGGATTGCATCAATGCCTCCATTTAATGTAAGAGTTTGGCAGAGGTTCACCATGTGGCTGATGCGTTGGTTCTGTCTTTCTGTAATTGCATTCTGGGATTTCTTTCAATTTTCACTTGTAAAGGTAAAGAGTGCATCTGCTGTGAGAAGTGCAGATTATATTTAATGTGGATCCATTGCTTTTTAGGTAGGCAAAATCCTGGAGATTCTTCAGCGGGATCAGCGGCAATCAGATGCTTGTTTGGAATAATCGCTGAAATCTGTCACAATTAATTTGAGTCCCTAAAGCCTTAATCCACAAGGGCCCAAGCTGTGGTCAAAACTTATTTACGCGATTTCAATGGTTCCGCAGTTTTTTGTAGACCTTTGTGTATGGGCAGACTCGGATTGGCTTGGAAAAGGCTGTATTCGTGAAATGCTCTTTGCTATCTTCAGATCTCAGGAGGAGGATTGTTTGATAGCCAAAATGACCATATTAAAGGAATTTACTTTGTTGCGGAATCTGCGTTAAAGTTTATATTGTTTAAACAGGGAATAACTCAAGAGACAATTTGTTTGGTGTGGTAACCATCAGCTCACATGGGAGCACAGTACTTTGCTGTGGAGTTCGCTAAGTACAGAGTGTGTTCCCCTGCTAGTGCGTGCAGGTTTCTGGATGAGATTCGCTCTGTTCTTTGTCTTTTAACAGGCCTTCCAGAACTTTCTTTTTTGCCAAAAAAAGTCAAATTTGCGAGCCAGTTGCTCAAACAAAAATGCAGTAACCACGGTCTTGGATCACTTTGGACAGATTGGCCAATGTCGTTGGTGAGTGTGTGGCTTATCTCTTGAATGTTTTATGGATGTTTATTCTAGATTTGGATGTAGCAACGGCAATATCTGCCCTTCCTACACAAATTCAATTCTCGTCGAATATTTTGTCCAAATTCAATGACTCCAGAACAGACCATACAGCATAAGACTGTGCAATGGCCAATCCACAAATACGAAGGAGACATCACAGCTTTACCCTTCCCTGCTCCTGACGCTGGTTATCTGGGCTTGACCACCTGCATGTGAAATTGCAGTTGTTGCTCTGCGTCTACATCAGCTGCCGTACGGAAGAGGAAGAAGAAGAAAACAATATCTGCATAGATAAATGTCCTTCATGCTGTTTGGCATGTAATATTTAAAGGTACGGGGCAAGCACAAAGTCTTAAAGTAGCCAATGTATGTACGAAGACAACCGTGCTAATCGGGGGTGCGCTAATGCACAGTTCTTGGGGAACTTTCCTGGTTCCTAAAAGATACTCGGAAGCTGCGGTTACTCAGCATCAATGTCAGTAGCCACATCCTAGTTACTGCATCGGGACACAATTTGGACGCCTGCATGAAGAGGCTGTGACTCCAGACCGTGGCATTTTTTTGATAACGCACAGCTGCCAAAGCAGTCAGTTATATGTGCATCGCAAAGACCAGGGGGGCAAACATCGTGTTCTACTTTCGGCGGATAGGGGATGTTAGGGGTAGAAGG
The DNA here is from genome assembly GCF_965212315.1 of Lampetra planeri. Taxonomy (NCBI): domain Eukaryota; kingdom Metazoa; phylum Chordata; class Hyperoartia; order Petromyzontiformes; family Petromyzontidae; genus Lampetra; species Lampetra planeri. The sequence continues at coordinate 13,541,398 of NC_136118.1, read as the reverse complement.
GTGTTTGGTCCAGTAGAGCAAAACCAATCATTGTACTGTACTTCTGTGCTGCCACATGCGTACTCCCTTCCTAAACCAACCAGCACTAGCCTGCATGGTAAAGTTCAGTCAAATAATCCTCACATCTGCGTGGCGTGGTGAGGCCCTCATTTAGCTGATCATTTACAAAAGTGTTGTAGATGTATATGTATGAAGACACTTTTGCAGATATTCTGTCATAACAAGATTACAAATGACACTGCACAAGAGGAAAGTCCAGAACGCTACACGCAAAGCATTCCTTAGAAACGCATTGGCCGTCAAACACCCCAATGCAGGGACCTTCCTGAAAATGCTTTCAAGACTCAGAGACATTTTGCTGGATTCATACAAGTCGTGTATTCTTGTTGAAGGTGTCTGCAACAATACAGACAATGAATATCTGTGACCGTTTGATCTTCAGCGTTGCCTGCTAACTGCTAATAAGCTTACATTATAAGTCGTCCATGCTGACATTATAATGTGAACGCGAGGTGATGTTGATTCCACTTTCTTTAAACTGCTCACTTCACATTCCCCGCTGCATTCCAGTGGCGCAGGCCGACACACCTTGGTAAATCTCAGCGTCGTTTACAGCGCCCCCGATAATACTTTAATGAGTTTTCTTTTAGTTGTCCCTTTTTATCGTACTCCCTGTCAGTACATTAAGTGTATAATTAGAGCATTTAGTGTTCTGGTTTTACTCGAATTTATTTATTTCTTTATTTGACAGGGGGTGCGTTTTTTTGTTGCATGGTGCTTGATGTAAACTGCAATTTGGGTATTACCACCAACCCACCCTCGGGTTGCCTGAATTCCTTATGCCAGGCGTGTCCAGCAGAGGCATTGGTTTTGTAAACCTACACTGCTGCCCCTCAATGGCCTTTCCATGGCTATAGGGGTTGTGCTGAGCGCATGTTGTTGGGTCCTTGAGATTACCAAAATTAGCTTCAATGCTCTCTTATGCTTTTTGTTCAGCCCAGTGGCACCTTTGCTCGACTCATAGTCGGCAAGAGTGGACCGTTAACGAGTCACGAGTCGTGATGTGGCGAGCCTCTCGTCACTGCCAAGGGAATGAGGAATGCCCACCCCTGGCTCAGGACGGCCAATGAGGATTAGTGATACCCCATTGCATATGTAAGCAAGCAGACAATTTGGCTTGTTTACATATATTTAACTCTAAAACTGTTAGGTTTTTCTTGAAATGCAATAAAGGACCAATCACCACGATTGTTTCATGATAACTGCCATAGCTAAGTTAATTGGAAATATTGTAGTGATATGGGTTTGTGTGTGTGTGTGTAGTGGGTACAAATGTGGTACAATAATTAATACACTCTACTCTATAATGCTGGCAATTTGAGTTAAATTCCTGGCATAGCACTGTTTCAGCAGTATTTAGTGTCCGAACCTGATTCTATGCCACTAAAAAACAATAATAGTAACAGCATCATTAACATATCAAAAACATCATGTAATATATCATTAATTATGCAAGCAATAGCCAATTGATCTGCTTCACTCAAATATACATTCATGGCACATATAATCACAGTATTACCATATCCAAATGAAAACTACATTTAACATGAAGGTGTTCACTGTGAACACAAGCATCCGTGAGCTCCAGCAGTCTTAATTGTGACCTTGAATCAAGGCTAATAACTTCCATCGTTTAAACACAGTGCTGTACACACGAGGGATTGTGTTGTCCTCTGTTAATTTGCTCACCTCTGTAATCCTACCTCCTTTGCCTGCATTTTTTGCTCGGGGGGCCTTTGTCCCAAAAGCAAATGCACTCAAATTGTAAATGTTGTGGATTTACTCTCCAACACACAAGCGGTGTGCTGTACTAGCAACGATTTGGCACGTTCTGTTTACGTGATAAACCATATTAATTGGCTGTGTCGAGTGGTGGCGGGTTTAACGACACATTTATATTTTACGCAATCTCACTCCCCAAAAAAACCCTCTATTGTGGAAAGCAAATTGAGCCAACAACCGATCCTTTAACGCAATTCAGTTGAGATGTCAACAAAGGGGTCTTAATGCTGTCTTGCTGATGCCTGCCCCAGGGCCAACATGGTTCTCTCTGCGGCGGTGCACACCCGGTATCGCGTTGCAACACGCGTGAAGTGCAGAGCGTCGGGAATTATACGTGCACGTCTTCTGGCGACATCGACTCTGGCAGCTCCAGTGATCTAAATCGCCTTGCGATAATGGTGCTCAGTGTTCATAATTCGTGTTATTGCACGGTGCAAATCGGGTTCTTTTTGCTCGCCTGCTATGCAGGAGGAGGTCGTGGGGTCAATCCCGACATGGAGTCTGCGTGTTCTCTCTCTCTCACCGTGGTCGCGTTGATGTTTCTCCGAGCCCTCCGGTTTATTATAACCATATTTAGAAAAGTACGTTTAGAGCATTTGGCTGATATAATTTCCACAAGACAAGCCACTTCGTTGAGCTATCATTTGTGGCCAGGTCGCGTCTGAAAAAAAGAGCTAAATGGCTCAGTAGGCCTTACTTTGTAAAATATTTTTAAAATAGTTTCGTTTTTTTAACAGAAAAATAGTTTAGCTTGTTTTCGATGGCCGTGCAGCAAGGGATTCTTGAATCTGCATTTGTGAAACTTTGCATATTATCCTTTTGTATGCATCGCTTTCAACTCAGTGCACTGGTTTCCCTTCATATACAAAACGAGAATTCACGGCATTGATCAAACATTCCGATGCAGAAACCTCCTGAAAGTCTTCGTATGTTAAGACTCGCAAAGGGAAGTACTGACAAATATGTACTGATACTCCTTTGTGTGTGATCATCTATTATTCATTATTATGCATCGATTGATGATATTTTATTGATGAATTTCACTACGAAGGCTATATTTACTGGCAGCTTAACGATGCACAAAACACAAAACACGATATCTAGCAAAAGAGAAACAAAAATGGTATCCCCCAGATGATAAGATCCACATCCCCCCCCCTCCCTTCTTATCGGCAGATATACGCCTGAGACCCCATTTCTACAATTATATTGACACTGAGCACAAGTGTGAGGCGCTTCTCACTTTCAGGAGCCATCTGACAATTCGGAGATTACGGTCATCGTAAACATGACCATAATGACCCTGAACGTGCCCCGATGTGTGCACTGGTGCTGTTCGGGAGCCAGGCCACAACCCACTCGGGTAGAGGTCGTCGCTTGGGGCGGTGTCTCCCTGACGGCTTGCACCTGCCTTTTAGTAGTACTTGATCACATGGTCACACCTCGCCCAGTTGCCCTGCTGTAATGTCTGATACACGGCAAATATTTCGTCCTTGGCTATTGGGATGGATTGCAGGCGAGGGCCGTACAAGCCACACATTTTAACAATCCCTTTCCGACTGAAATTGAGGACCTGTTTGTTGCATAGTGAGATGCTCCTTTGTGATACATGGGTCATTACATGCAGCCAAGCAGGCCATTCATTTTGAAGTGTGCCACTTACATAGATGGGGGGGGGGGGGGGTATTTGGTGTTCCAGGAATGCTTTGGTCCTATCAAGTGTACTTGGTCGACCTGCAAAAATTAATGGTTAAATTTGACAACTGTTGTGGCATTGTTACATTTGACTGAGTAACTAGTACAATGCTCAGCTCACAGTTTGAGGTTGTTATAAATATGACCAGGGGTTGACTCTCCCCATCATTCGTCTGGGGTCAATAAAGTGTGTACCACTTTGTAAAAAGTCAGCAGCGGTTGTTCTGTAGGGATACTGGCTATGTCCATAGGACTGTGGACTTTCTTTGCTCGACTAAGGCCCGCTAACGGACATACATTCCATTCCACGCTCACTTGAGTAGGGCCCACTTCGACTTGTTAACATAAGGCTGGCCTCTATTATGCTGTCTAGATGAGATGGGGTTACCCACACTTTAGCCCACCACAAACAATCTGCCAATCGACTTACCCCCGTGTATCCCTTTTCATCATTTTCATTATTTATCATCATGTGCCATGATCAATCCACTTCTGGATGAAGGCCTCCCCGACCCGGCATCCTCTCTTACAAAACACTGATTGGATTGATTGGATCGATGGGTACTCATGTTGCTGATGGGCAAACAGGGGCAATTATTGTTGAGAAAATCTGGCATTTAAAGCACCTTGATGTTGTATTTTAACTTGTTTATTAATTGAATATTATAACTACACGTACACTGGTTACAAAATTTCTAAACCTTGTAGCAGATATCACAAAACACGATCATTGGTCTCACTGCATATGATCACTTCATGCCAGTGCTTTCCAGTTAAAGTACCGTCATTCCATTTATCCGTAGAAAAATCACAGTGACTACTGTTTCTGTCACCAGGATAGGAGAAGTCCCAACCATCTTTGATAAAAGATAGGGCCTGGGTTGTTAATGTTTGGGAACTGTTCCTGTAATTAAGCTGTGCAAGGTGGCTATATTTTTTAATCACTCTCTGACAGCTTACCCGTTAATGTGGGGTGACAGAAACGCCACTCCACAGGGCAATAAAGGCAACTATTTGTAACGGACTGTATAACAACTTCCAGCTGTAAACCTTAATTACTATACCTGGTTTTTATTGGTCAGTTTCAACATGCCTCTCAAATTTCTGAGTGAGCTGAGTTAAACAACGCCGCAAAGTCATTAAAATAGCCCAGCTTTGGGTACGAAATTTAAGAAAATTGAATTTTATCTAAAGAAGCCTTCCTGTGGTTTTCTTAATTTAAAATTATATAGCCAAAAGCTAATGTTGAAAGTCGAATTATAATAAATAAAATCAATTAAAATCAACTAATTTACAGTACTTTTAAAATCTATTTCTGGATGAAGAAACTCCCACACTGTATCGGTAATGGGGGTTGTTTCACCATACTTCACCATGTTGGTCAGTGTGGGGGCTCTAAGGACTGGTTCAGATATAATTCACCTCTGATGTTAGTTGCGACCGAGAATCAAACCGAGATCTCCAGGTTGATAGAGTAGTGTGCTAACTACTGTGCCACCACTCCATGTAATTTACATATTTTTGATTTGTATGACCTCATCATCATGCTGCTATATTTTAATTGTACAAATCAGTAAAAAATAAATATTTTACCCTCATCCATAAATCTGTAAATACAATAGGTCTGTCATTAATTATAGCGAATTAATGAGTGGAAGGTAATTGATATTGATGCAATTGGTGAAGATGTATTGAAAGTGGCGTATGTTGATGCCTGATGAATCAAGATGACTTCATAAATGAAGTACAGTATAAGTAAATGTATCCACATTATATATAAAAAGTGTGCATTGCAAATCTACATCAGAAAAACGTTAAATTTTTTGCCTGATTTTAACTTATTGTATTTTACTCCCTCGTCTTATAGAATACTCCCCTCATTGGACTGCTTTGGATGACTTGTCAGCTTGTGTGGTGTCGTGCCCGAGCCCACTACCAAAATCACGTTTTGCCATCCCTGGTGGCGGTGTTGGTGGCGGTATTGGTAGTGTTGGCGGTGGCGGTGTTGGTAGTGCTGGCGGTGGTGGTGGTGGCGGTGTTGGTAGTGCTGGTGGTGTTTGTGGTGGCGGTGTTGGTAGTGCTGGCGGTGTTGGTGGTGGCGGTGTTGGTAGTGCTGGTGGTGTTTGTGGTGGCGGTGTTGGTAGTGCTGGCGGTGGTGGTGGTGGCGGTGTTGGTAGTGCTGGTGGTGTTTGTGGTGGCGGTGTTGGTAGTGCTGGCGGTGGTGGTGTTGGTAGTGCTGGCGGTGTTGGCGGTGGCGGTGTTGGTAGTGCTGGCGGTGGTGGTGGTGGCGGTGTTGGTAGTGCTGGTGGTGTTTGTGGTGACGGTGTTGGTAGTGCTGGCGGTGTTGGTGGTGGCGGTGTTGGTAGTGCTGGCGGTGTTGGCGGTGGTGGTGTTGGTAGTGCTGGCGGTGGTGGCGGTGGCGGTGTTGGTAGTGCTGGCGGTGGTGGTGGTGGCGGTGTTGGTAGTGCTGGCGGTGGTGGTGGTGGCGGTGTTGGTAGTGCTGGCGGTGGTGGTGGTGGTGGTGGTGTTGGTAGTGCTGGCGGTGGTGGCAGTGGCGGTGTTGGTAGTGCTGGCGGTGGTGGTGGTGGCGGTGTTGGTAGTGCTGGCGGTGTTGGTGGTGGTGGTGTTGGTAGTGCTGGCGGTGGTGGCAGTGGCGGTGTTGGTAGTGCTGGCGGTGGTGGCAGTGGTGGTGTTGGTAGTGCTGGCGGTGGTGGTGGTGGCGGTGTTGGTAGTGCTGGCGGTGTTGGTGGTGGTGGTGTTGGTAGTGCTGGCGGTGGTGGCAGTGGCGGTGTTGGTAGTGCTGGCGGTGTTGGCGGTGGTGGTGTTGGTAGTATTGGCGGTGGTGGTGTTGGTAGTGCTGGCGGTGTTGGCGGTGGTGGTGTTGGTAGTATTGGCGGTGGTGGTGTTGGTAGTGCTGGCGGTGTTGGCGGTGGTGGTGTTGGTAGTGCTGGCGGTGTTGGCGGTGGCGGTGTTGGTAGTGCTGGCGGTGGTGGCGGTGGTGGTGTTGGTAGTGCTGGCGGTGGTGGTGTTGGTAGTGCTGGCGGTGTTGGCGGTGGTGGTGTTGGTAGTGCTGGCGGTGGTGGTGGTGGTGGTGTTGGTAGTGCTGGCGGTGGTGGTGGTGTTGGTAGTGCTGGCGGTGTTGGCGGTGTTGGTAGTGCTGGCGGTGTTGGTGGTGGTGGTGTTGGTAGTGCTGGCGGTGTTGGCGGTGGTGGTGTTGGTAGTGCTGGCGGTGGTGGCGGTGGTGGTGTTGGTAGTGCTGGCGGTGTTGGCGGTGGTGGTGTTGGTAGTGCTGGCGGTGTTGGCGGTGGTGGTGTTGGTAGTGCTGGCGGTGGTGGTGTTGGTAGTGCTGGCGGTGTTGGCGGTGGTGGTGTTGGTAGTGCTGGCGGTGGTGGTGTTGGTAGTGCTGGCGGTGTTGGCGGTGGTGGTGTTGGTAGTATTGGCGGTGTTGGTGTTGGTAGTGCTGGCGGTGGTGGTGGTGGCGGTGTTGATAGTGCTGGCGGTGGTGGCGGTGGTGGTGTTGGTAGTGCTGGCGGTGTTGGCGGTGGTGGTGTTGGTAGTGCTGACGGTGGTGGTGTTGGTAGTGCTGGCGGTGTTGGCGGTGGTGGTGTTGGTAGTGCTGGCGGTGTTGGCGGTGGTGGTGTTGGTAGTGCTGGCGGTGGTGGTGGTGGCGGTGTTGGTAGTGCTGGCGGTGGTGGTGGTGGTGGTGTTGGTAGTGCTGGCGGTGTTGGCGGTGGCGGTGTTGGTAGTGCTGGCGGTGGCGGTGTTGGTAGTGCTGGCGGTGGCAGTGGCGGTGTTGGTCGTGCTGGCGGTGGTGGTGGTGGCGGTGTTGGTAGTACTGGCGGTGTTGGCGGTGGCGGTGTTGGTAGTGCTGGCGGTGGTGGTGGTGGCGGTGTTGGTAGTGCTGGCGGTGGCGGTGTTGGTAGTGCTGGCGATGGCAGTGGCGGTGTTGGTAGTGCTGGCGGTGGTGGTGGTGGCGGTGTTGGTAGTGCTGGCGGTGTTGGCGGTGGCGGTGTTGGTAGTGCTGGCGGTGGCAGTGGCGGTGTTGGTGGTGGCGGTGTTGGTGGTGGCGGTGTTGGTGGTGGCGGTGTTGGTGGTGGCGGTGTTGGTGGTGGCGGTGTTGGTAGTGCTGGCGGTGGCAGTGGCGGTGTTGGTGGCGGTAGTGCAGTGGCTAGCGCTCTACTCTACGAACCCAGCGACCCGAGTTCAATTCCCGCTCACGGCCAACACCAGTGACGATTATTTGAACCGATCCTGGGCCTCCCCTAAGGTCGACTCAGCCTCACAATGAGTACCTGGTGCGGTGTTTTAAACATCGCTAGCACTGGGGAGACAAAAGTGGCCAGGCGTGATGCTGGCCACCCAACCCCCTCGTGTGCCGTGCCGGCCTTCATAGGTGCTACTCACTAAGAGCACTTGCCCCTACAGTCTGTTAAGGCTACACGGGGGATCTCTAGCGGCAGTGGTGGTAGTGGTGGTGGTAGTAGTGGTGGTGGTGGTAATGGTGGTGGTAGTGGTAGTAGTGGTGGTAGTAGTAGTGGTGGTAGTGGTGGTAGTAGTGGTGGTGCTAGTAGTGGTGGTAATGGTGGTAGTAGTGGTGGTAGTGGTAGTAGTGGTGGTGGTAGTAGTGGTGGTAGTGGTGGTCGTGGTAGTAGTGGTGGTGGTAGCGGTGGTGGTAGCGGTGGTAGTAGTGGTGGTGGTAGCGGTGGTGATAGTGGTGGTAGTAGTGGTGGTAGTAGTGGTGGTTAGTAGTGCTGGTGGTAGTAATGGTGGTGGTGGTGGTAATGGTGGTGGTAGTGGTGGTGCTGGTGGTTGGTGGTAATGGTGGTGCTGGTGGTAGTAGTAGTGGTGGTAATGGTGGTTGGTGGTAATGGTGGTGCTGGTGGTAGTAGTAGTGGTGGTAATGGTGGTTGGTGGTAATGGTGGTGCTGGTGGTAGTAGTAATGGTGGTTGGTGGGCGTTTGTTTTGAAAGTCTCCCGGCGTGGCCGGCACGCGCCACACCGACGAGGCTGCCCTCCCCCCCTCTGGCCGGGCCCACACCTCGCCTGTCACCACCTGAATCATCTCGCGTGGCGCTCTATTTACCCAACAGAGCAGCGAGGGAGGTGGGGAGAGGGGGGGGGCCCACGGTAACTGGAGCCGCCTCTTGTCCCCGTGGCGGTCGCGTGCGTCTCGTGCTGCCACGAGGGGTGGTGCGGGTGGCGGTGGTGGCGGCGGTGTTGTGGGGCAGGTGCGTTGGGTTGCTGGCGAGGTGATCTCCTCGGCTCCACCCACGCCCTCCATGCACCCCCCCCCCCCCCGGTCATCCTGTCCTCTCTTTCGCTCATCAACGCTCTTCCCGACATCCCAGGGACAAGTGGAACCCCCCAGGAGCAAAGAGAGGCCTGCTCCCGGGAGAACACCTGCCTGGTGCAACAGCTGCTGCTGCTGAGGCCGCAGTGTTTAATACTAAAATACCCGACAAGTGGAGCGATGGACACGTGCTGGACTATAACATGCAAGAGTTGTATCGAATACTAATAGTGCTTGGACGGGTGACACCGCTAGCTGATGTTATTTTATATCAGAACCTTTGTCAATCCACTGCTGCTGGATGAACCTTTCTCTACGCCACGTCAGTCATTGGGATTGCTTGACCATCATTCACGCTGGTTGGTGCGGGTTGGTGAAGTCGTGCCAGAGGAGGGGGGCATGACTGGTTCAGGTCACACGCGCCATTGATTGCATCTGTGGCCTGGAAGTTGTTATTGCTTTGGTGTTGGTATTGCAATATTGCAATCGCGGTATATTGGGCAATAACTGTCTGGTTGGTGCTGTTGCACAGCGCTCATCTCATCAGAAGCAAGGCCGCAATTATATATGCTCAAAATGTCCCCCCCCCAATATATTGCTATAAAAAAATAATTGCTATGCTATGTGAATAAAAACAACAATTTGCTAAACCTTGACCACAATATCTGGACTTGTCGTCTTCATATAAATCAATGCATAGATTTCTGTTTATGTGACTGTGGTTGTGGTTATACTTTATTAATCCCTAATCTCTGCCATTACATACAATGAAACAAGAAATGGTAAAAAAAAAGTAAAAACAGAGCAATGCAATACAATTCACGATTCGACATTATTGTAAAAAAAAGTCCATCCCATGTGTTAGTGAATTTTTTAATATTTTAGGCAGGAAATTAGTTTTCAAATTTAGATATTTTTCTGTGTTGGGACCCGCAAGACACCCTTGAAGATTTGGTCCCCCCCAATGTTGACTCCATGGCTACGGCCTTGATCAGAAGATTGTGCTTTTAAGTGCCGCTTGGTGGTCAGGTCAGCCATTAAATAAAATCACTGTAATCACGAATAACAAACGACAATTTGTTACATAAAGATGGCTTGCAACTTATTTTTTAAGCCAAAGTGATGTCCTGCTCATATCCCATTTACAGCCCTGAGCCAGTAGTGGAAATTGCTCATTGCAGGTGTGAGTGTGACCAAAGCACAACCATTGTTGACTCATTTTTTTAAATTAAACCTGGAGGGATGATGGGCTGAGTCCTCCAGCCAACAAAGATTTCAACTTGCAACCTTCCATCTGCGGGCCGCTCTCTCTACCGTGCAGCCATCCCGGCCCTGCCCAGTACTTAAGTCGGCCAAGTCCCAATATTGAGGTGGCATTCGCCAGACCGACATTCGCCAGGCTGGCACGGCAGAAAGGTGTCGGCCCTAATCCTCGATAGATGTCATACAAATGCCTGCAATGGGATATTTGGCCCATTCTTAAAACTAGTGCGGTTCCATGATGGAACATCTTTTCACGTTGTACCTAAAAGCCAATATAGGCATGCAGGCAAGCCGATAGCACGGTTGCAATATAATTAATGAATACAACTCAATATCATTTGTATACGTATGGACTGCAATGTTGAAACATATGCATAAAACGCAGTTTAATCTGGTCTGAGGAAGCCACACTTTTACTTTAAGAAGAAAGACGTGAAACATTGGCGAGTGATCGAGTCACGGCAAAGTCAACATTGCCCCCAACTCCACAAGCAACATTATCCCCCAGGTCCTCTTTCAAAAGCAAGTTTTACTTTAAAAAATATATAAAATCTATCTGTACGATGTTTACTGATGCTGATTAAATGCGCACATTTTGTGTGATTGATTGTTCATAAGTTCCTGATGCAAAGCACCCATGCAAAGGGGTGATAAGACATACTTTCTCTCAGTCATCAAGTTCCTTGTCCACAAGGCAAAGCACACACATCATAGGTGCTTTATGTTAGCTTTGAGGTAATACAAGCATATAGAAGTCAGTCAACTGCAGTCTGACCTCAAAGCAACCCATTCATCATCACTAGAACCATTGTAAATAGCTTTTTAAAAACCTTATAACCGAACTTTAAAGAAAATGTATAAGCATCGTTATTGCCATAATGAACTTTCTGACAACCTTTGCGGGTGTTAAGAAAATAGTTAACTCGGCACAAAATCTTCAAACCACAGCGCTCGGGTATTCGCAGCACTTGATCAGTAGTTGCGTATAATTCTGGAGGCACATTGACTTGGCCAAATGGAGTGTATCTGGCTCCCAGTGATGTGGCCAGGGAATCCCCTTTGCCGGTAGATCAGTTGTGGTCACAGATATAATGTTACAATTGGTACAGTCTTTTTATGAACTGACAAACACTGCTTGTGGAGTCTTCATTTGGTGACTGCTCAAAAATAGGCAATGCTGTTTTCATGGGACAGTGCTCATCTTCATTGGCAGCCATGTTCCAGTGGTGCAAATTCCACATCGCAATGGCAGGACTTAGTTTATATCAGAAAATAAAATGTTGACAAGGTGTGACTAGCAATATGACAAGCTCTGGCTTCATACGATGAGCACCTTTCAAGTCCGACATAAAATAGTTGAAACAAAAAACACCCCGCATATAATAAGATAAGGTTTTAGGCAATGTCCGATTCTGCCTTCGTCAGACCTTCCACACTGCTGGCCATGCACGTGAAGACGCTCACACACACGCAGACACCGCGAGACACGTGTCGGCGGTCAAAATCGTGCACCATGTGAGACTGGAATACGCCAGCTGGATCCACGCGCTGATGTGCCACTGTTTCAGGTCGAGCTAGCTGGAGTTCGGCACGCTTGTCTTCGCCTGCCAATTGACTCGATTGCCACGATGACAAGACGAGTGGCCACCGTCGGCTTGCACCCCGAAAGCGAATATCCGACACCTTTTAAGTGACTTTCACAGAGGTGAAAGCACGCGGAAGGTGTGCGGGAGGGGTTTGGGGGATACGATGAGGGTGCTGGGCAGGACGGAGTGGGAGCGTTCAGGATCAAGAGTGGTCGCAAGTTCCTTGCGTAGTGGAGCATGCCGCCTGTCAATGTCGCTATGCTCTGGCGACAAGACCTCCTAGGTCGCACGGCTTGTAATAATCGTCTAACGTGAGTTGGACAGAATATGGCAGCACATACATTGGGAAAATAACAACTCGTTATAAGATGAACTGATCAAACGTCCCAATGCAGGGTCCTCTTTGAAACAACATTTAAGTTTTGAGGCTCGGTGGAGTTTTTATGGACAAGGTCTCTCTTGTCCAAGTGAATGTTGGACAATGCTCATCTGTGTTGGAGGTCCTGAGGCAGAGGTCGAAATTCCACGTTCCTAAGGCAGGGATCATTCTACCAAAATAATAACCACTGCTAACTTGCCCGAAAGCAGTTCTAAGTGTATCAACCTTAAAGAGATTATGAGCTGATTCCGATTCTTCCTAGGATGTTAACTCACTTGCTCTAACCAAATGCTCTAACCACAGATCCACACAGCTGGATCCCGAATAAATGAAACATTTTAAATGCTACATGGCCTTAGCATGATAACCAGCAGTGCCGGATTATCCTAATAGAAGAAGTAGCATATGCTACGGGCCCCGAGCTAATTCCAGTTCAATGATTCTGCACTTGCTCTATTACTATAGTACTATACTGCCTTCAACTTTTATGAACGACTGGGTGTTTAAGGTTAGCGATTTGTCGTATTATCTTGCTGTATAGCAAATGAAAAAATGCAATGACTTTACGATGCAAGTAAAAAAAAGTGTTTTAATATATTTGTTTTATTTAGGGCCCCTTTATAACACATGTTACAGGCCCCGCACTAGCTTAATCCGGCACTGATAGCCAACATAGACACTGGTGGAGGAAGCCAGGTGTATGGGTGACGTCAATATTCGAGCATTGCCATTCTATCTGGCGTGCCTGTCTCGGGGGTGGGTTGTTATTGATTGAGCACTCACTCTATAATGTTTGTTGCCTGTAACTTAGTAACACGAGGCTTAGTGGTTCACCTTGATTCTGCCTGTGAAACTTCAAGTGTTTTCTCCTCCACTTCGGGGGAAGGCGATGACTCGCGAGACACGTCCGGTGAGCTTACAGCAGCATATCGTGTCACCATTTAAACGCAGGATTGCATAAAATGCTTTTAAGTCCAGCGTACACTGCGGAACTCCATCATCGACATCGTCCATGCAGCATCTCAAGCTACATTTGCATTTTGTTGTTACGCAAAGACGAGTGGAGAAACAGAGAGAGGAAAAATTATAAGTTTAACACGGAGGCTTTCGCGACCAATATCATCCATAATAGAGGTTTTTGGGTTAGATCGCGTAAATATATAAAGGGCTCGCATAATGCACATGCATAATGTACGTTGCCACAGTAATCCTCCCCCCCCACATTGTGCAAGAGCGCAGAAGCGTAGTCAACACATCTACGCCTCTATGTAAGGAACGAAACAGTAAGACTTCTCCACAAATCTGGCTGTCGCCTGATGAAGCTAGTTGTAATTACTGGCGAAACGTCGTACTCAGTTTGTAAATGTTGTGGCTTGGCTCCCCAACTAGTGACAAATTGGCAAGTTCTGTTTACGTGACAACCCTTACTAGTTGGCTGTGTCGGGTGGTGGCGGGTTTTAACGACACAGTTATATATTTACGCGATCTAACCCAAAAACCTGTATTATGGGCAAAATTATAAGATTTAACAACTACTATCTGAAGACGTCCTTTGACCAAATTAGACCGGAATGTGCCTGACCTGGCGTCAGGTCTTAGAAGCTAAGCAGCAGTGAGCCTGGATAGTGCCCGAATGTGTGAGCACGGTGCACAGACCAGGTGGTTATATGCGGCAGCGGAGCTACGCTGTGGGCAATCGAGTGCAGCGGAGCAAAAATCCATCGTTGTACTGCACTTCTGTGCTTTCCCATGCTACGCTCCCTTCTTTCACCAACCAGCGCTAGCCTGGCAACGTAGGTCAAATATTCCCCACGTCCTGCGTGGCGTCGCGAGGCCCTTATCCGGCAGCCGATTGACAATATCGCTGTAGATATGCACCGTCTGAATGGGATATTGAGGTTATTCAGTCAAAACTAGACGACGATCGAGGCGCTGTAGCAGAGGAGAGGAGAGCAATTCCAGGGTGAGTGAAACAGCATGGTGATGTTGGACACGGAATCATTCTTTCCTCCTACAAAGTGATGAGAAAAGATGGGTAGGGGGAGAACAGCTCTCGAGTGACATCCAGTCAGGAAGAACAAGCAGAGAAGATAGTGAAGAGCGCAATCGGAATGTGAAATGTTGTGCACAACTAACATTGCTGTTATTCTTATATATATATCACATGTTGTGATACGTGAATCATAAAAGCTTATTTTGAAACAAAAAAAACTGTACTCTTTGGTTCTTTCGGTAAAGTCACGTAGGTGAATAATAATAATAATAACTAAATTAAATCACGACGTTTCGGGCGCAACACAAGCGTTATTTTTTGGGCTCTGCTTTGTCAAATGTGGAATTTATTTTTTACACTTTCTGTCCGGAGGTTTAGAGATGCTATTTACCAACAACAAAAAGAAAAACATGCCAGCACTGATGGTGGAGGATGGCGGAGACTGAAGAAAACGTTTGGGAAAAAAAGTGCGAGGAAATTGAGTAATGGAGAAAGCAACGCTTTAGCGGTATTTTCCAGCATGAAAGAAGAGGAATGAAGAGAGATGGAAACAACCAACGATGATTATCAAGCGCAGCACGCCTCGTGTACGCCTATTCATGGAGCAGGAAGCTTCTCTGATGCTGTTCAAATGTTCGTTTCAATGAGACGTTTGTTCCTCTTATTTCAGAGTCCTGTATTTAACCATGTGAGGACCCATTGACATAAATAATCTCTATGCTGTACGTTAAATGGTTAATTGTAGCTGCCCATTTAGAGAATAATGATTCAAGTGTAGTAAGGTTGAGACGCGTGTTGGAAAAATGTGTACTTGTTTCGTCTAACTTTCGAACCCGAGATGTTGGCTGAGGGCCATGCCCACTGGCTCAGGAATGACTATTGTTGGTAAGTCAACAATTGTCACATAGAATGACTGGCCTCTGCCATAGGAATCTAGAATGTTCTCTGCTAAATCAACTCACAGGAGGAGACATTTCGATTTAAAGCTTTCGTGACTGCAGGGATTAATCTTCTTGGTTCTTTCGGTAAAGTCACATAGAAGGGAAATAATAAAATAATAATAATAATACAACATAATAAAATAATTCTCACGACGTTTCGGCCACAACGCAAGCAGCCGTCCTCAGGTGAAGAACAGGTCTGTCGGAAAGACAGCGTCTGAATGAGAGACGCTGTCTTTCCGACAGACCTGTTCTTCACCTGAGGACGGCTGCTTGCGTTGTGGCCGAAACTTCGTGAAAATTATTTTATTATGTTGTATTATTATTATTTTATTATTTCCCTTCTACGTGACTTTACCGAAAGAACCAAGAAGAGGAGGAGACATGTTTGTATATTTACGTTTGTATCTTTATGTACTTACCAGGTGTGGACATGCCAGCGTGAGACCGAACTTACGACTGAGAGTGGTCATGCCTACGTGTTGATGTTTCACTGAGTGTGGTGTACCCTTTGGGATCGGGTTGACGTGATATTTCTATATATATATACGAATGCAATAATATGAAAGAAAAACACACAGAGAAAAAATTGGCCAACGGCCCCTAAGTAGGACCAAGTCTAAAAAAGAGTCTTGAGACTCTAAATGAAGCGTGCGTCTCCTCTTAAGCAATATTTAATAATTAAAAAATCATAAACTTTTCCAATTTATTACTGTGGCAGGCCAGATGTGTACATTCTCGTATCGTTGAGATCACAAACACCCTCACATGTCAAGCCGTCAGCAGGCGACCTTGTCTATTATTTTTAACTGTGCTTCAATTTCAACATTGTTGTATTTATGGTTTCTGAGCAGGTGCTGCGTTGATTCCTATTTTCAGGTAAAAAGAATTGTATTTATACGAATACACGTGGGTATTTGTGAGTGATGACATTGACATCAATCTTTGTCATCATCATCATCATCTACATCAGCCTTTGTCTAGCCACTGCTAGATGTAGACATCTCTGCAATACCACAATCAATGATATCTCCACTCATGCATAGGATTTGATTTATTTGCTCCATCTCTGCGGTGATTGCACCCTCGGATGCATTCTTTTCCCTCAGCTGAAATTCCATCGCCAGTCTCTTCCATCAGTCATCATCCCTTTTGGTGTTCTCCCAATCCCACCTACATTTGTTGACCAGTGTAATGTCTCACGTGTATTTTTATACTGATCCATGACTTTCTAATTATGTCTCTCAGTTTAATTTTAACCGCATCTCTTCACGCTTCTTTGTGTAATTTTCAGCCTTCGTTATATTTTCTCCGTCGTTGCCCACGGTTGTAATCGATGTCATTCACATTATCATAGGAGTGGAAAGTGTCAGCGTTCATATGGCCCACTCTGTTGAATGAGAAAGCTGGACTAATGCCGCTTCCGTATCGATGCATACAACAAACACTGCCCCAGTGCTCATTTGTACAGGGAGACACTCTCCCTTCAGATATCTAAACTATTTTGTCGCAATTTTTTTTTTCTAAAATAACAATAAATACTTGTAACAGTTTTTACATTAGAAAAATGTCTGTAAGGTTTACAGGCAATAATGTGCACTGCTCACTCACAGTAGTTGGGCTGTAGCAGTGTCTTTTCAAAGGGTAAATGTTAGGGGGAATTTGAGGACATATTTAAAGGTCTGGGTTTTTTCTGTGTTGTTGTTCGGCTGATGTACAGGCAGGTCTTGGTAAGTTTTAAATCAGATGCGTTGGTTTTAGAGTTTGTATTTGTTTTTTATCGATGTTTACAATCATGTGGGATCTGTTGTTGCTCAGCAGGGCGTTACGGTTGTTTGAATAAGACTTTGACAGTGCATTCAACACCCCGGACATTCACACCGGACGACGCTCTCGCACATCCACTCGTGTCTCCCTCGACCTGCATCCTGGCACCTTTCGTTGTGCTCACCCACGTGCGCACAATGCCCGACACGAGCCCTGGTGATTTGAGATCGGCAGCTTTTGACGGAACAATACAAAAAAGTGGTTTCTTATCTTCATTTCTTAAAATAAGTCGCACGTGCCAGTGCTGCTGAAAACACATACAGTATCTCAAATTGCCCGTTGTCTGGTTTAAAATCAAAACACAGTGCCGTGCAGTCAAAAGTTGTCAAACTTTAATAATTCAGAAACAAAAACAACAAGTCTTCAACTCCGTCATAAGATTGTGTTGCATAAACACAGACTTGTTTGTGCGCTTAGCGATTATTAGAATTATAATTCATGAAGATTATGAAGACAGCAAAAGTTAAAGGCTTGACTCCTTTGCTCAAACGAGTGTTGGGGTGGTTCTCATTCAGACCCCCACTGCTGCTAGATCTGGGCAAGTGGATTTAAGTTCACATTGCCCTGTTAAGAGGTCAGTGCGGTCAAGAGAGTGATTTCCACAAAGCATTACCTATTTTATCCCCCCCCTCCCCCACATATAAACTTGACCTCTGTAGGTCAAGCGGTCAACCCATAGTGCCGCCACCTGGCCACATATCTTGCTGCTGGTGGTGTGCATACTGTGCGTACAAAGTATGAATCATATATTTATAAAACCGCAGCCCTGGATTGCTCAGCTGTTAAAGTGACGATATTTTGTTTTCTCAGGCCACTGAACGCATTGGAATCCCCCACCTGGCAGCATCCAGGAGCTGTGTGTGTGTGTGCGTGCGCGGTGCACGATGCTGGTAATACCAAAGACGAACCCACGAAACGGGGGGCATAACCACTCGCTCCCCCGGAACTCGCTGAGTCAGGGTCGATGTTTTTTTCTTATCTCTCGTCGAGTGCCTCGTTGGGATTGCTTGTTGTGTTCCGTGTCTTGTTTGTACCGTTTTAGTATTCGCTTCTTTAGCCTCGATGTAACTTGAGCAAATTTCATGTACACATTGAAAAACACCAATTCGTAAACACCCAAATGTGGTGCATTCACCCTGGGCTTGAAGGATCGATCTTATTCCATGAATCGCTACATCATTATACTGTATGTCTACTTTTAACCCCGGAATGACTACAGTCCCAGTATAAACAAACCTACCAATTGGTTCTGCTTGAGGGTGCATCGCTAACTTTTGCTGTAGGCTTTAGGCACTACAATGCACGCGATGCCTGGGCCAGGTGGTATTGTGGTTACAGCACTGGACTCACAATCACAAAGTTGAGAGTTCAATCCCTGGTCATGATTGGTTTAGCCTTCCAGGGACAATACAATTAACATAACGTAAGTGTGACGTACACAGGTGGTCTTCCTGTGGAGAGACTGGCCCCCACCATGGGAATGTGGAATGTTCACCACATGCTCGATTGCTGAGCATGAGGGACATCCCCCTCCCCGCCATCACTGATTGCTTCATGTTGCCTGTTGTCTCACAATGTGAATTTCAAGTGCTCGTTTGTTGATAACATCTGACGTACCAGCTTCCAGGTTGCAACAGTCCATGCCTTGAGCCTTGAAGGCAAGTTACCGTATATGTCACCCTCTCTGGTCTTTTTTTAAACCAATGTTCTCGAGTTAAAATTCTGTATTTGAAGTCCTGTGTCAAAAAACAAGATTTCAAACAGCGCAGAAGAAAATAAACACAGCTGCCGCACGTGTACTGCACTGTTACACGAGGCAGGCTTCAGTGTCGCCTGTCTTGAGTCACGTGATCAATCCTCCTGCTCTCTGATGGTGGCATTGTGTGCTCCAGTGTCTCCGATGCTATCACAAGAGCCATTCAAAGTGACACTCGATTTGAGACATAGACAGTGGGCTCAGTGACCTAATATTGTGTCCAGAGCACTGAGCCAGAACTGCTGAGGTCCTGTGTTTGAATTGGGGTTCCAGCCGCAAGTGATTTCGTCAACAAGTAACTTGTTGACAGTCTCAGCTTTGTCACCAATTACTTTTGAACAGAATCAAACCCATCATGTTCATTTGCTATTTCACTGGGTTTTAACAGAAATACATCTGTCTTTTTGGAAATGGCCCTTCTTCACAATTATCATACTCCTGTAAATTTCTCTGTTATCAGGTGTTGTTGACAAAGGTGTTTTTTTGTTAATGCTTAGACACGAATGCCAACAAATGTGCATTTACATGTATGTAAAACATTGATATGTCAATTAATTATTTGTATTCTGGCTTTTTTTTGCTAAGAAACTTGGTATAATTGCCACACGATGAATGATTTTCAGGGCAATAGAAACGTGTCTGCCACCGAGTGTGGACGAGAAACATTTTCAAGTGATTTCAGGTCGCATCTACCGCGATCAGATGTTGCACTGCTCGCGGCGAGAGTTCCAGATGGAAAAGTCTTTGTCCCATAAACGACACCAAGAGGCACAGTTGGAATTGTGAAAAATAATTAAGTAAAAAGCAAAAATTAAAGACGGAACATTGAATATCAAAAGGTGGGGCTCAAGTCGAACCAATGCACGTCACTCAACATGATGACTGCGACTGTTATTGTTTTTACGTCTGGTTACCCGTTTCTGTGCTGACATCAGCTATAAACCCATCCCTATTTAGGGCTTTGTTTATGTCGTGTTTCAGTCTCTTGTGCGATTGTTTACTATTATTAGTACTGTTTTATACTTATTTTCATCTTTCATTTTTTGAAGTATCCTTTTACCACTTTCATTGTGTGGTTTGGACTTGTCTCCACCATAAAAATGTGGAATTTTTACCACTGTCTGAGGGCCGCCAATCAATACGAGTCCCATGCTTGTTTGGGCATGGGGGCACCTTTTTACGTTTTTATCTGAAGCTGCAACAGTGATTTGAAAAATGTGGAGCTTTGCTTTGTTATCAGACCCTCCTACCAACAGTGAGACAACCGCAATACATACTGGCATTGAACAAACCTTAACATTGACACTGAGTGACATTTCTCTATATGTTTAATTCTATCTACTACGTGTAGCTCTAATTGCAGTGCTTCACACGCTTGGGGTGATGGTCTCAAGTGTGATGGACTCACGAGGAGTACACGCATCACTGTGGTTATTATCACTGCTTACACCCGACTGAGTACAAGCCACGGAGTCCACCCGTAGTCGCACCACCCAGACAGATGAGTGTACTCTGCCCAATGTTGAATGGGATCATTTGGAAAAGTAATTACCCTTCTGTTTACTGACTACAGTCAGTTGCAATGCTTCTAAAATTAAGTTACAATGCTTCTAAAATTACTTGAGATTTTAAAATCATTGCAACTTAATTCCTACTCATTACATTTAAAACTAAGTAATATGATAAATTGATTGCTGTTATGATGGCCCTCTTGAATGTAACACATATATTTTGTTGATATAACCTTGGAAAGAGCTGCAGTGTGTTATGGTTATACTGTGATTATATGCTATAGTTAATCTGTTATAAGGCAGCAGTAATGAGGAATGTGATGAATGTGTTTTTTCTGATTGTAGGTTTTGTCGTGGGATTCATACAAATTTGCCAGCTCTGTCCTCACATTTTGGTGTCTCTCAAAAATCATTTTAAAAAATTGTTGGTGGCCCGGTACCTCCGAGGACTGAACATAGCCATCACTGCCGAGTCCCTGTACTCCAACTCGAGTTTCAGCCACTTCCAACTAACACTGATTCTCAAATATAGGGTGCTGATGGTCTCAGCCAAGTCGCCATAGAGTGTGTAAAAAAGGCTGTCAAAATAAATGTCATTTTTTTTTCTACTTAATTTAGAAATATTTCGGCTCTGATAAAAGTATCAGGTTGACTGCCATGCAACAAACGTTTCTCTAAAGCAGGATGCCACTTGAAGGATCTCAGAAAATGTTACAACACAACTGAATTGCAAGATACTGTACAAAGCAGTGGCAACATGTTCATCATCGGGAACGAGGAGGCGTAATGTAGAGTATGTCATGGGCAGAGGAGAAGATAAAGGTCTTGAGTCTGAACTTGAACAGGGTCAGGCAGTCAGGAGAATGGATGGCTGAAAGAAAGGCGCTCCAGACTACGGGGAGAGCAGACGAGGAGGATCAAACATCCCACTGAGTAAACGTCCTCTGGGGGCTTTGAGAAAAGAGACTTTGGGGCGAAGAGCACACGATGGGTAGTCGAATAAGATAAGAGGGTAGCGATAGGCAGGGGTGAATCCATGGGGCATATTGAAGACCATGAAGGCAATCTTTTCATTGAACCAGGACTGCACTGGCAGTCAATGGAGGGATCAATGTATTGGGATGATGTGGCTACATATATGGGTGTGGGTGGCAGTGAGATGTTGGAGAAATCTGGAATTTGTATAATTTCAGGTTTGTATAGTTCTGTAACATTAGCTTCCACGGGCCATTCTCACATCGGGCGGTGGACTGCTCTGAAAATAATTTTGAATTAATACCGTGTCTCATTACAGGATGCCATATAATACATTTGAAATACATATTGGAAAAAACTAAAACAAAAATTGCATGATCTTAAAAGGTAATCAACCAGTCGATGCTAAATGATGGCAATTTTATTACACACTGAAAGAGAGTAATGACGATTACAGAGTCATGGTGAAGAACTAGAGGCACTCGCAGTTGGTTATCTGACTGCTCCATAACGTTACTTTCTAATTAATCATCAAGAGCCCCGAGTGTACGAGGTCATGCCCATAGGCAAGCTTGTTCGTGTTGGCAGTGAGCAATGTTGAAACGCGCCACGTGGCTGTCGGATGTATTGTTGTGTTTCTACCATTGCCATGCCCGTGCAGCAAAGTTTACAGTAAACACCAGCGAAACGCGTGTCTGCTGCATGAAGACTTTGTGTGTTTTTTTTGCTTGCCATCATTATTATTATTACTTGAGATGTTGCCCTTTATTGGTGCATTGTCGTAATGATCATAAAGTGAAGGTTTTGCCAAGTGCACACGGGGTATAAGGTGTTGCACATGGTGTAGGGCACTCAATTATCCGTGTTTACTGTACACAGCCACCCGATAGCTTATTTGTTGCACTGAAAATGTACACGAGTGCTTAATTTCAACCACTGCTCACCTCTCTATTCATTAATCACCCCCCCTCCAAGCCGCCCCCCCAGCATGTCTCTCAGCTGACAGCTTTACTTGGCCAGGCGTGTTGGTGCGCACCTGTCAACCGGTGACTTGGAGATGGCGTCTCATTTGTGAATTGTTCCTAGTTGCCTGCGTTGCAGACACCCGTCTGAATGGGCAACGAGTAGTCTCACAAGAGGCGGTGCAACAAGTGGGTCCATGAATTGCAGACGGATAGCTTGCCAAATGAGTTGCATGGGGGTCGAGGGCAGAGAGTGGCAGACTTGTGTTCAGGTAGCGATGGACAGGGTAAGAGCTCTCGCTGTGTTGTTCCAAAACACCTCTAAGAGTTGCACTCCAGTGCACCTGCATCATCACTTGCTCACCTGCAGCATGTGTGTTCACAGCTTTATTATGCATCTCTTTAATCACAGGTGTTGGAGGCCGGGAGTCTTCATGCGTGCGTGGATCTTGGGACACAACCTGCAAGGTGCTTTGCTCGGCGGGTGTCTCCTCACGTTATTGTGTTTCTTTCAGTGCGGTGGAAACATTGACACGGGGGGCACTTCGATTGAACGGCCAAAATACAGCTGAGTTAAGTAGAGTAGGAAGGACTGCAGCATGACAACACCATGGATCCAAATCCCAACCCATGGTAGACTCGGCCCCGTCATGAATATAGTCGTCATCATCATCATCTTCTGGTGTTGGTAATTGAGCAGCAACTGATGAAGCTGAAACGTGGGATGAGACATCAACAGATTGGCTCCCGCCATGGTAATGTGGAATTCCAGAACTATCTATGAAGATAAGCCAAGACTCATTTGAAAATACACGTTTTTCAATGACTTTTGACAGAGGGAAAATGTACATCTATTCAAGGTTATTTATTTTAAATTATGTTTAATTTACAGCCCTTTGTCAAGTCACTGTCGGATGAAGGCCTCCCCGTGCTCTGTCAGTCATGGGGTTTGACCGTGCTGTGGTTTGGTGAAGGTGTGGTTCATTTATCACTCGCCAATGATGTTGGCAGTGATGTAAGCTGTGGTCAGGAATCGAACTCATGTCACCGGGTTCACGCCAAAACCACTGCACCATCGCTCCAACCAATTGTTATTTAAAAGATTAAAATGTCATTTTTCATTATTCAAGTGTTGCAAAGGAATTATTATTTCATAAATATCACAAGTAGCGGATTTAAGTGCAGTTATGCTTCAACAGTCTGCCAAGAAAGCAGTAATTTGTGGTTTGATGAGTAGTGCATGAAAAGGGGTAGGGATAACGTGGCTTGCCAAATTTTTAATTAAATCTTAAATTAATAAATGACGGTAATGGTCTCTTCCTCTGAGCCAGCACACACTCCGAGGGACGCAGCGAAGGCAGGTGCAAAGCAAAGCCCCACTCCTGACAAACGGCATGTGCTGATACACAGAGACATGGCCATGCCAATTCATGTGAAATACATTTGCCCCTGCCATATAAATGTGGAATTTACACGAATGGCTTAGGCCCTTAAAATGGAGGCCAGCACCACTCAACATTTATTTTCAACTCACTTGTTTTCCATATTTCTAAAAATACAGAATGAGGTTGATGAAATGTGCAAACATGGAGTCGTTGTGTGTGAATCACCCACCTGCAACGTGGCAGAGGTGTCCATGGGATACAGTGCACAAAGTAGGTTATCTTCCTATCTATGTGAAGTTAGAGGGCTATTTCCATGCATGTGTAATGACAGGGTGCTGACATGACAGGGTGACACCTGCTGGCCAGGGAAGGGATTCACGGGTACAGCCACAGGAAGGAGGTGTCTCTGGGGCAAAGGTCACAGGTGGGGCTAGTAGAGATACTCCGGGAATCTGCTCGAAGGTTCCACGAGAGGGCGTTGCAGGAGGCGGGGCCTAGCTACGCCTGGGGGGATATAAGGGGGAGCGGACCCGGAGCTCGGGGCTCGTGTGTGGGTCCTGGACCCTGGCGTGTCGCTGTTCACCGACATCTCTCTCCGTCGTCCAGCCACGTGGAAGATCTCCTGCGTGGGTTCCATCGCCGCCGTCGTCATCACGCCGCCAGCCAGCGGCGGAGACGAGTGAGGGCGAGGGGACCATGCCGAGTGATCGGTTGTGCGTGTAGCCCGTAGAAGTGTTACTGCCTACAGTATATTCAGTGGGAGAAAGAACCAGTGTTGGCCTGTGTTGTGTCCAGTGTGAGTAATAAAGAAGTAACCTGTCGTGGAAGTTGCTCATTACATATGTATGGAGTTTGTCCTGGCACCATGGAATTGAGTAAACTTCCCGGGCAAAAGTCTGCTGAAAAACAGCCTTGAAACTCAGTGAGGCTTGCTTGGGTACACATGTCTCGGTGTTACAGTCGTCTTGATATCGCCACTTGGAGAGGGTGGAATTCCCACCACTGCCTCTTGACCACCAATGGAGAAAACATTCATGCGGGGGAAGCTGGTAGGAACGTTGGGTTGCTCAGTCAATGGCCAGGGTCAACGGCGGCGTGGTGTATTCAGCAAATATGCCCGACTGTGAGAGCGGGCACAAGCCGGCGTGAGTAGGTTACACGTTGAGTTTTATAAGGGCACCACGGGATGACCAGCCCCTCCCCACCCAGCCCCTCTCCACCCTCCCCACCCAGCCCCTCTCCACCCTCCCCACCCAGCCCCTCCCCACCCTCCCCAACCAGCCCCTCCCCACCCTCCCCTCCCCACCCAGCCCCACCCTCCCCACCCAGCTCCTTCCCACCCTCCCCTCCCCACCCAGCCCCTCCCTGCACGACGGACACAATAATCCCCTGTGGGCTGGTGTAACCAGGAGGTTCCTACCAGTATTAGTGCTATCCTAGTACTCATTTGATCGTGGAGACATTTTGACTTTTCAATCATTACACACCAAATGTATACAACAGCAGCAATAACTTCTCTCTCTCTCAAGCACTCTTTCATGAGCGCTAACCCTTTGGTGTCATACTCACAAAAGCCACTTATGCAGCAACCGGATCGAGGTGGGTGTGGGGGAGGCAGTAGCTACATATGTAGTAGCTACGGGCCCCGCACTTTCAAGGGCCCCGCGCTAAATGCTTTCAAGCTATCAAATTCGGTTCAGTAATTCTGCACTTGCTCTATTACTATAGTGCAATACCGCCTTCAACTTTTATGAACGACTGGGTGTTTAAGGTGAGCAATTTGTTTTATTATCCGGCTGTATAGCAAATGGAAAAATACAATTACTTTACTATGCATGTTAATATTTATGGGTTTTTTTTAAATTTAGGGCCCCTTTATAACGTGGGGCAGGGGGGGTGGCCTCATCCCAAGGAATTGAATTCGCGATCCTGGTTGGAGCCTCGGAGCCGGGGGCGGGGGGGGCGGGGGGGGGGAGGGGGGAAGGGGAGCGGGGAGGAGGAGCAGGGGTGGGCGGGGGAGCGGGGAGGGGGAGCGGGGGGAGCGGGGGGGCGGGGAGGGGGAGCAGGGGGGGGAGCGGGGGGGATGATTTCCCGCAGCCACCGAGGGCGGCCGAGCCAGCAGGTGGCGGCACTTCTGCGGCGTCAGAAACAGCCGCACGCCCATTTAGTCTCAAGGCTCCCACCACCACCACCCCCACCACCACCACCCCACCACCTGTCAAATGCATGACTATGCTAACACGTGTCTCTGCTCTCATTGAATGACCCAATTTGCATCCACATTTTTCAATGCAGAAAAATATCAGAAGTAGCATCGTCAAGAGAATCCCTCAGCCAGCAGAGAGCATCGTGTTCCCTGACAGCATCCCAGCCACCTTCCTCGGCACGCAGTTCAACACAAGAGAGGATGATGCTCGGCCACCTTGTTCGTGGAAGCATTCGACACGACTCAAAGCCACGTCGTGGCAAGGCTACTGTCACGTGCACCGTACACCCAAAGCCTCAATCAGCCAAACTTCCAAGAAAAAAAATAGACGATGCTCTCACGGTGGCCTGCCGTAACCACCCTTACGATTGACAATGGCGCATCCGCTGTGCGTGGACGTTTTGCCACTCGCCCCGCTCATTATAACTGCGGCACACGCAGGGAGAATTTGATCGAGATAAATGATCACCGTCACCGGCTTGACAAACGAAACGCAATCGCGCTCATATTCCCCGTCCAGTGGCCATCTCGTGGGGAGAAACAGACCGCGGAATTTCGATTTAAAGCTTTCGTGACTGCAGGGATTCATCTTCTTGGTTCTTTCGGTAAAGTCACGTAGAAGGAAATAATAAAATAATAAAAATAAAACATAATAAAATAATTCTCACGACGTTTCGGCCACAACGCAAGCAGCCGTCTTCGGGTGGAGAACAAGTCTCAGACTCTGCCTTCTCGACAGACCTGTTCTCCACCTGAAGACGGCTGCTTGCGTTATGGCCGAAACGTCGTGAGAATTATTTTATTATGTTTTATTTTTATTATTTTATTATTTCCTTCTATGTGACTTTACCGAAAGAACCAAGAAGAAGACAGCGGAATGTGCACTTTATTCCTTTGAAGCGACAATGGTTACCGTGGTTTTATGGGCAGGGCATGCAAGTGTTCATGCCAGAACAAAAAAAAGCCTAGGTGCTGTCATATTTGTCCATCTGCAAGGGTCACAAGACGCACGGCAGTCGGTGTGTTCGTGTGTGGCTTGTGTTAGTGGTGCATTACGGAATTAGGCAAAAATAGAACTAATCTCATTTACTCTCACATGATGCATTCTCAAGAGCAACTTTCCATTCCACCCCCCCCCCCCCCACTGTAATGATTGACTTGTTTTTGGTACAAATATGAAAATATACATTCTAGATGTTTTTTAAATGGCTAATAGGCGAGATTGAGGCGAGATTGGTGACAGAATGACAGTCAAAAGAGACAATTTGGCTGTGAGGATGACCGCTGTGGAGATGAAACGATGAGACCCACTCCTGTGCAGCAGCGAGATAGCTCATGACATCGCTGGGTAGATGATTCATACCATGTCAGCGTTCTGACATAGCATTGTGAACTCAGTTACGAAGCAATACAAATAATTGGTGTGGTTTCTCAATCAGATTTCTTTGTATTATATCGAGTTTTTTTAGAGCAGACACCCATTCAGGAGATAAGTGTGCCCTGGAGGCATGTGGTTGACTCAACTGTGACTCATTCATCATTAAACGGTGTTGAGTAATGCGTGAGGTGCCCAGACTGCCCACGTGGGTCTCTGGTTATGTCAGGGCTGGCACAGGCTCCACCGTTACATTCGCCTCCCATCGTGAAGGGGATTCCCTCACCGACATTTGACTTCAGAGCTGACTCCAAGAAGGCCGTGTGGCGGCTGGGTTGTATAAAAAAAATGTATGAAGGAGACGTATGGTCTGCATATCCATTTTGTTACTTATATTCTCCACAACAACGCTGATTATTTTGTGTTAAAACTAATAGATACTGCTGCCGATGCCTTTATTGTTTCCCACTAACACAGAGGTCCGTTCAAAGTAAATGTTTTTTTTACAATTTTCGACATTTAACAGGGGTTTCCCCTGAGCTGATGGTGGAAACTCCATGTTTCAATAGCAGGGACCACTCATCTGAAAGGGACAACGAACGTTGACTTCCCACTAAGTGTTGCAGCCTCAGCAGGTATATGGTTCCAAGTTTTCCAACCCCCCACAAGGAAATATGGGGTGAGTTGGCCCAGACCAGGATTTCTACTCAAGGCAACATGATAACGAGCCGATGACTAGACCCAACTGAGCCATTCTCCATGCATTGGAGATCAGATTGAAAGAAGAGTGAACATTTGGCTGGCTATTGTTTACATAACTACAGAATGTTTTACTAATGAGTTCACCCCAAATTAGAATTGGAACTCGCAAAACTTCTGATGACGGATCGCGCGCGATAACAACAGCATCACCTGAGCGAGGTGACACAAGGAGATTACAATCTCGTTACAAATGTTAAGTGCTGAAAATAAACATGTCATTCGTTCGTCATCCCTCCGAGCAATGTGCTCTGCCCAAGCCCACTTGCATTCCTTCCCAGTTAATCTGGTGTCTCCAACTTGTGTTAGTCGATCAATGCCTTTTGTTGTCTCTCAGTATAATTCCACACACACGTGCATCCATCCATGCTTCAGCTTCGGTCCATTGTTTTATGTCGATGTCCACGTGTCTGGTTCTTATGGCACGACAGGTAATATTGCACTCATTAAGAACGCTATGTGGGCACATTGGTTCGCTGCTTTTCCAGATCAAAGTCAACTTTCCGAAAACAACTCCATCCTGATCGAGAGTTCACCTCTTTCACGTTATCATTCTAGTCCCAGACTTGTTTTAATCCAGCCAAGAAAATATACTCAAATTATTTTACAGAAAATAATCTCAACAACTGTAATCTGAAGATGTTGCATTCATGAGCTGCTTGCTATATTTAATCAGAGTTGCAGCATTTGTTTTTAATACCACTGTCACCAACTCGTTTCGATCCAAGTCACGATCCAGAGGAGGCTCTCACCAAGGCATGTAACTCACCCGACCCACAGTGGCTCTCTCAAGAGTGCCCATTTTAGGCTGAGCCGACCCAGAGGAGGTGCCAGAGATTGAATTAAGCTGTGGCCTGCGGGCAGGGTGCTGGCACACATGGGCGATTGAGAGGGGCCGGCCATGCTCTAATAGCACACAATTGGGAGCTGCGTTTGCACCTGAACGCCCTGAAGCAGAGCTCGAGAGCAGCAGGCCCCTCTCGTGTCGCCGACCGGGTAGGGGACATTCCATAATTGTAAAAGAAGGATCTATTAAAGTTCAAGCACCCCCCCCCTCGACCACCTAACTCCTCATCTTCATCTTCCCCTGGTCCGACTTGCCTGCAGGCCGCCCTCTCCCCAGGTGCATTGCTCGATGATCAATTGGATTAAAAAAATTTGTCAAGAATCAAGAGGAACTTTTGAAATAATGAGCCATACTCTCAACAAAAAATGCGTGTGGATGCATGAGGAGCATCGATTTGGAATACACCAGGTTGGTTAAGATGGTTAATCTCCAATTCCATCCCCACACCATCCTCCCTAATCTCCCTGTGTAGCCTTACCCACGTGTCATATCCAATCCATTGTGCCACACAATGTGTATTGCGTGTCGATTTAACAGCTTGAATGGACACGTATTGTGTGTGCGGTGAATGCAGGTTTCGAGGAAACCCATATGAGGAAAAAAACGTAACTCTGCATATAGGTCTGCAACCTACTTGTTGTACTGACTCCTATAGGAACCTTGCGATTGCTTGCAGGTGAACGTGAGTTCATCTCACTGGTGTCACGGATAATGTTATTTTGGATTGTTGACTAAATGTCCATTATACATAGTTCTGGTTGTTGAATATTGTTGTTTATTCGTCATGTGTATTAGTCATGTTAATCGTCATATTAGTCATATAACAATAGGTTTTACCCTTTCTGGCAATAAAATAGTTGTGTCAAGATGTTAAAACAAAAAACGGAATCCTTGTTCAAGGAGTCCTGTGTCTGCCTTCCTTGAATAAGGATTCCGTTTGTTGTTTTAACATATTGATACCTGTTTCATTGCCATAAATGGTTAAACTTTTTGTTATATTTCAACACTGGCAAGAAAGGTCCCATATCATATTAGTCATGTTTATAAAAAAAAATTCCCTTTTTTCTCGACGCAACTCCTGCAGACCATCCATTCCCATTTGCCACGCCTGTCACTTTGTCTGGGTCGACATTGAAAAATGGCTTCTTGTCTCAATGGGCCTCACCCGAAATAAACTGACTAGCATGACCCACCAACCCTAGCTCAATTTCGATGAATTACAGTTTGTGCCACACCGGCCCATCCCTACGTGGCCCTCCTGGGTGTTCTAGATAAGGGGAAGTGGCCGTTGCACGTGGGCAGCAATGACAGCTTCTGTGTCATTGATTCGTGGCCATGGTTCTGCTGGGTGTGCTTCCCGTTGTCTTAGGGTCTTTAAACTGCTCTTCATTTGTCTCAAGTATGATGAAATGCCAGTTTTACAGTTGATTTGCTGCACAAATGAGCTTTGAGGCAGTGCTCATGTTCTGTTCTCAGCCCTGAGCCAGTCACAATTTACCATGCGGATCTATCGGGAATGAAATACTTTCCCACGTATTCAATACGTTTGCTTAGGAAAGAATTTATGTAAAACGTGTCATGCGCAACAGTATTGTATCCAGTAATCTAATTTCCAATGCATTAGTAACGATGTACTGCATAGTTACTCATGGACTGTATGTATATGTATGTTGTACATACCATGAAATTATAACATTAAATTGCTTTTTCTAGGCTCGAAAGTGGATTAAAGTTCAATTCTAATTTCATATTTTCCCCATCTCAGTAAGCAAATATTTTTTCCTACTTTATTTTCACTTAACTGATATATCTCTAAAGCTTTTCCAAGTATAAAATTTGACCAGTAATGCGTGATCACTTCTCTAACTGCAGTTATATTGGACAACGTTTGCAATGGCACCTAATTTTGTCTGAATCTGTGTACAAAGTGGCTGCATTTTCAAGAGAAATGTTTACATTATTTTGCAACAAGTGTGTGACTTCATGAAAATGAACACCATTATGCAATAGCCTATTTTCACCGTCTGTCAAATTTGACAACTGTTTCAATGAAAGTCGGTTCAGGACGTGTAATATTTGTGTCACAAGCCCTGCGGCTGCCTACACCACACCCGACATCTCACCTGAAATGTACTCTCCGACTCCACCCTACTCTGCCGTGTCCCGCTATCTCAAAGGCTGCTATTCGAGAAATTTCAACAACTTCCAACAATGCAAAACACAGGAATAAACGCACAAGTGAAAAGGAAAAACATAATTCAATTTTTTTTTAATGGAATTTCCACAACGTGTGCAAAACGTAAAAGTGAAAAAATAGAACATGTGTTATAAAAAAATAACAACGTAATAATTAATCTGAAACCCATAACCTTTTAAAAGTATGGTACAGTTCATACATAAAAGCAATGTATCATGCATAAATAGAAAGGATCGTTTTATGAGCTCTCCACATTGAGACCAGACACTCAAATTGACGTATTTTCATAACATGCAAAGTTCTTGTATAGCCCTCAGGTCCACAGTACAATCTCTTCAGCCGACTAAATGAAGGTGAGAAGCTGCAATTGTTCAGTGCCAAACTAAGCCAAATTAATCTTGCCGCAATTTCTACAAAATGAACAACACCCACTCTCCGTTAACCCCATTGACTCGCTGTGCTTGTAGACTTGTTTTGGATACCATTGCAGGTCGAGTTTGAAGTGTAGGGACCAGAGGTGGGACAAAGTCATTGTTGTGCAAGTCACAAGTAAGTCTCAAGTCTTTGCTCTCGAGTCCCGAGTCAAGTCGAGTCAAAGATGAGGCAAGTCCAAGTCGAGTCTGAAGTCATCAAAATCATGACTCGAGTCTGACTCGAGTCCAAGTCGCATGACTCGAGTCCACACCTCTGGTAGGGACTGCAACAAAACACATTTGCCTTCCCACCATTCAAAATCTATTTGAAAACAAGTACTTGAGTCTTCCAAGCACAGGATGAAACTGGGTTACTGGCAGATGTAGCCAAAAGAATGAGACTAAATGTTCACATTCGTCACCGAGTGTTTATGATTTATGAACCATAAAAAAACACGATTCATGTCAACACATGTTAGCAAATGATCTTTGTCCAATTTTTGGACGAAACTATGACAATCACCAATTGCGCAAATGGCCAATGAAACATTTTCATATGCTTCATTGGTCATTCGTCAAGGTATTAATCTAACCCTTTAATACTTTCCACCGTAGGGTAAAACGTGAAGTTTCCCTTCCCCTTGCAAACTTCAAAGGCTCATAAGGTCAATTGTGACAGTTTTTTCATAAACCTGACAGTTTTATTAGTTTTTAATGATGTGCTTGTCTCTAGCAAGAGTCCCCTATGGCAATGTTGTCAATTGACAGAAATCAACTGTTTGCAACGTGGTAACGATGTGTGTTGTATGCACGTACAGCCAAATTGTCAGTATTTGCATGTCCCTGGTCAGATTGAGAAAACAAACGCTTCCTTGTGTTCATTTGCTAACCCCCCCCCCCCCCATAGTGCATTTGGATTCACTCAATATTGCATCGGAGTGCTGGGTTTTGTTTTGTTATCAGATAATTACTGGGAGATACAAACACATGACTATGTGCGTCAAAGGGTGGAGCAGTAGAAGCATAGAGCGTAAATGTGAAGCCCGGATCATACAATGAACATCAACCAAATTTTACAATGACATTTAACTCTGTAAAAATTCTACCAAAGTATTGCTTAGAAATGCATGTTTATTACCATCGACAATAACATTCCTCGTAAAATAAAAATCTAAACAGGATAACAAAAAAAATCAATTTATGAAATGCGAATACAGTACAAATTGCGTAGTGCAGTCACCCCACCCATAGCAGCCCGTCAACGGAAGAGTCGTAATTACACAGCAACAAACCGAACTCGATACGACACGAAATTCCCAACAGATCCCAACAGCAAATCTATCAACTACAGCAGGCATGGTCTCCTTTGAGCATCGCGGACCCGTCTGCGTCCATCTTTCCAAAATGTGGTCCAGAGCTCAAGTCACCGGGCAGCAGGTCAAGGTAACTATGCACGTTTTGAGTGAATGGTTTTCAATCAACCACCGTAGCTGTCCAAAACGTACGCATTCCTGCTTAAGACAACCACCGTTGACTTTACATGAATTAGTTCTCATTTTATTGACCGCGGAGAGATGATGAACCGAGTTGACTTGTGACGGGATTGGAATTGCAACCTTTCGATGGAGTGGTTATCTCATTACAGTGCCACCTGATCAGTTGGCATGATATTGGGTGTTTATAATCAATGATTCTACAGTTAGAATTTAAATGTCCTCTTTGTTTAATAAAACCAGAAGTGGGTACAGACATTGTTGAAATGTTCATTAATAAAAAATATAATTAGAGGAAATGTATTCACGTGTTATTGATGTCAACACAACGGGTGCAATGCAAGCATCACATGTGTGTGTCCCTCTCATCGAGGTGGCAGTCCTTTCAGGGGCTTAACATCTGACAGATTGGTCTCTATTCGCAGTCAAACTATTTCAGACTTTCTTCCTGACCACCACCAACTGCTCATGGATTTACCTGAATTCCTGAGCACTAAAAAAAAACTGTACATAAAAATACAATTACAAAAATGTATATACAAATATATTTTTGCAGATATGTGCAATATGGATAAAAGACTGACATTGTGAATAAGTTGTTGTAATTACTTACATCCAGCTCAACTGAGTGCATAATACCCATGTGTGTCACCTATGACCCCACTTACAATGCAGCACAGGCATAGGGCATTAAGCCGAGGAGCATGCTGTTCAGTGCAGAGGGGCATGCAGCCTCAAATTAATTCCCTGCTCACGACACAATCTTATAAACCCCACTGAAATGTACAGGAAATTTAAGGCACACACTACACCTGACCACCTTGCGTGACTTGTTTTGTAAGCGCCAAATACACATCACTCGAATTCTGCGGTGTGATGACCAATCTCTGTTTTGTATGAATTTGTATAACACCCCAGGACTTTCATTGAGTTTTAACATAGTTACATCTACTACCAATACTCCCCCCCACCCGAGTAATGTAGCAGTCCATTGTCCCGACAGGTGCTGGGGAAGAAGTGGTCTGCACCACCTTGCTCTGCCGTCCGGGGGCTGTGCTGGTAGAAGCCCGGGATGCCCCCGATGGACAGGGCCAGGCTGTAGTCAGAGAAGGGTGCAGACGTGGCGGGGAACGGGTACTGGGCAAGTGCCGACAGCGGTGAGCTGTCATTGTGCCCACCCATCCGCCCGCACATCTCGTCCTCCATGTCCATGCCGTTGCCACTGCCACCACCACCACCACCAACGAAACTGGAGAAGCACGACTCCGTGGGGTCGGGCTCAGCCCAGGGCGGCGGCGACACCCCGAGCCCCGGCGACGGCAGCTCGCTGACGCCAACGCCGAGGGCGTGCGGAAGGTGCACCGCGCTTGGCACCGGCGGAGGTGCCACCATGCCGGGCGCTCCCAGCATGTCCGGCAGGGACGGCGCAGGGCCGATGCCGCCCAGCTGAGACGGCAAGGGTGGGGACATCTGGGAGCTCCCGTAGGCACAGGGTGCAGGGTCGTGGGGTTTGTCGCACGCCGATGGCACCGCGGATGGCACCGCGGAGTGCCGCGCGGGGGCGCCACTCTCTGCCCCCTTGCGCTTTCTCTTGCGGCGGAATGTGCCGTTGTCGAACATCTTCTCGCAGTTGGGGTCCAGGGTCCAGTAGTTTCCCTTGCCTGTAGATACAACATTGCAGCAGCGTTTTAATTGCAGCACACTTGCTACACGTTACAGTGTTCAAGTGATGTCAAAGCAGAGCTTTCGAGATATTTACACTAGAAAAATAATTCCATGACATTCAAAATGAAGTTAAGTGTTTGTATCGTCAAACGAGCATCGGGCAGTGCTCATCTCTACCTGTGTGTATGGCCCTAACCCGTGAGTGGAAATTCCACATTCTTATGGCAGGCACCATTGTATTCGTCAGAGAGAGAACGGGAGAGTCGACTGCTGACAAGCATAACATGAGTCCGAGAAACATTTAAATTCAGTAAATAAATGCAATTGTATTCAAAACTGCAAAAACCAACGTGCCGTGGGAAACCAAAATGAAAAATAATTATCAACGTAAGGCAGACGGGATGCGGAGGATCCTTGGCAAATAGGCAAATGCCCAGGGGCTCTGAGTGGCAGTGATATTCAGCAACGAAACACGAACAGGGGCGGCCTAAGTGGTGTTTAAACATCCTCCCACGTGGTGCCACGGGCTTGTAGGTCAGGTCGGTCTGCTTACGTCATTACACATTCCTGATCCTCCCTCTCAGCACGAGTCACAGTCGCGTTAAACACTACAGTGCACACTCTCTTTGGAGTGAGCGTTTCACAGTTTTCTTTTTCCACTACAATACCCCCCCCCCCCACGTGTATTTCCCTTGACCCCCTTTGACAAACACTCACGCACAAAGACCCCCCTCGTTGGCTTTGTAAACTGTTGAAGCGACTGCTGTTACGTGCGTTCACATACACGCATGCGCTGACAAAGACAAAGATCCCCCGTATAGCCTGTAACAGATTGTTGGGGCAAGTGCTGTTAACGAGCACATACAAATACCGACACGGTATGCGAGGGGGTGGGGTGGCCACCACCACGCCCGACCGCCTTTGTCTCCCCAGTGGCGATGTTTACACACCGCACCAGGTACTAATTTGAGGCTGAGTCGACCTAGGGGAGGCCCAGGACCGGTTCAGATTATCGTCACTGTGTGTTGGCCTTGAACAGGAATCGAACTCGGTTCGCCGGGTTCGTAGCGCAGCGCGCTAACCGCTCCACCACCGCTCCACCTACACACGCACTCATTCATTCACACGCACTCATTCATTCACACTCATTCATTCGCACGCACGAACAGACTGACGCAAACCCAGTGGCGGTGTGGCGAGCACACTCGCCACCCCGCCACCCACACAAACCCACGTCGCTCCTCGCCTTGCGCACGCGACTTTTCACAAACGAGTGAAAGTTTGCGTGCGTGACAATTCGCATCCACAATCACAAACGCGCACGCACTACGGGCTCTCCTCATTCTCTCTCTCTCTCTGTTATACTCACAATCCATATATCACAGCAGCGCACAAACACCGAGACGAACACGTCTCACGCACTTTCCGAGACCCAAGCTCACCGTCGCACGCCGCCCATACGCACACACACAACCACGTGCGCACGCGTGCACGCACGAACGCACTCGGACTAACGCTGCCACCCCCCACCCCATCCACCCATCACTCGCCGTAGCGTGCACACCTGGGTCATCCTCGTCGCGCGGGACCTTGCGGAAGCAGTCGTTGAGCGACAGATTGTGCCGGATCGAGTTCTGCCAGCCCGCCTTGCTGCGTTCGTAGTACGGGAAGTTGTCGGTCACGTACTGGTAGATCTGATTGAGCGTCAGCTTGTGATCGGGCGCGCCCTGGATGGACATTGCGATGAGCGCCGAGTAAGAGTAAGGAGGACGCGCCATGCGGGCCAGGCTCGCCTGCGACGCTCCGGGCATCGAGTGCCAGCTCATCCCCGCACCACCACCACCACCACCCGCTACCACCACCGCATCCCCAGCCGTCATCATCATCGGCGCGTTGAGGCCGTGGGGTCCCACGGGCTGCTGCTGGTGCTGCTGCTGGTGGTGGTGGTGCTGGAGTTGTTGTTGTTGGTGGTGGTGGTGACACGAGGAGTTTGACCCCGCCACGCCGTACGGAGGCGGGGGCACAGAAGGCGGTGGGCTCCCTCCCTGCGCCTCGGCTGCGTTGGCACCGCCGTGCAGGAGCCAGGAGGCAGCGGGGGCGGACGAAGTCGTCGACGAGGTGGTGGCAGCCGCTGCTGCTGCTGCTGCCGGGGTGAGCGGCGGAGAATCCCAGCCGGGGACTTGAGAAGCTCCCGCCGCCTGCGCAGTAGGCGCCAGTGACGGATAGGAGGCGAACGCGTTGTAGTACACGGCCATACCTGCCGGGCAGGTGCGCGTGCGCGCACGTGCGCGCGCGTGCGAGTGAGAGTAGGGAGGGGGAGTCGGCACGCGCGTGTGTGGGTGCGCGCGCGCGCGTGAGCCGCGCCCGGGTGCGGAGAGGAGGGTGGGGAGAGAGAGAGGAGAGAGATGCCCCCGTGGCACGCGCCCGGCGTGCGACAAATCACTCAGACTGCAGGCCAGGCGTCAGGGGCGGCGCAATAAATAGCTAGGGCCATCAACCCCCCTCCATCCCCTTCACCTGTCCGCCCGCCCACAAACAACTTTTGCCCCAACCCCCATCATCATTCTCCACCGCCGTCCCCCGAGGCACTCACGTGTGACCTGGACACTCGCTTGGTTCTGGGGCAACTGGTGGTGTGCGGCTGGGTTGGTTGAGCCACTCTCCTCCTCCTCCTCATCCGCCTGTGTCTGCTGAATGGGGTGAGGGCAGAGGAAACCACCGTGCCCCAGACCTGTACGATTACTTTCTACCTGGTTGATCCGTCAGAACAGAGGCTGGGTAGCACTTGAGGTGGGAGAGCATTAGTGGAACCAGTTTATGTATACGGCCAATAATATTAATATCACTCTTAAAAGCATAACTTGCATAGAGTATTTATTTTATTTAGCTTTTAGACATGTCGGCTAAAACAAAACTTTTTCTACCTTGTGTGGAAGCGACGGATGGAATGAATATCAGGTCCGAGTCCATAAATGAACCTGCGTGATTGAACACATAGGTGGATTCATGAGTCACGCACACACATGTGTTGAATTACAACGTACAAACGCACATCTGAGTACATCCGCCCATATAAATCCTCCTTCACTTCTATAATGCCCTGCTTAGCAGCACCAACACACCTTTCAACTGCACACCTGCCCCTACGCCTACATTACACACCAACACCAACTCTATCCACCCAGCTATCTCCGACCTCCTCCCCCAACACCCCACTCCAACCCATCAACCCCCTCTCTCTCTTTGATTATCTCCACAAGAGCGAGAAAAAAAACATAAATTAAAGTGTCACTTTTCACTTCCAGCAGGCGAAATTGTTTTATGTATCTTTTCTACCTAAATCCAGTTCAGAGTAGCCGGGTTAGGTTATGATGAAGAATGTACAGATGTGTAAACCCAAAGGAATGTCCCACTGGCTGGTCTCAATGGCAGCTCTGGCAAGTCAACGAACAGCTACTATGAAGACTATCGAGGACATTTACTTAACAATGTTACAATTCCACTGAGTCGCTGTAGTAACAAATGAAAACCGGTAAATTAGTATAGTATGGATAATTTCTCATTACAGATTTAGTGCAAGCAATAATCAGTAGTTATGCATTTTCCTTTCACTCTTGTGAATGGCTCGCTGGTCCTTAATATTACACTCTATAGCTGAGTTGAAGGGTGCTTTGGGATTTCCACCGCAACATCACGAGGCATCTGAGGGAAGTGAACCGTCTACTATGTATAAAGTGGCTCAGTTTAACACGTAGGCTTTTGGGTTAGATCGCGTCAATATAAATGTGTCGTTAAACCCGCCACCACCCGACACAGCCAATTAGTAAGGTTTGTCACGTAAACAGAACATGCCAATTGGTTACTAGTACAGCCAGGGCCCGATTAAGGCACGACGGGGCTTTATGGGCTGCAGCCCAGGGGCCTCCGACAGCTGGAGGGACTCCAGAGATGAAGTGAAAAGTTACTTCATTTGTGAATGCTGAATTCTATTTGTTGTTAGCCTTGTAAAAATAAGATGTATTTTTATGTATCTTTGTTTTCCTTTTGAAAATATTACTGGGGGCCTCACAGTACCTGCAGCACATGGGCCTACAAAATCAGAGTACAGCACACCGGTGTGTTGGAGAGTAAACCCACGCCATTTACAAGTCGAGTACGACGTTTTGCCAGTAATTACAACTAGCATCATCATGCGACAGCCAGATTTGTGGAGAAATCATCCTGTTTCCGTCTTAAATAGAGGGATAAATGTGATATCGTCACATTTGCACACCGGTGTGCTGTACTAGTAACGAATTGGCATGTTTTGTTTACGTGACATATCTTATTAATTGGTTGTGTCGGGTGGTGGCGGGTTTAAAGTGGCTCAGTCAGACAGGATAGTGGCGACAAATATTAAGCCTTTAGATATAGGGCGAAATTTAAGCTGAAAGCTGTTGATACTTTTTGGTTCTTTCGGTAAAGTAATGTAGGTAGAAAAATTACTCAAAGAGAATGTGCCCTGGAGCAATCGGCAGTCCACACATCTTCACTTTTTTCTAACTACGTGACTTTACCGAAAGAACAAAAGAGTATGGATTCCTGCAGTCACGAAAGCTTCAAATCCAGATCGAAAGCTGTTGGATAAATAACCCACCAAATTGTGCCTCATTATAACCTAAACACAAAGAATTACTCAAAGAGAATAATGTGCTCTGAGCAATCGGCAGTCCACACATCTTCACTTTGAAGGGCGAGTTTAAAATCCAAGATTGACTCAAGAGAATTGCACCCAGGGGGGACTGATAACCTTGGTGTTCAAGTTAGCATTATTGCTACAAACTATTTGGCAGAGTTCCCCCTCCACGTGTTCCTGCGGGGCACATGTGTTTAAAGAGACACCTGTGTGACACACCTATACAATGGCAAGCACGTGCTCCCAGGGCAAGGTGCGGCGCATGGCGGCTCAGAGACGCCACCTGCAGACCCCAGGTCACAATGGGGGCCCAAGCTTTGTGATGCAGACTCCGGAGAATCAGGGCGGCCCCCCCCACCTGCACTCTGGAGGCAAGAGTGCAAAGCAGGGTCAAGCCATATTCTATTTCACGGGCTGTCACCTGATTATACTGTGAAATGATGAATGCCTTCATTCACTAATTTATTAATGCACTCACTTTTAAAGCAATTTAAACGTTGTCACCTGTTAATGCACCATTATATTGTTCATATTCGTTTATCAATCCAAGTATTCGGTCATATATTCATTTACCAGCACTGTCACTCACGTTAATATCTTTACCCAATCACGCGTCTATTCATTTTACAAAAGTACGTGCAGTCTTGGTCGATAGTCGGTACTGTACACATTGTATAGAAATGAGCTTTGGTTCACCATAAAAATTGACATTTAGGTTAATTCGCCTTTGAGCCTCCTGGAATGTTTCCAGAATAATTACAACAGCAAACTCTGAACTGGGTTTGACTCTCCGAGTTGCACTGACATAATTTACATTTCTATACTGTAGCAATAATAGTTAGTCGTAAAGTATAGTGTGTATATATATATTTTAGTCTACTGTATCAATACTCTTCTTGGTTCTTTCGGTAAAGTCACGTAGAAGGGAAGTAATAAAATAATAAAAATAAAACATAATAAAATGAAATAATTCTCACGACGTTTCGGCTACAACGCAAGCAGCCGTCTTCAGGTGAAGAATGAGACACTACCAAGCTAGGAGCTTAAATATAAACTGGGTTGGAGGTGGAAGAGCGCCTTAACAAAAAAGACTGTACATATGAAGAGGAATTTAGCATATTCATGGAAACCCCCCCCCGCCCACCTCCTACGCATTTTCCATGAATATGCTAAATTCCTCTTCATATGCACAGTCTTTTTTGTTAAGGCGCTCTTCCACCTCCAACCCAGTTTATATTTAAGCTCCTAGCTTGGTAGTGTCTCATTCTTCACCTGAAGACGGCTGCTTGCGTTGTAGCCGAAACGTCGTGAGAATTATTTCATTTTATTATGTTTTATTTTTATTATTTTATTACTTCCCTTCTACGTGACTTTACCGAAAGAACCAAGAAGATGAATCCCTGCAGTCACGAAAGCTTTAAATCGAAATGTATCAATACTATTGTGGTGGTCTTGCAGTCGTTATAATAGGAGAGTGAAACTTTATTGTGTAGTACTAGAGAGGTGGGGACCCTCGTTCAATGACGGCTACTGTTATATTATATGTCATACTTCATACTACATTATATACATACAAAACAGTTTTGCTGTTTGGAGGGAGGGACGGTTACGTTCAAAGGACGTGTGGGCTGCCCGTGCACTTTGAGAATAGAAATGTTGACAAATCTGAATGAAATGACCCTCCAATATGAGTTCACTGCAGTAAGACCTCTACAATGGGTATGCATTCCTGGTAAACGCGACGTTAGGCGAAACAGCATAAATCGAAACAGATTTTACAATTTACTTGATTATATAAATTTAGTATACGTTCCCGGGGGTATTTTTTATGGTAAAAATTTGCAGAAAAAGTTATAAATAAGTACCAAAATGATACGTAAAGGTATACCATTTAACAATTTTAAATCTACACAACCCTATGATATATCATTTAAGATCCGCGATAATCGTATCGTCAGTTTTTCGAAATATCGTTATCGTGATCATCTTTGCTGATTGGATGTTTTACTTCAATCCGTGTTATAAAACACTGTAATCACTAAAGATTAGAATGATAATTAAGGTTCTAGATAAAATCTACCCTGTATAATCCATAGATTTAGTTATTTGTTAAACTTCATGGGAATTATGTGACGTCGGCGACTTTAATTACATACCAGTCAACCCCTTATCAGTGCCCTACTTTATTACAGACCAAGTCAGACCTTACTGGTCACCCCGTGGCCCTTATAAATCTCAACGTTCGTCCTACAAAGTCCCATCACAAGGGAAAAACACAAACACAGAGACAAAGAAAATGTTGATTTAAAGCGTTCGTGACTGCAGGGATTCATATTCTTGGTTCTTTCGGTAAAGTCACGTAGAAGGAAAATAATAAAATAATAAAAATAATGTTTTATATTTGAATATAAAGAATATGTTGCCCTATTGAAACGGCTGTACGCCGCATGGACCTGAAAACTCAATTTCCCTGCACAGGAATACGGGCTAAACCGTACGGGTTGACAGCTATGTAATTATAAGCGACGTTTCGGGCAATGACCCTTCTTCAGAGCACATGACGGTCCGTTGCTCGAAATGCCGACGATTATATTCTGTATGATCGGACATCTATGAAAAAAAGCTGATCGGTTTCCTCCAGTACAAATACATATTCTGATGATTGTGTATTTTATCTTATTGACGAATGCGTTGATGTTTTTTTTTTTACACATACTGAAAATAACAGCCTTATATTGAGTGACCTATCGTTGAACGTCAATAACATCAATGGGTTCATGTAGTGAGTTAAAGCGATATCGCGATAATCGTCACGTGGTAGCATTTAATATCGTGTCGCGAGAACAACATCGCGATATCGCGATAATCGTCACGCTGTAACATTTAATATCGTGTCGCGAGAACAACATCGCGATAATCGTCACGTGGTAGCATTTAATATCGTGTCGCGAGAACAACATCGCGATATCGCGATAATCGTCACGTTGCAGCATTTAATATCGCGCACGTGACGGAGCCACGATCACGTGGTGCCCCTCTCACCCAATGGCCGCGCCGCATGGCGCGCGGCTAAACCCCGCCCAACTTAATCCGTTGCGATTTCAAATTTGCTACGCCCTGATTGGCTTGGCGTGCAGCGCGCTGCTCTCCCATTGGCTGGCAAGCTGCAAGGGCGGAGTTTTGGTTTAAATGTCCCCTCGTTGTTCAAGTTGGTGGCAGCTGCAGCAGCAGTAGCCCGGTGCTGAGGCTCAATGCCGGTGTGTGTGTCTGTCTGTTAGTCACCCTGTGTGTCTGCTAGTCACCCTGTCTGTCTGTCTGTTAGTCACCCTGTCTGTCTGTCTGCTAGTCACCATGTCTGTCTGTCTGCTAGTCACCCTGTGTGTCTGATAGTCACCCTGTCTGCCTGTCTACTAGTCACCCTGTCTGTCTGTCTGCTAGTCACCCTGTGTGTCTGATAGTCACCCTGTCTGCCTGTCTGCTAGTCACCCTGTCTGCTAGTCACCATGTCTGTGTGTCTGCTAGTCACCCTGTGTGTCTGATAGTCACCCTGTGTGTCTGATAGTCACCCTGTCTGTCTGTTAGTCACCCT
The DNA here is from genome assembly GCF_965212315.1 of Lampetra planeri. Taxonomy (NCBI): domain Eukaryota; kingdom Metazoa; phylum Chordata; class Hyperoartia; order Petromyzontiformes; family Petromyzontidae; genus Lampetra; species Lampetra planeri. The sequence continues at coordinate 13,498,774 of NC_136118.1, read as the reverse complement.
GTCTGTCTGATAGTCACCCTGTGTGTCTGATAGTCACCCTGTGTGTCTGTCTGTCTGTTAGTCACCCTGTCTGTCTGCTAGTCACCATGTCTATCTGCTAGTCACCCTGTCTATCTGCTAGTCACCCTGTCTGCCTGTCTGCTAGTCACCCTGCCTGTGTGTCTGCTCGTCACTATGTCTGACTGATAGTTACCCTCTTTGTCTGATATTCGTCGAGCCTGCCTGTTTCCCAACCACTCTGATACCCAGTGATTGCTGCCTGCCTCGCATCCAATCATCCAGCCAGCCGGTCTCTCCGCCTGCATGACACACGACCTGTCAGCCACCAGTCGCTGCGCTACCTCCCACGTGGCTTCTGCTGTCGCAGCTGAGAGAGGCGCATGCAGAGGGGGGGGGGGGGGGGAGCCGGCTCTCGCTGTGAAGAGGAGAGGTGAGTCCCATCACTAGATTAGGCACTGCGTATACCGCACACAATGCTGTGGAGTACGTACAATACACGGCATACCCAACATACACACGTGTGTACACGTAACGTACATGATTGCGCTGAGAGTAATAGTATAAACGTGCATCGTGATGTTGTGACCGTACCGTGCATATTCGTTTGGCGTGGGCGCCCACGTTGCACCTGCAAAGTGCAGAGGTGGTACAAAGTCATTGTTATGCAAGTCCAAGTCGAGTCGCAAGTCATCAAATTCATGACTCGAGTCTGACTCGAGTCCAAGTCACATGACTCGAGTCCACATCTCACAGGTGGGACAAAGTCATTGTTATGCAAGTCCAAGTCGAGTCGCAAGTCATCAAATTCATGACTCGAGTCTGACTCGAGTCCAAGTCACATGACTCGAGTCCACACCTCTGGCAAAGTGTGAAATGCAATTGCGTGGTGATCATCATCATCCCCAACTCTAGCGCTCCTGCGATGCACAATCCACCTCGCTCCTCGCCCACGAGATGAGTTCAGTGCTCCATCTCCTCGTTATACAACAATCAACAATCTCATTGAAGTGTCACATGCATCCATTGGCTTGCCGGCCCCGTTATCATTCTGGACCGTCGTACACCCATCCCATCTAGTGGCAACGACGTGCACAGGAGTCTGTAACCCCAAGCATGCACGTCCACGATTCCTTGGCCGGGTTTTAGGGTTTTCAGTGACATGAATCAATGGCCCTGCGTCTGATCCATACGGCATTGCAAGTAATTTACCGTGATTAAAATATCTGCTTCTTTTAAGTACATTGGTATGCTACTTGTCATTTTCTAGTTTTGCAAAAGAACCCCAACCTGCTCTCGTCCGCCTATTTTTTTACATAATTTCCATCCCTGTCTGCCTTCAATAACTGACCTAGGTACTTCATGTACATATCCTTATTTACTTTACAATCATGCCCCTCTGACATATATTTTAAACTGATTTACGAGCTCTCTGTACGTGACCGTTGTTTTTGCTCAATTATCATGAGCCCATCTATGCAGTCGTCTTTATTATGTTTTTATTCCACAGAGTTTACATGTAGTTAAATTCCATCTGTTGTGATGACCATCATACGCAAATCTAAGACTGAGCATATTTTCTCCATTCATTGTCATATGCCTTTTTTGGAAATGTCACTTTGAATAACCCATGGCAGACGCATGGCTCCGAGTCTAACTCCTTTTGAATCCTGTATATGATTGTTCTTTCTTTATGCAATAGCTGTGCAGCCATTCCATTTTTGTAAATAATTGTTTTTATTTATTGCTAAGGTGTATTATTTAGGCCAGGTTTGTGTGAGAGCTCGTGGATTTCGTGGGGGTGGGAGGGGCTTTATCCAGCAGTGGATATATCATGCCTGATGAGTTATGTCCTGTGTGTATTAATGATATATCTTGCACAATTCATACGTACAAAGTGTACTCTTACTGCCAGTGTATGTTCCTTATGTGACGTATTGCAACGTGCGAATTGCAGGTGCAGAGTTGAAAGCTATTTGACACGAGCAAGTGCCGCTTCAACTGCTATGCACCCCACCCTCCTTGCGCCATCTCCCCTGCCCAGGTCCTTCAAGGAGGCATGGATGAGCCCGACGCTCAGATCTGCTGCTCCTTGGTCATCGAACAGCTTGACAAGTCCGGCCAGTCGGTCCGACGCAAGGCAGTGCGCGACGCGACCCTTATGCTGGGGAGGAGTGAAGTGCGGGAGCTGCAGCTGCAGGTGATATGGGTTGTGGTACTGAGGTTGCCAGAGCCACGTGGGGGGGGGGGGGGGGGGGTGTGCTCCGTGAATACGGCATAATCTGGTTACCCTTCTTCCTGAAGCGTTTTGAACTCTTGACAGGTGCACGTGTATACGTCGCACATTCGTAAAGACTGCATGGCAGGTAGCCTTTGGCAAGGATTGAGTTGTGTAGGGTGGATATATGAGATGGTGTGCTCTTGACAAAAATGTCTGGTAGCCCAGCAGTATTTTTTTTTAACAAGCCAGATTGCTATTGAAGCCCAAAAGGTTGAAATCAATTCAGAATTTGCTTCCTTCAACAATTTTCGCCAGATAATATTGATCTGGAAAGCCAATAGGCCGATGTATCACTTTTTTATGTGGAGGCACGGTGATCTTTTGCTTTCACTTCGTTGAGTATAGCTTGACTGGAGATGGCGTTGTAGACAGGACACCCACTGTATTGTGTGTGGGATTGTTCTTCACTTATTTTCAGAGGGGGGCCACTTTCGCTGATAATACATCATCAGTGTGAGCGCCGCCACGCATTTCAAACCATTGTGTTTGACAGCGCGATGGGGTGTTTTCACATTTGAGTATTGTTGGGGGCTGCACCTCAGGGGCCGCACTAAAGGCCACCATAGGCCACCAGTGGCCACGTGAGCCTTGCAATCAAGGACTCTGGTGTGTGGGCACACAGGTGCTGTGCCCTGGTCGGAGCGCGGAGCGGTTCTGGCTGCGTGACGCTGTGGTGCACTCACGCTTCGTGCGCGAAGGCAAGGGCGGCCTGCGGCTGCCCCATCACAGCACGCAGCTGCTTCTCTCAAACTGCCCTCCCGACCGCCTCAAGGCGTTCCTACGCACGATTGCCGGCAAGACCATGGCGGAGAGGTACGCACATATCCAGCACTCCGAGGCAGTTCCGTGATGTGGGATCTAAGTTGCTTAAAGCTCTCTGCTGTCAGGCAGCAGGGTTGGCAGGACTCTCAGGGGATATCGGAGTCGTAGTGCCTGGGAGAGGTTGTACGGGGTAATTGGTTCCACTAGATAAGCAACATGTGCACCCCACTATTAATGGTACTCACGAACAATAAATAAGTGAATGAATACACCTTCACCTGATTTGAACCTGTTGGTATGAACTGCACATAGAAAAATGCATATTAACTAAACGATAATCTTAGAATATCTATTTTTTTTCTAAATTAGAATTAGAATGGCATCTGCATGTGCCCAATGAGATGAAACAAAACTACGTTAAATTATTGCTCTATTTTACAAACAAAATGTACGTTTCAAAAGTGAACTATATTTTTCGTGTGTATTTAAAATGTATAATTTTTACCATTGCATTCATCTTTTTTTTACCATTGCATTTTTTCATTGCATTCATTTTATTAAAATATCTTTATAAATAAAATGAAAGCATTCACGCAATGCCTGAACTCTCCTTTCCGCCACTAACTCTACGGACTCCTCTGACCTCCTTCATCCACCCAGTGGAGTGTCCAGCGTTGGCACCGACCGCAAGCGACTCCTGTCAGAAGCACCCCGCTCCTTCGTCACCGTAAGCCCCCTGTCGGCACGCGACCTGCAGGCGGCCCGCGAGAAGGCACGGCTCGCGCAAGCGGGCGGCGGCGGCAGCTCGGGGGGCGGCAGCGGAGGAGTAGGAGGAGCCCCGCTTGGGGCGAGGCAGCCCCTGGCCGCCCGTCCGGACGGGAACGTTGGGCGAGGAGTTGCCGGGACGGCGAGCAAGAGAGCACGCAGCCCCCACGGGCACGTCGAGTCGGTAAGGAGAAGGAGAGGAATTGTTACAATTGTTTTTTTTTTATTAATCGACAACGTTAGCTGTGGTGTACAAGCGCACGTGAACAAAAAGCTTCCATCCCCTTTCGTCTTATTGTCGTGTTCTTCACGGAGGCACACACTTGACTTGGAGACAAAACGTTTATTACAAGCCCCAACAGGGCTAACTACATAAACGTACACACGCTAACTAGACCCAAACAGGGTAATTACATAACCGGGTCAGTCGGTAACATCCTGACTGACCCACGATGCCGAGCGGAGACCGAAGATCGAAGAGACTTAGCGCCGAAGGTTGATTCCAGAGAACAGCCCGGATCGGGGCTCGGCACTCGGCCTTTATGGGCCGTGACGTGGCCAGGCACCGCCCTTGGCCATGCCCCTTTCTGGATCCTTCCTGAAGACTCCGGCCCCTACATCACGTGTCCCTTTCCAATCCTTTTGGCCCCCCTTGCCACCTCTTCTGGTCACGTGCCCTCTCGGGGTCACCCAGACTGTCATGTCCTCACTCGACCTCTCTCTCGCTGTCACCAGGACTAAGCCCCCTAGGGCCCCCTTCCATGGCATACCCACTCTGGTGCCCGAGAGAGGCCCAAGACACACAGCTCCACTCCTGTGACAGTAGCCCGGTGCTAACGCCATAGTGACTCCATTTACATCACTACATTATAGCAGAAATGATCATGAAAGACTTTACCCTTTCCGGAAATAATACAGGAGTGTGTTACGATGTTCAAACACTAAATAGATACCCATTGCAACGACATTCAGTCTGCATTAACCACACGAGCTTGTGGTAAAACATTCACACAACATGCATTGAAACTGACAATCCTTCTTTATGGCCTTGTCTCAATATGTTAGACCAGAGAATACCAAAAGGCAAACAGTACAAAGAGATATGAAACAGAAATATATATTGTAATGAGGTAATATTTCAAATCATGACCATTCTTCAGACCAGAGAGCACAGAGCATGAGTTATTCAATAATTATAGCTGCAATTTACAGTGTAGTGCCTTGCAAATAGAGGGGGGAAAACATGACTTACAGTTTTCAATTGATTTATAAATAGTTGATATAGTGATTATAATAACCAATTAAAATAAAATTCAGGAATTAGTGAATTGACCACTGAGGAATGGTGGTCCGAGTCAACGTCCAACTATGGCTTGAACTTCGAACCTTCTGATTGATAGCTGAGCACAGCATTGCCTCGTGGATACGTATGAAGTTACCCATAACTAAATCGATAAAAATTAACAGCTCTCAATACATAAATGCATCATTCCTAGGTCCCTATGATGGGATGTGTAAAAGAACATTATCAGTGTTACATTAGTTCATCGCATACGTGGTTACAGTGGGTCAAGCACAGAGTCATAGGCTTTAAAATAAATTTGGGAGATAGCGCATTTTCTTTGACCTTGGGTGTGAACAATGTACGGGTGTAATACTGGTGGTGTCCAGAGCTAAGGTTGGATAAATGGCAAGCTCGCAGAAAATGCAGGTGTGTAAAAATGAATGTCAAGATTTCTCACGGGAGTGACCATTATCGGTGTGCACCTTGTGTGATGTAACGATGTCTTGTTTTTATTTTATTTCCAGACCCCCAAGAAACCTCTGAGAGACTGCAGCATCGCAGGAGCGTCAGATAACCTGCCAGACCTGCTGAGGGTGGCACGCGTAGGACGTGGTGGTTCGGTGAGCCTCTCGCAAGAGCAGAGGGCCGTGCTGGAAGCAGTCCTGGCCAGGAAGAACATCTTCTTCACAGGGAGCGCCGGTAACAACGCGGCACTAATACTGCACGTATACACAAAGATATGAAGTGTGGAAAGTGCATCGTGTCTCTTGCACTGCAGTGTGTGGTTGGTCTTCATTGTGTGGCACGATCCAACACCATTCCACACCAAGGAATGCCACGCTGTTTCACAATGCCAAGCCACTGGGTGCTGCATGTATGTATGTTGAAATTCGAAAACATCGTACGTAGCCAACCGTGTTAATCGGAGGTGCTGATCGTGCATCATGCAAAGCACTTTTTGCCAGGCCATAGCAAACAAAATTTTACGTTGTGACATTTTCAGTGTTATTTTTCATGTAAGTACAATTACTTATAAGAGCTATATATTATTCATAAGAATTCAGCTATCCCTGATTAAGTGACACATTTAATACTTCTAACCAGGCATTCGCGAGACTTGAGAACCTGGTTTGGTCATGTGAGGCTGCCCCAGTTTTAAACCCAGCAATGCATGTGCATTACTCTTGATACCTATTGATAGCATGAGGCACAGAAGACTGCTGGAGCATGAAGGTGGAGGACAAGCTACTTAGATGGGCATTGGAGTGGTTGGATACCAAGGATTGCAGCGAGGCAATGGTGTCTACAATGTAGGAACAAAGGGGAAGGAGCGATCATGAGCCTTCCACAGGTTGTGCGAGTCGTGTGTCTAATCGCGTGTCTATGTGCATGTGTCAGGCACTGGAAAGTCGTTTCTACTGCGTCGGATCATGGGGACCCTGCCGCCTCTCAGTACCATCGCCACCGCGAGCACCGGTGTGGCTGCCTGTCACATCGGAGGCATGACATTGCACGCCTTTGCCGGTGAGAGCCATTGACCGTGTGAGTGCATATTATCATAGACGACACGATCCTACGATGGAATAATCCACCAAGCAACTGCACACGAACTGATTTCAGCACGCCATCTCATCTCTTTTTTTCCCTACTGGCTGTGAGCCATAATCGAGTCATAAGGAGCCAGAACCGGTAGTTTCACATCAGATAAAGTGTCCTCGCGAGACATCTCAATCTGGCTCGGGGCCAAGCAGAGCCAGGGGCGGGGCTAATTACGCATTCATTGTGACACAAGTCAGTCCACTATCAGGACAGGGTCATCTACTCGTGTCACGACTAATTGCGTGTGATGATGTCAGCGGCTCGGCTTCTGCAGTTGGAAAAACAACCTGGCACCTCCGGAGCTGTGCCAGGCAGGCGGTTCTCGGTTGTACCGTGGAAATGAGGTATCTGTCTGCCTAGGCATGGGCTCGGGAGTGGGGCCACTGGAGCAGTGCGTGACCATGGCCAGGCGACCGGGCGTGCTGCAGCGCTGGCGATCCTGCCACACCCTCATCATCGACGAGGTGTCCATGGTGTCCGCGGACTTCTTCGACAAGATGGAGGCGGTGGCGCGGTAGGGCGTGCGCGCGCGACTCGAGTGGGACACGCTTACGTGAGGCGCACGCGCGGGCAGTCGCCAGTGTGCGAAGGGGTGAACTACGAAGGGGCAGCTGAGCGTGTGCGTGTTTGCACGGGGAGCAGTGGTGTTGTGCACTCGGTGACCCGAGTTCGATTCCTTGGTCGTGGATAACGTCAGTGGCGAGTGTTATCTGAACCGATTCTGGGCCACCCTGAAGCTGATCCAACCTTAAACGAGTTAATGCTTCCCCAGTGCTGATGTTCGCACACCGGAATCGGATGGGCACGGTGCAGTCCACACTATTTTTGCGTGAATAGGTGCTTGCTTAACTGCACTTGGACAGTCTATGTGACTATTCAGGTGTTATCTATTGCTGTGCTATACATGCAGATTATATGCATGGCGAATGCATTGTGTAAATGATGTATACATAGTCCACGTTGTGTGTAGTGTTTATATGGTGTGTAATGTGTACATGATGTATAATACATGGTGGTGGGCAATGTTTGTGGTGTACATGGTTTATGTATGGTGTTTAAATGGTGTCTGTGTGTGGTGTATACATGGTTTGATGTGTACATGGTGTGTGATGTGTGCACTGTGTATATATACATGGTGTGTGATGGAAGCATGGTGTGATATGCGTGTGTAACAAGCTGCAGGTGTGGTGTGTAATGCTCTCTGCATGACACACGGTGTGTGGTGTGTGTGACGGCGGTGTCAGGGCGGTGCGAGGTCGTGACGAGCCGTTTGGAGGGATACAGCTGGTGCTGAGCGGAGACTTTCTGCAGTTGCCGCCTGTATCACGAGACCGCACTGTCAAGCGCACCTTCAGTTTCCAGGTGTGTGTACGCACGTACCAGTGTGCGCATGTACGTGTGCAAATACCTCTGTGTGTGTGTGGGAAGTGGTGGTGTAGTAGTTGGCACGCCAGTTCCCACACCTCCGATTAGCACAGTTGGTGACGTACGGTGCGAAAGAAGTTCAACATACATTATCGGTTTTATTCCTGACCTCATTCGCCAAGTGGCAGCCGGTAATTAAGTCACACAGGGGCCGTTCGCTGATACAATGCGATGCAATCCTACATGAAAGGACATTTCTCACTTTCTTGACATTGGTGGAACATTTTGAATATAAATTTAGAGCTGGCGGTTCCTGCAAGAATTGTATTCCATCATTAACATTTATTGAACAACTCGTGTAGTGAATGCAATACCAAACACTGTAGGTCCGTTCGTGCTTGCATACGTGCAGGCCAAAAGCTGGCGGCGGTGCGTGCATCTGGCGATGGAGCTGACCCAGGTGCGTCGTCAAAAGGACCAGGCTTTCATTCGGGTGCTGCAGATGGTGCGGACTGGCAGGTGGGGCTCGCACAGCGTGGCAAGCGCGGCACACCACTCCACTGCTCACCGCACCGCTACACGCACCGCTACGCACCGCTACACGCACCGCTACATGCATGTGCAGCGCCTCGTACGCGCGTGTGGATCGTCCAGGTGCACGGACGAGGTCACGCGGTGCCTCGTTGCCACGAAAAACAACGCGATCGAGAAGGACGGGATCCTGGCGACGAGGTTGTGCACTCATCGCGACGATGTGCAGCTCATCAATACTTGTCAGCTGGCCAAGTTGCCCGGTACGATTGTGAATGCTTTTGCGAGGGTACGAGTTGGGGGGGCGGGGGGGTACGGAGCCGCGGTGCACTGATCCATGCACTGAGCCACAAACCCAATGGCCTAGGTTGGCTGGAGCGGTGGCGCAGTGGTTAGCACACTGCGTGACAAACCTGTCCAGCAGAGTTTAATTCCCAGCCAGATCGAACATCAGTGGATTATTTCTAAACTTGTCCTGGGTCTTTCCCCAAGGTCGACTCAGCCTTAAATGAGTACCTGGGGCAGTGTAAACATCAGCACTGGTGAGACAGACAAGATGGCCGGGTGTGATACTGGCCTCACCTACCATCTTGTGTGCCATGCCGGCCTTAATAGGTACTCGCTAGCAACACCTGCCCCATCAGTCTATCAAAGGCTACACGGGTGAGCTTTGTCTTTGTGTGGGATGGGGAGCAGCGGCACAGTAGTTGGAGCACTCTACCACAGACCCCTGGGTTTGTGTTCACTTTCATCAGTGGCGGAGGCTCAAATTCCTGATTGCGTCAGAGGTGACTGGCGGCGATTGTTGCCACGTGGTTCTGTTTGTCTCAGGTGAGACGCGCATGTTTGATGCACTGGACAGCGACCCCAGTCAGGCAAAAGCCCTGGATGCCATGTGTCCTGTCGAAGCCTCCCTGCAGCTGCGCAAGGGTGCACAGGTGAGGGCCTGCGTTGTATAGAGACACTGAGGTTCACCGACACGGTGTGCTACTGTGGTTGCTCGTTTATGGTAGTGTGCGTGTCATTGTATATACAGTTGTGTGGATGTGACGTTGTGTTACGTTGCGTGAAGGTGGATACGCTTGTATGTCTGCGATTGGGTTGTTGTCGTGTGTGACAGTGTGCCGCGTTGACATCGCGAGGTCGTGTTTAGTTGTGTGCGTGTCCACGTGTGACACGAGTGCCACTGCACCCGCAGGTGATGCTGACAAAGAACCTGGACGTGCAGAGGGGTCTGGTGAACGGCGCACGTGGGGTTGTCACGGACTTCAGCACTGAGAAATGCGGTGCGCGCACCCATACAGTCGCATGCTCATGCATTCATGCGCATCCCGCACCTTCGATTAGCACAGCTGACTATGTAGGGCGTGAAAGAAGTTCAACATACATCTACATATCTAAATTAGTTCAAGCTTGCATTCACGTGACTTGTGTAGCCACCCCCACTCTGAATTCCTCGCCCCCTGGAAAAATAGCCGCTGCTCTGTGCATTGTTGAAGCCCTTCTGTAGCCTTTTCTTCCCCATCCTCCTCTCTCTTGTGACCCTTTATCCCGTTGTTCCATTCCTTTCCCACTTCTCTTCTCTCTTCCTTTCCTCTGCCCTATTATTTTTCCATACGTTATATCCTTGACTATACTCCCCTTCCTGTGGTGTGCCACCAGTAAAAGGTTTTATCCGTATCCACCCATGCAGACATACACACTTACACTCACAGGTATGCAATGTCTGCATATGCAACGTGTTTGTCTTCATTTATCTGTGTGGTGTGTTTGTGCCAGTGCACTGTTGTGTATCTGTACGTGCGAGTTTGTGTACGTACGTGTATATGTGTGTGTGTACACTTTACCGGCCTTCATAGGTGCTCGCTAACAGCACTTGCCCCTACAGTCTGTTAAGGCTATACGGGGGATGTTTGTGTACACTTTAAGTGCACATAGCCTGGCACAAGCGCCGTGGTGACGACACCGCCACTTAGTGCCGAATGGCGGTTGTTGTGTGTGCCTGTTTGTATGTGGGGTGTTTTGTGTCGTGCAGGCCTGCCACTGGTGCGGTTCGCATGTGGCGTGGTGCAGGCGGTGCAAGCGGAGCGCTGGGTGGTGCGTGCCGGGGGAGGAAACGTGATCACCCGCAAGCAGCTGCCTCTGCGTCTGGCCTGGGCCATCTCTATTCACAAGAGCCAGGCGAGCAGACACGCACGGAGATACAGACACGGACATGCAGACACAGAGACAGATGCAGACATGCAGACAGACACACGCACAAACATGTACATGGAGACATGCAGAGAAACACGCAGATACAGTGACATGCAGACATGCACAAAGACAGAAACATGTTGAGATCTACGAAACGCACACAAAGACAAAGAGGCACTTATACATAAACACACCCATAAAACATGTCCATTTGCATCTCAGGAACAATGGTGTCCAAGAGAGAGTGGTGCTGGGCACACCTCCCACTTGTGCCGGCATTAGAATGTTCTCCGACAGCACTTTTCCCTGTTGTTTATGAGGTGTGGTGGATCTTGTCCTCAGGGCATGTCTCTGGACTGTGTGGAGGTGTGCCTGGGTCGCGTGTTCGAGTGCGGTCAGGCGTACGTGGCGCTATCGCGCGCCCGCTCGCTCCAGGGCTTGAGGGTCGTGGACTTTGACCCCTGCGTGGTGCGGGCCGACCCGGACGTGCTGCGTTTCTACGCCGCGCTGCGGCGGGAGGCGCCACTCACGCAGGTGGGTATGTGCCCTGGGCACCCGGGTGCCTTTGTGGATAGGCACACAAGGCAATTAGCCAGAGTCGGAGGGTGCGCACATCTGGCAACTGACCAGACTTAGGGTGGAAAGATGTACGAGAACTTTGTTCTACGTCTCCACCTGTAGATACGACAAATAATGTAAGTGCAAACCAATATTATCCAGAATCGTATGTTTAAGCAAGCAAACTCTGGACCAGTCTTGACATTATGGGTCTTATCAGCAGACGCGGACTTGTTAAATTACTGTTATTTGCAAGATCACTCCACAGACTGAGGGAGGGATAGTCGCTCGGATTAAAAGGATGTGTGCTGCTAGTATAAGTGGATAAATGATATGCTTATAGTTTGAATTTGTGAGGCATCTGTTACATGAAGGTCATAAGGGTGTGCACATTATGGTAAAAAATATGGTAAAAACACAACCCGTACCAGCCACTGTGCATTGGAAGTGTTTAAATCACGCATACTCTGAAGCAACATGGGGCATTATGTTGTAACACATCAGCAACAAACACAATTCAACACTTACACGGATTTTTTTCTCAACCAAGTAATTAAAAACTCTTAGTAATATAAAGTCTGCCTCCCCCGCAGGGTTCCCTCAACAACTGGCTGCAGAGAGAAGATTCTGAGAACAGCTAACGGCGGCACGGTGCTGATGTGCTGGTGTGCCTTGGATTTACTGCGCACACTGGTCATACCCAGCATGTCCATTTGCCAACACTCCAGCAAAGCTCAGTGCTTCTGGCATAACTCAACTTGGCCTGGGTATAAGAATTGCAAACTTACGGGACTCTTGATGAATTGTTAAAATTCTGCAGCAAAAGCGAAGGCTTTTTTAATATATATATAATGCACTAAGTGTTTGAGATGCCGGTGCAGACAGGCAATTACTGTAATCAACTGTTACGCTTAATTACGAGTGATGCATTTCAGTTTTAACTCGAGGATGTGTTCTCTTGGAAGACTGTATTTTATACATATACCATTGGAATCTGCACGGATAGTGCTGTTGTCAGAGTACTTCACCATCAAACAGAAGAGTTGAAATCCCAGTCAAGGGTCAAATCAAGATTCATTTTTATATAAAATCAGCGTCTTCCTGCTAAAATAAGTGTCGGGTGGTCTTGTTGGTGGCTCTAAGTCCACGGTGGAAATTCTACATTCCAGTGATGTGGTTGGTTTATCGATAGATAACTGTAACTTCCCACAAATCACTGTTAAAATTCCCACATCAATGCTTTATAGCCCTGGATGAAATGTGCCAAGTCAAATCACAGTTAGAATTTAACCCTCAACCTTCTGATTAAGTTGAGAACTCTAATGACAGTTAAAACCCGTCGTTAACGATCTATGTCTGGTGGCTGGGTGTGCGAAGTGCGGGGCACACCTCCCCCTGCCATCTCAGTTCTTGGTCACCTGTCTCTTGCAAACAAGTTAGAGAACTGTAACATATGCAGTGCAAAACACCTAAGTTAAGTATTGACCGTCTTCGGCAAGAAGGATGTAATCTTGTCACTTAGTAAGCGAGGTTGGGCGGTGTTGATAAATCAGGAAAAATGTTGTGGAACGCAGAAACTGCTTGTATTTCTGCCAGCCAGGAGCAAAGGCGGTTTGCACATGACATCTGCGTCCATCTGTTTACATGAGTTTACGCGCGACGACAGCTCTTGAACGGTGAGCTGAAACTGACGGACAAATAGAGGACTCGGTTTGTGTTGTCTGAGATCGTTTTGAAGTTGAGGTTTACAAGACGGCTCGTTATTTAATTTGTAGACAAGTTGTGAGATGAACTGTCCAGAACGAGCCATCCTACTTGTCTGTACGTGAATGAAGTGTTTCCTGAAAACCTTTCGTCTACCTCAGATTGCAGCAGCATACTTGCCTGTATGGCCAGGTTATCACCACAAAGTGAGCATGTGCTTTGTTGGGCAGTCTGATCAGCTTTTATGCATTTTTAAAAACAAATGAGCAATTATGTACAGGCACTTTTAGTTTGTAAAATTTCATAATAAAGATTAACAAGTTATACCTTGTGTGTGCGGATGCAAAAAGGTAGATTAAAAGTATTGAACTGTTTTGCGACATTTATTGTTCAAAATACATCTCACAAAAAGCATCACATTTCAATCGCTTAATCACATGTTCGACAAGGTCACATCAAAACTGTACACTTTGACGCCAGTCATGGGTTATCCAGTGGTTTGTACACAGTCATGTGTTTCGCATGTGCACTGGGCCGTGACGTACAGTGTTAGGTCATTGGTGGGGTCATTAGGGTCACGATAACTTTGGTTCTTGTGAGGCTGAGTTGGACGCAGTTGTGTGTGCGAGTGGATGCGTGCATTTTTCTCCACGTGTGAATGTGTCGGTTTGTGTGTCCCGGTGTAAGTGTGTCTTGGTGTCTGTGTGCATTCAGCGCTGTACTGTTAGCAGCTGCGTATTTCCAGACTCGGTCAGCAGCTGCACCAGGCTCCCCGACGCAGGCCGCCCCTCCCCACCAGCCCACTTCAGCAGTGTCCTGCACACAAACAGACAGATCCCACCCCCCATTTGGCCTTACAGACTGCACGGACAACTGATTCTAGCAAACGCTACGTGCTTTCCCGTACCTCCGATTAGCACGATTGGCTACATACGGTGCAAAATAAATTCAAAACACATACATACAAAAACGCATCCCTAAGGGGACATTTACGTGTTATTTAAAAAATATTTGTCACGTTTATAATGTTTGTTTACCCATAAATGTATAAGAGGCTAGTTTTCGTGGGTCGTGCAACGGGCTATTTTCAATGTCCCTTTTTAGCAAGAGTTTAGTTTGAGGAGACAACACTCCACAGTCAGAACAAAGTTTCACGCTGACCAACTTTCTGTATTTTCCATCTCCCGGCCACCTTCCAGAACCACTTGTTTAAGAGGCTCGCAAATCCCCCATGATCCACCAACGTTTGCCAACAAAATACTGGAAAAGGCATCTGCCATCCACACCCGGTTGCAAATTATACATGTGTATTGTATGGGACATTATTTAGAAAATGTAACAATGTATTTGAAGGTCTTCATCATTGAGCTCACAGTACCCTGGGAGGACTCAGTAGATGAGGCTTATGAGCGAAAACATCTGCGCTATGCCGATCTAGCTGCCGAAGCACGGCATCATGGCTGGAACACAGAAGTCCGACCAGTGGAGGTGGGCTGCAGAGGTTTTGTGGCAACATCTACAACCAGACTGCTTAGAGACCTGGGAATTAAGGGCCAGAGCCAGCGTTCGGCAATCAGAGCTGTATTGGAGGCGGCAGAAGGCAGCAGTCAGTGGGTCTGGATGAAGAGGAAAGACCCCAGCTGGGCCCCAAAGTGAGAGGGCCAGGAGGTATGCAGTCAACAATGCTTGACTCAGGGAGGAGGACGCCCCTGCCATGCATAGTCCCATGGGATGTTGGCTATCAACAACAAGGCAACTCCTATGACTAATTGGGAATGGGACGCAAGCATAGGATTGATCACCCTGTCGCTGGCCGCCTTTGGGGAGGGTGTATAGTATGAAAGGCCGAAACACCCTAGGAACCAAAGGGTCACTACTGACGATGCGCTCCCCAAATTTCACCAGGCTCACTGTTCATTAACTCTTGGAAGTGCTTGCACAAAGGATAGTAACATCTCATCCTGTGTTCTTTGGAATCTAAGAATGAAAGAAGTATATGTTGCATTCAGTCAAAAGTGGCTTATTAAACAAATATTTTTCATACCACGATGTGTAAAGTCCAAATGTATAAAATGTTACTAAAAGGTAAGGCATTCACTCCAATGGGACTCGTGTCAAATTGTGCTCGATTGGCCCTCAACCCAAAGACTGCCTCCAACAGTTGGGCTCAATGGGTTTCGTACTCCACACGCCACAGGCCACAGGCGACCCCCGCAAACACCACGGTCAGTCACACAGCCCCAGCGAGCACCCCGCTGCACCCCCCAGCCCAGGGGCTTCCCCTGGCACCCGAGCCATGCCACTCACTCGGCCACGAAGCCCAGCGGGGTCCACGTGCCCGTGTCGGCGTTGGGCATGGACTTCCTGTTCATTGGCGTGTCCAGGGTAACCCTGCGATCGGGACGGGAGGGATTGTACACACACACACGGCACTCTTAGAATGTCGTCGCCGCCACTGACATGCTGTGAGTGGTGTCTGTGTTCATGGGTGCACATAGAAACGTGCGTTTAGGCTATGTCTGTGCACGTGTGTCTGTATGTATGTGTGCATGTGTTTGTATTTCGTGTGTCCGCATGCAGGGGTTTGTGTGTGCTTGAGTGCGTGCGAGTTTCTGAGTGCCACATCTGTATGTGTGTGCGTGTTTGTCCGCATGCATAAGTGCCTGCGGCATACGAGCACTTTTGTTTACTCGAATGTCTATCTATGTCTGTGTGTGCATGCCTTGAGAGTGTGGACGCACGTATTTGTGTGTCATGCGTGGATTCATGTGTATGCGTGCGTGTTTATGCGTACGGGAGTATGGCCAGCACGGAGGCCCCGGCAGGAAGGCCGCTTCCGTCGGCCGCCAGGCTGGTGGTCAACTGATGTACGGCCGCCTTTGCCAGCCCATAGCCCATCATACCTGTAAGTACAGCACACACGCACAATATATTATACACGCAATGCACCAAGTGTACACATGCAGACAAAAACAAAAATATACAAATGTATCCTTCACACACTCAACTTCACATATATTACACGGACACGCACACCACTTCACAAACAGGCGCACAAACGAACACCATCTACGTTACACATGCATACAAATTACGTGTCATTGCTTGCCTGGCCAAGTGCTGAAAGCGAGTGCCTATTAGGGGAGGCAAAAAGCAGGGCAGGGTGACGTGACAAACACCACGTCCATGCACCATGCCTGTTCCTGAAATTGATTACAGCACCAGGTACTCAATGAGAGCTAAGTGGAACTAAAGGAGATCCAGGCTAGGTCCAGAATTCCTAATTTCACTCGTGTGGTGTTTTGCCAGGATTAGAACTTGTGTTGAGGTGATTTTAAAGCAGCTGTTATAAAGCGGCCGTGAAGAACCTGATAACCAATAGCAAGTGGTGTCTGAACTTGTCCTGGAACTCTCTTGGGATAATTCAGCCTTAAGTGATTACTTGGTGCAGCGTGTAAACATCGCCAATAGCGGGACAAAGACGGCCGTGCGTGGTGATGGCCACCCACCCCCTTGTGCACTGTACCTACCTTCATAGGTGGTTGCTAACAGCACTTGCCCCAACAGTCTGTTAAGGCTATATGGGGAGTCTTTGTGTGTGTGTGCGCGTGTCTTTGTTTTTGTGTGTGTGCTTGTGCGCTCGTGCCAGACGTAGGTCCCAGGGAGGCGCTGGCTCCTGTGAGCTGAAGGAGCCCGGATTCCCCCAGGTGCGTAGCCGCGAGCTGGGCGGCAATGGTCGACGTCCACACACTCTGCTTCAACATCAGCTCCGTGTTCTTAGCCATCGCTGGACAGTGACACAGACACGGGGAAACGTGAAGGGAAGTGTTACAGGGTTGATGAATTTAGTGCCATTGTATGTATGTACATTGGATTTATTTCGCACCGTACGTAGCCAACCGTGCTGATCAGAGGTGCGGGCAAGGAAGTTAACAGGGGTCATCAGATGGATAAAAGGGTTAGTGGCTATGCAGCCTCATTTAACCAATTTGCACAAACAATGCTTAACTCACGATTTGAATGCTGCTAGCTTAGTTTCCTATTGTGAGTTGAAAGATGCAGGGAAATTTTCTTGGGTAAAAACATTTAATTGTCAGATGTATTTGAGGACACCAAATAAAACAAATGTCTGGCTGCACGGTTATGTGACAAATCACTCATCTCCATAAGAGATTTCATATCACACATTCATCCTTCGAAAGCTGATACGTTTAGTACCATTGTGTGAGAGGTTAACAGTGGTAATAATATGGATAAACTATACTCTACCACGGGAATGGGGAATTTCAACTACATGTGACTACCAATGAGGTGAGTGCCACCCCAGTACCGATGATGAACAGGGAAAAACACTACGATGTTATCAAATTTAATAAAAGGCGCACAGGGCAATTATGATCTGGGCTACAAGGTTAGAGTTTAGAGATCAGTGTGGTGGTGTTGTCGCATCTACCCTTGGACTTGGCACTTCCCCCAGCCCAGCCCCCAGCCACACAGAGCAGAGCGTCGAGTTTGTTATCTCCCAGCAGAACGGCCACCTCACCTGCCACCTGCAGTGCTCGCACAGACGGCACACACACAGGCAGCACACAATCGTCATGATGTCACCGCGGTGCTTGTGCTAGGCTATATGCACTTTAAGGCCACGTGAAGTGTCGACCGCCCACTGGTAGGTCACAGGACAGACCCAGGTGCCATGGGTTGACTGACTGAGCTGACTGGCCGATGCACCATCTGTGTCCTCTACTACACCAACTTGTATGTGTTTTAGCCGCCCAGCTAGCGTCGCTCCTCTGCCCTCCATTGTTGCTGGAGGGCGTCTGCCTCCAACTGCCCAGTAGTAGCGTCCTTCATGAGCCTCCTCCACAGAAGCAGATCTTGACACCACTGGTACCAGTTATTGGCAAGCCCACTCAGCTCCATATCTTCTTAGACCACATCACTCCATCTCTTCTCTAGTCCCGTGCTGCGCTCGTTTAGCCCCCTATATCCAGCTGAACAAAACAGCAAACACACAGCCACCCCCCGCTTATCATCGGGGCAAGGTCTGTTAGTAAGTAGATGTTAACCCTTTTCCCATTCCTAGACGTCTGCAAGTTGCAGGGTGGGTCCCGTTCACCGCTGAATCTCGGAACGCGCAAGCGGTTAGTGTTAATTTTATTTAGAGGCATAGTGCCGCTGTTTTAAAGATATTGTACGCAACGCAGAGAACTGTAGCGATATGACCGCACTCGATGATAGCTGGCGCCAAACTGTGCCACACGCCCTCCTGACTCTTTTCATGGAAGCCCAGCTTTGGATGTTTGGTGAATTTCCTTTTAGTATTTTTTACCCCTGCAGAATGAAAAAAATTGCCCTGATACAACCCTATGCATGTTTCCACATACATGTCTAAACATTGTTGTTGAATACAAAGCCTGCACAACACATGGCTACAGTTTTAAAGTACCAGCACATGGTCCGCCACGCAGAGGAGACACATGACACGCAGCTCCGTCAGTCTGTCGTGGGCTACGACCCCGTGTGGGATTCATATCGCACTGGTGTCAGCAGTCTGCGTGACTCAATGGGAAGCGCCGACAACAGCAGTTGCAGGAGCCCTCTAGCACCGACGCTCTTGAGAGAACAGTGGCATTTTTAATACTCATGGACTTCCCAGTGCCTTTCTAGATTTGAAGCTTTCGTGACTGCAAGGATTCATACTCTTAGTTCTTTCGGTAAAGTCACGTAGGTAAAAAAATGAAATTAAAATTAATTCCCAGTGCCTGCTAAAAGCGGAGGTTGTGCAAGCTAGGGGCATCATAGGGGCGTCGATGGGGAGATTGCAGCCAATAGAAATAGGCAGATTTACAAAATCTCAGACGCACACATATCAGGTTGCAGTTGATAGGCACGTATATGCTTCGGTGAAGTGTATATCGCATTGTGGCTATTTCCCATCAAGCCACGTGACATCATTCACCTCGGCGCGTGTTGTTGAACGCACGCATATACGTTTAGAGTGCCGCGGAATGCAATTATAGTGTTCGTAAGCTATCGTATTAATCGTCAATTTAAATAAGCAATGCGACACATAATACTTGTCAGCCCAGTGCTGCACTTGCATCACAGTGCTTTGTCTCAGCCTGCACAGATTGCTCCATCTCAATCTGATCCCCGCCGTGCGCAGTGAACAATGCACGCCTTGGTGTGTTGCTTTACAAAATCAATGTGTTTATTGGCAAACTCCAGGCCCAAATTGCCGCTGTGCGTTTCTATTGGCCCCTGCAGTGGGTGGACGCGCGAGAGGATGATGGGATGGAAGGCAGCAGAGGGGGTGTGTAGTGAGGATAGATAACTGGATTGGAGGAAAGACCTTTGCCCCTGGTCGCTGCAGTTTCTACCACATTGTGAGAAGGGGCTTTGTTGTAGTAAGGCTCATGGGGTTTTCATTAAATTGCCAGTAATTCCCAGCAGGGCGCTTCACAACCACGGGACACAGTGACAAATAATGCGTCGTTCATTCCGCCGATAAAGAGACTCACATGGGCAGTCTCGTGAAGTTTTGTGTGAATGACCGTTTCTCATAAGTTTCTACCATGGGATTTAAAACCGTGCACGGGAGTGAGAGTACGTGACTGCCTGGGTATGGGGTGTCGTCGTGTAGAGGTTCGTGCACTGCGCTTCAATCCTGGTGACCTGAATCGCAGGCCAATGACATCAGTGGTGATTGCTATCTGACAACACTCTGGGCCTCCCCCATAGGGTGACTTTACCGTGCACATGAAGTGTACCTGCTCGGCTTGCTCAGCTAAGGAGTCGCTGGGCTTGACCAAAACGTTGGCGTCCGCAGCATCATTGGCCACCAGGTCAACAGATGCCACCCACTGCAGAGGAGGGACAGACAGTGAGAATGGTGACTCGCCTGCAGAGAAGTAAACTTGAGGTTGCCAGACGGATCAGGGGGCCACAGAAATGAGCTCATGATGCCAAGATATTCGGTTAAAAACCCAGGCTTCAGCCACCTGTGACCAAACTGGATTTTTAGTGTTGCAAGTCGATGGTCTTAGCCTGGTCACCAATAATGGCACAAAAACGCCACACATGAAATAGGAATTTGCACTCATTTTGTCCAAATTTCAGAAGTGAATTTTTTTATATTAATATTTCGGTTTAACTACCCAAGTACGAATATTTGTCTGCAGCAAGTGCATATACAAGGGAAATCAATTTTCCTTGTTCCATATGTGGCTTAAGGAAGTCATTTGAAAGGTGTTCAGATACATTTCTGTGATATTATCTCCTTCCGCACACAGCCATCCTCTACCACAGAAGTGATGCGGCACTTTTCGATTTAAAGCTTTCGTGACTGCAGGGATTCATATTCTTGGATCTTTCGGTAAAGTCACGTAGAAGGGAAATAATAAAATGTTTTATTTTTATTATTTTATTATTTCCCTTCTACGTGACTTTACCGAAAGATCCAAGAATGTGATGCGGCACTGCCTGTGCAATGACGCCTCATCTCTTGACACTGCTAACACCACGACCGGAATAACACCGGGAGAACACACACACACACTAAACAATCCTGGCCCCATGTGGAGGAGGCACAACCTCTGTAAAATAGGAGACACGCAATCCAAAACCACCGTAAGCAAATGCAGCAACACATTCTACCATTGTACAGACGTGGTCTAGATGTCTTGTGACCCCTATTTAATGTTCTAAAAGGTAATATTGTAAAAAAAAATATACAGTATACGGTGAATGTAAATCAAACTCCACCCGGTAAGTGGAGTTTGCGAGCCCCTATTAAGTAGGGAATGGAAGAAGCAGGCACGGCAGGAAGTCAAACATCACCGCGCCTGCTACAATTCGAATTAAATTACGAATCTTCTTGGTTCTTTCGGTAAAGTCACGTAGAAGGGAAATAATAAAATAATAAAAATAAAACATAATAAAATACAATTTTCACGACGTTTCGGCCACAACGCAAGCAGGCAGCCGTCCTAAATTACGAATGTTGGCCGAGCCGAAGGGTTAAAAATAAAAACATTAATATTTTATTAATATACAATATATATTGATATATTATTAACAGAGGTGGGACAAAGTCATTGTTATGCAAGTCCAAGTCGAGTCGCAAGTCATCAAATTCATGACTCGAGTCTGACTCGAGTCCAAGTCACATGACTCGAGTCCACATTTATTAATATAAAATATCTTAACATATTAATATAAAATTACCAAAAATATTAATATAAAATATATTAATGAGGGGGGGCGAAAATCCAACCCGGGTTGATGGCCAGCACCACACCCGGCCGCCTTTGTCTCCCAAGTGCTGCGAAGTTTACACAGCGCACCAGGTACTCGTTTGAGGCCGAGTCGACCTAGGGGAGGGCCCAGGACCGTCCCCGACGTTCCACTCCGGCTCCCTCCACAGGTCGCACAGAGACAAAGATCCCCCGTAAAGCCTCAACACACTGCTAGGGGCAAGTTCCTGTCCGCGAGCAGCAAACCCCAGGGAGGGCCACACATCAGTCGGCGTGCTGCTGCTGCTGTTGTTGTTGTTGATCTCCTCACCCATTGCCTCGCCTTGAAGATCTTCACGCACTCCGCGCCCAGAGCGCCTCGCCCGCCGTACACGAGCACCCGCCTCGCCATTGTCCGTCTCTGTCTCTGTGTCCTAGTATCTGTGTCTCTGTCCCTGCGTCTGTGTCGTCCCAGCGTCTGCGGCCCCCGAGGTCTGCTGCGCGTGGTGCCTGCGCGTCCGTCTCCTCCCTTCAGATCCGAGGTGACAGCGATCGCCCCGCCCACCGCCGCCCCGCCCACCGCCGCCCCGCCCACCGCCGCCCCGCCCACCGCCGCCCCGCCCACCGCCGCCCCGCCCACCGCCGCCCCGCCCACCGCCGCCCCGCCCACCGCCGCCCCGCCCACCGCCGCCCCGCCCACCGCCGCCCCGCCCACCGCCGCCCCGCCCACCGCCGCCCCGCCCACCGCCGCCCCCAGATCTCGTGTTCCCTGCCCAAAACACATTGTCCTGCGGAGGGAGCTGGTAGGAAAGTTGGGTTGCTCGGTCAATGGCCAGGGTCAACGGCGGCGTGGTGTATTCCGCAAATATGGCCGACTGTGAGGGCGGGCACAAGCCGGCGTGAGTAGGTTAAACGTCGACTTTTATGAGGGCACCACGGGGTGACCAGCCCCTCCCCACCCAGCCCCTACCTGCACGACGGACACAATAATCCCGTGGGCTGGTGTAACCAGGAGGTTCCTACCAGTATTGTTTTGCATGGTTCATCAATAGTCTCTCTTGATAATTCCCTCATTGGCTCATGAATGCTCTCCCAGATCACAAGTGTCCTATTTAATCCATACCTTACTGTCCCACTCATACTCTACATAGTTCACAAATTAACTGACAATCTTAAAGTTAGTTCATAAATTCCTTGTCCTGTTCATAAACGGGCAGCAGTGGACCACGCCTGTCATTCAGGACTGAAGGCAAGGCTTCATGTATCACACAAATGTTATGAAACTCCCTTCCTCTGGGTATGGGTGCCATACCCTGGGTCACCACAAGGCGGTACAGCAAATATGGGATAGTGTTACCATTTGCATGCATGAGTTTTCTCCTGGTGCTAATTTCCTCCCATATGAAAACTCGTTATGTGTCGAAACCACCTTCATAGAGAATCGCAGAACTTGGGGTGGAATTTGGCATCATCTCACCATCTGGTTGGCTTCCTGAGAATCCTCACGCCTCTTGAGCTGTTATCTTAGAGTGAATACTGTGCAGTTACAAGTTGAAATTATTATAAACCATCAGTATGGCACACTTGCCCTGATCAACTCATACAAGCCATGTCTGGCTCACTCCAATGCTACGTAATTCCGGTCTCATTGCCAATCAAGCCTCACTACCTTTGCTGAGTGTGAAGCTGGGAAGCAGCTGGGTGAAGTAGCATCTCATTGCTAAGAAAATAAATGTGCAAGAGGCATTTCATGTCTCAAGATATAATATATTGTACAGACACGATCACCATATACTGTTCAAGCAAATGCTAATTGGCACATATGTAACACAAAGGACAACACAGACTGAGTGGGAAGGCTTTTTTGTCAAGATATTTATGACCATTCATGAATGCTTACAGAAATGCAACTGCTTTTGAGAGGAACCTGTTCAAAGTTGATCCACATTAACAAGCGCTGTGTTTAGATTTGTTGACATGCACCCATCATTATCAGGCATTACCTTTACAACCTCCACTAGTGCTTAATAAGCACCACAGCAAAGAAGATGATTGTAATGGGCTGGTACCTATATAGCATTGAATACATTCATGTTATATATACAGTGCACATGTTTATACTGTGTACATGTGTATCAAATGTCAAAAGATGGCATCAAATGAGCACTGGGAGTAGTAATCAACTCTGTTGCTGCATAAACATTCCATCCTGCAACACCAGTACTGGAGGTCTGCAAAATGTAAAGTTAACATCCTGTGGCAACACACTGTACTCTCGTAACTTAGCCACTAAGCCATCACATTTAAGCATGTACACATCCAATTTACAGATGAAACCTGTGTTTGGGGCATCACGGGTGGAAAAAACATCCATAGTGAGTCCTCAGCAATGTTACACTGTGGCACCTTTCATTGCTGAATCGGAACAATTTTTCTTGGGGGCATGGCACACTATACTGTGCCATCAGCGAGATGCAAATCAACTGAACCCAGACTGTCAGCTTCATTCAGGCCCTGAAGTTGGTGCGTTCATGGTAGAGCTGGTACGGGTCGTCCTCGTACCACTTGCGGCGCTTCCAGTAGTCGGTCACCATCTTATCGAGCAACTTAGACTGCCACTTGTTGCACAGCACATGCTGACGCAGTCGTCGAATGCGCGGCTTGCGCTTCTTCCACAGGCGTTTCTTGCACCCGGCCTGTGCTCGTGCAAGTGAGTGTACGGAACACACACACATGAGTGCGAGGAGACAAGCGGTGAACACACACACACATTTTTATTTAAAGCTTTCGTGACTGCAGGAATTCATATTCTTGGTTCTGTCGGTAAAGTCACGTAGAAGGGAAATAATAAAATAATATAAAACAATCAAAATTCTCACGACGTTTCGACTGCAACACAAGCAATCATCATCAGGCGTGAAATCCACAGCAAGAAAATTTGAAGAAGAAAAAATTATTGCTGTGGATTTCACACCTGATGATGATTGCTTGTGTTGCAGTCGAAACGTCGTGAGAATTTTTATTGTTTGATATAAATATTATTTTATTATTTCCCTTCTACGTGACTTTACCGAAAGAACCAAAAATATACACACACACATATGAAGCAGATCCAGACACACATGCAAAAATCTACAGATACACTATGAGATCTCTTTTACCAGTGGCAAAATATAATGGTAGGTTTTTACCCTTTTAACTGGTACAAAACTGACACCTTTATTCAAGGCATCATGTTTGCAATGACCACAACACAAGTAGTCAATAAAGCAAACAAAAAGAAGCAACTCTGATAAGGATAATAATATGCACTGTCATTGAAGTTGATTGGCCCACACCCGAGACGGCTTTCTTTAGAGCCTAGTCCCCATTGGTGTAGGGCCAGATGACACCAGAAGGCGTACAACTCAAAAACAGTGCAATATCAGAGTATTGAGAGTTCGGGGTAAACATTTACACTATGAGATCTCTTTTACCAGTGGCAAAATATAATGGTAGGTTTTTACCCTTTTAACTGGTACAAAACTGACACCTTTATTCAAGGCATCATGTTTGCAATGACCACAACACAAGTAGTCAATAAAGCAAACAAAAAGAAGCAACTCTGATAAGGATAATAATATGCACTGTCATTGAAGTTGATTGGCCCACACCCGAGACGGCTTTCTTTAGAGCCTAGTCCCCATTGGTGTAGGGCCAGATGACACCAGAAGGCGTACAACTCAAAAACAGTGCAATATCAGAGTATTGAGAGTTCGGGGTAAACATTTACACTATGAGATCTCTTTTACCAGTGGCAAAATATAATGGTAGGTTTTTACCCTTTTAACTGGTACAAAACTGACACCTTTATTCAAGGCATCATGTTTGCAATGACCACAACACAAGTAGTCAATAAAGCAAACAAAAAGAAGCAACTCTGATAAGGATAATAATATGCACTGTCATTGAAGTCAACTTCAATGACAGTGCATATTATTATCCTTATAAGGATAATATAAGGATAATAATATGCACTGTCATTGAAGTTGACTTCAATGACAGTGCATATTATTATCCTTATCAGAGTTGCTTCTTTTTGTTTGCTTTATTGACTACTTGTGTTGTGGTCATTGCAAACATGATGCCTTGAATAAAGGTGTCAGTTTTGTACCAGTTAAAAGGGTAAAAACCTACCATTATATTTTGCCACTGGTAAAAGAGATCTCATAGTGTAAATGTTTACCCCGAACTCTCAATACTCTGATATTGCACTGTTTTTGAGTTGTACGCCTTCTGGTGTCATCTGGCCCTACACCAATGGGGACTAGGCTCTAAAGAAAGCCGTCTCGGGTGTGGGCCAATCAACTTCAATGACAGTGCATATTATTATCCTTATCAGAGTTGCTTCTTTTTGTTTGCTTTATTGACTACTTGTGTTGTGGTCATTGCAAACATGATGCCTTGAATAAAGGTGTCAGTTTTGTACCAGTTAAAAGGGTAAAAACCTACCATTCTACAGATACACATACACACAAAACATGCCTGTACAGTCCCACAAAGACGTACATATATGCAGGCCCAGAGGCACATGCACTCATACAAATTGTGGTTCATTACACATGTTCACGCATACATTCTCATTCCTACACATGCATAAGAACATATATACACAACCAGTCACCCTAATGAGTTTTACAATTTCCGTAAAAAGAAACGAAGAATTAGCATAACACAATTGGTGTATATAAAATTAATGCAAATATAACAAACGGAGATGATGTACAGTCTACATAGAAAAATACGAGATATCAAGGCAATAAATATATGACAGGCCAGATGTCATAGACACTACCTAATCTAACAGCATATGTGTCTAAGCTAAAAGGGATGCCATCTATAATGAGTGTGAGGAAGCACTCATCTGTTTACAGCCATGAACCAGTCATATAAATTCCACATTAATTGTGTGGGGACAAATCCAAACAGAGTTGTATTATTGTGGTCATGTTATCAGTCGTGTTCATTGGCTACTCGGCATGTAAAAATGCATAAATGAAAATGTATTCTTGCAATTACATTAAACACATCAAATGGTGTGTAAAAATAATTTGAGTCATAAACGTTCTCACCAAGGCTCGAAAAAGGGAGCTCACATTCTCTCTTCAAGAGAGGCCCAATATTAATCAGAATTAACCTTGCTCTGTAAACTGCCCACACGTATACAGAGCACAAAGTATTCCCTGTCAAACTGTGCCTTGTGGTACCCATACAGCTGTGCTCATGATGCGTTAAAAGAGCACATAGGTGCGGGTATTGACGAAGGTGGTGTCATCTCAGACTACTGAGCAAATGTTTAGTGTCACCCTCAAAAGATAAAGATCCCCCATATAGCCTTAACATACTGTTGGGGCAAGTGCTGTTAGCGAGCACCTATGAAGGCCGGAAAGGCACACGAGGGGGTGGGTGGCCGACACCACGCCTGTCCACCTTTCTCTCCCCAGTGCTGGCGATGTTTACGCAGTGCACCAGGTACTCATTTGAGGCAGTGTCGACCGAGGGGTGGCCCAAGACCAATACAGATAATCGTCACTGGTGTTGGCCGTGAACGGGAGTCGAACCCGGGTGGCCGGGTTCGCAGCGTAGCGCTAACCTGACGACGCAGCCATAGGCCGCAGTCCAGCCGCAGGAAGCGCTTCACCACAGCCTTCACCGTCTTGCGCTTCCCCCTTCCCTTGCTGAAGTAGATGAGGCTCCGACGAGGAGGTTGCCCAAGCGTTCCCGTTACCTTATTCTGCCCGAGCACGCGGAGAGCTCCAATGCTCCTGCATTGTGAGAGAGAGAGCAGAGACCCAACCCGTCATTGCAGTAATAATTAACCTGATATAACTCTGGCAAAATTAACGGAACTCATGATTGGTCGTTACTCTTAACAAGTTAATAAAATATTAATGTTAGAGGTAAAAAAAAATGTCCTCAGGCTGCTATTATAAGTTAGGATATATAGTTATTATTCAAGGAAAAACCACATGGTTTCGGTAGCAGCTATTTGTATGGTTATGGGTTAAGAAATATAGCTATACATTTTTTGTGCGTACTCACGCCTGCGTGCTTGGAGAGACGGCAGTGCCTATGCGGAGACCGCTCAGGAGGGTGGACAACCCCCTCAGGTGGACACCGACAGGGCTGGGTTGGGCGGCGGGGAGAGCGAGTAGGGGGCCCCGCACACTCGGCAAACTCAGGACGCGGCGACACAGGGCTCGGCGCGCGGCGGGGAGGCCGGCCCTGAGCAGCCCTGGAGACCGGAGACGCGGGGTGAAGGGGGTGGAAGAGGAGTGAAGGCAGGCTCGGGTCACGACACCCGGCAGACGAAATCGACAGCCAAGAGGCAACGCGTGAGGGAGGAAACACCGACCTGCAAGCCCGTGCCAAAGCCTAAGTATTGCATTCAGTGCGGGGTGCCATTGACGTACTTTGGATGAAACACTTTGCACGAGTGACTGATAAAAACAATGAGGGCTACGCGAGTATTTTGCGTAAGTCGTTGCAAGCTGTGCAACATACGGTACAAACATGCGTTGTATAGGCTGCTGTGCGAGGCTACATTATAAGCCAAAGGCAATGCAGCAAAATTGTTACACTGCACTATGCTCCCCGGCTTCCTTAACCCGCACTGCCCAGCGTGAAGTTTGTGAAGCCCCTCGACCTGCACAGCATCGGGAGGCTCTCGTGTAGCAGTGGACTAACAAAGCAGCTGCAACATGCAGAACTTTACAGAACTTGCCCGTGTTTTATGTATAAAGGTAGCTCAGCAGCAGAGCGAGTGGCTCGCAGTCGGTTGGTGGTGGGGGGGAGGTGATCGATACAGAACTGCCACTTTATATTTAAGCACAGCAAGCGGTTGTCCTACGGATAATAAGACGTGCCTCCACCAGAGCAATGTGGATGTGTCTAACCCCTGCCTCGGGGCTGTACACAGAAGATGAGCACCGCCTCGAGTGTTCACGAGAGCAGAAACAGTCCCGAGTCAGTCCTGAGCGACTCGGGACAGGTACTCACAGACACACACGCGCGACAGTGCCAATCCCGGGGGGGTCCAGTGCCACCCCAAATATCAGGCGCACAAACAGCGCAATGTTTCCCCACAGTCGCCCCCCACCTGCCCCCCATACCCCGCCTCAACGCGGAGTG
This sequence comes from Lampetra planeri, assembly GCF_965212315.1. NCBI lineage: Eukaryota > Metazoa > Chordata > Hyperoartia > Petromyzontiformes > Petromyzontidae > Lampetra > Lampetra planeri. The sequence continues at coordinate 13,470,324 of NC_136118.1, read as the reverse complement.
CCGTCGCAGCCCGTGGTACTCGCGAGAGGAGTCGGCTACGGCCGGGGTCGCCTTGACCCCCCGACACTCACCCGCCGCGCTCCTGCACACCACGGGGGCCGCCATCTCGAACGGAAGTTGTCGCCGCACTCCACCACCCCAACAAAAGGTTCCGTTTCCGGTTGACATCGTGACGTCACCACGCGGGGGGGGGGGGGTGACGTCCCGGCGAGCTCGGCAGGATGCTGCGCGTACAGTAACCACCGCGGCGTGACGTCACTTCCCGTGTGGACCAGGCGGCCATGTTGTTTAGTTCACGGTAAAGTTATATTTTGTATTGTTGGGTTTAGATCGCGTTAATAAGTATCATTAAACCCGACGCATCCGATTAGTAAGGTTTATTACGCAAATAAAACTTTCCAATTAGTACACCGGTGTGTTGGGGAGTAAACTCGCAACCTTTATTTTGGATATTGGTCGCGAAAGCCGACATGTTGTTTAGTTCACAGGCTGCGGCCCTGCTCTCACTGGCGTCGTGGTGGAGATGATAAAACAACAAAACTAAAGGCGCAGACGCGACGTCTCGCTCCTGCACGTCTCTCCACGTAGACAAAACAAGGATTAACGCAGCCAGCCTGTAAGCAATGCCAATTAAGACGATCGATATCGAAACTGTAGTTTAGAAAGCGGGAGAATTTAGATGGATTCTAAGCGGCAAATTCAAATCTCTATGAAAGAATGATGAATGGATGTCACCGGTGTAAACGGTGAAATAGCCATCACAGACAAATGGTGTCGTGTGTCAGGTCGGTATTTTGAGTGATGTCTGCTGAACATCCGATGGTCAGGCGTCACATCACCAAAGGATCGTTGTGGCACATTAGGAATGGGCCACTTTTAATAAGTCCTCGTGTGTTGTTGCAGTACATCAATACACATGTGTACACCAGCATGTGATGGCGGAGTTGGGACTGTGGGGGGCTGGCAGGGTTCTGTTACAAGGACCCAAAGGTTGTTTTTGATCGTTATAGAGATGTTCTAGACTTGAAGCTTTGCTTTGAATCGTGATATATTCAATTGGAGGGGTTTTAGCACTGTGCATTGTAAAGGATGACCACCTGTAGTTAATACTTGTAATGCTTAATTACCGAACCCTAATACTGTTTATTCTATAACCATGCCCCTAGAGTATGACTACTTGTAATTCTATTAATAGAACACATGTATAGTATTAAGTTGTACAATAGTGACACATACAGTACAGATAATGGATGTAAGTTACCGATATAAGTGGATAGCATAGAGACATAAGCTGTATCAAGATTGTATCAATCTTGATAAGCTGTATCAAGATCAATACAGCTTAGGATTAAAGTAATATTCGAAGTGAAGAGCAAGCGTTATTATCAAAGACGGGTTATCAGTAGTAGAATTGGGTTTAAGAGAAACTACTATTGACGAACCGGACGTGTCCACCAGTCACATGGTTAATGGCAACTCGGTTCAAGAATTGCTGACACACGTGCTGTTGCATCTCACAGGTTAACCACAATGTTTTAAATTTTGATTTAAAGCTTTCCTGACTGCAGGGATTCATATTCTTGGTTCTTTCGGTAAATATATTTGCATTATTTTATTATTTCTCTTCTATAAAATATATTACTTTATTATTTCTCTTCTACGTGACTTTACTGAAAGAACCAAGAATACACAATAAATGTGTTTGCCCTCGATTTGGAGCACCTGCCCACGTCCTTCATTTCGAGTGTGCAACAATCGGATGCCCCCCAGTAGTGAATATAACGTTCTTTATTACATCTTCTCATGCGAGACGGACTGAAACACATTGCGGTGTCTAAAATATGAGCTTAGGCGGCGTCGTTGATGCACCAATCCCTAATGTCGAGTTGTCAATTCGCTAAAATGATGTGATGGTATCCCCACCCAAACATGCACTACTGCAGACTCTGGTATTTGCTCAATACTGTATTACTTTTGGGACTGGAATTATCCAACTTGTCACGCATCATGTCCATTGAATACATTTGGAACACATTTATTCACAGTTCTCCCACAAATATGCAAATGCTAATTGCAGATTTATATTTTGATGCATTAAATTGGCTGGTTCAAATCAATCATACATTTTTCACCTCCAGCCAAAACCTGCCATGGAAATTCTTTCCCACTTAATGTCATTGTAAACCACGACATTTAACAAGCACTGTGCATGGCTCACGTTTGAGTTACAAAAGCAGCGAGTTAAAGTGGTTCAGGTCCTGGATGCAACCGACAATTGAGAATGTGGGCCACAATGAACAAATGGCATTTTATTGTTGCAAATCACTCGGGGTACACATTCTGTTAATAACAATACCACAAGTGCCAGTTTCAAGATCTGGTCATTTAATAACCCTCCTAAAGATGTAGTGCTATAACTCCCATTACTCAAGCAAGACAGCAGGCAAAAACACACCAACCCAGCTTCCTTATTAAAAATACAGTAGCTGCACACCACGTGCATTCTCACCACTAACCATTAGAACAATTAATTAAGTTAAGTGTTTACACCAATCACCGAGTACCAAACTAAATATATCCCTTTGGAATGTTCACCATTTTAAGCAGCACAATGACTGACATTTTTTTCTCCAAATGTATATCAATGCTTTGTAGAAATTGTAAGAAAGCAAGGAAAAAACGCAAACAAAAATATCATCGATGCATATTTATGAAACATGATTCAGGTACACGAGACAACTCGCTCCCCAGACACCTCTCCCCTGCACAGCCAAGACAAAGTCAGGAGGAGTCACCTGCCCCTTAACCAACAATCACACCGAACAAAGTTAATCATTTCAAGAAAGTAATTGGTGATGTAAAAAGTCAAGTGTCTCCCAGCTCGAATGAGCAATGGGGTGGTGGTGTGCTCCTGAGGCAGTGGAAATTCTACATTTTCATTAGGCAAGGACCCTTGCAACCAGAAAACATTGCATAAATTGGTACTCAATCTATCCAGGATGACAGGCAGAATAAAATTCCACTTTTTTTGTTTACCAAACTGCCTATTGTTATGAAGTGTTGATGTCGTGATCCATGGATGACAAATAAACCAATGGCTGGCTGAGCGGGTCCAGACTTAACGGGGGTGCAGGGCCTCCAGGGTACTCCACTCGTGTGCGAGGGGGAAGGCAGGCGCGTTATTTGAAGGTGATGGTCCACTGCTTGATACAGGCGTCGTGCGAGGTGGTGACGAGGGTGTGCTCGTCCAGCCACGACAGCCCGCTTACGTGGTTCATGCGGTGGCAGTCTGCCAAGAAGGGAGAGCGTAACCACGAGAGAGGTCATTGGCATGGCACTTGGGAGTGTTAGTTCGTTAATTAAATATGTAATCTTTCATCACTTGCAACAATGCGGTTCTCGGCAAACGCCCCTCCCGAGAAGCTGCACAAGGTGGCGTACGCCGTCTATAGTCTGCATTATGGAGGATTTGGTGGTTTGTAGAGAGGTCACCATGTGACATCCACTTGTAGAGGTGTGACGTGGCCGGTAGATGGCAGGATAGCAGAAAGGGTGCTATTCTAGGATTCGTAAATAGTACCTGTTGCACACCAACATTTTTTTTATTTAAAATAGCCACAGAAAGTCGCTGCTTAGAAAAATCTTGACTAAAATTTTTCATTGTCTATAATTGCATAAAGAACAACATTGCTACAGATACAGCAGCACTAGTCTGCCAACTATATTGTGTTGAGTTAAAAGTACGTAATTCTCGTGATTATATTTTCCTAAATTTTGTTTACGCAGGTTTGATTTCCAGCAGAAATCTTGAACGTATGAATCCTAAAATATAGTTAAGCAAAACCATTCTTCTAATATGTATTACACTGAAGATATTTTCAAGAGCATGCATTAAAATACAGATCTTTTTAACAACAAGAAAAGCCATAGTAGCATCATGCATGGAAAATGTTACTTCCAAGTCACCATACATGCCAGTCGCCGCCCTTATTATTTTCCTTCAGCGTGTAACTGCAGAATAAATCTTTGTTTAAAATCTGTTTTCCCTGCTTAAAATTGGCAATCGGGTAGCAACATTTCCTTGGTGAGTTTCAACCAATGGTTAAACTTGTAATAATATGCAGAGAACTGCAGCCAGCATAAGGCAGGCCCAGCATTGGTATAGGCAATGCATCACAAGGGGTCATGGGGCCGTACCTGCCATCCTGACTTTGTTGTCCATGTCACCGATCGTCCAGACGTACACCATCATGTCCATGCCACTGGAAGCCAAGTGGTGGCTGTCAGGTGACCACGCCAAGCACACTACCTTGGCATGGTGGCCATAGTATGAATTCTCCAACTGCAATAAGACACATGCACGCACACGTAAGGAGTGTGGACTTGGAGGAGCAATTTCGAGGGTGGTAATCTGGACTCATAAACCATCTCACCACCATACTGTTCTCTTTAGTCAATGAGGAATAACAATGGGGTTTTAGAATCAGAATGGTAAGCAAGAAAAACCTCAAATGGCACCGACACACATTGGGTCGACCTTGTGAAACAAGAACTTGAATAATTAAACAAGATGTAGATTTATTGCACTTGACTAAAATTATTTCAGAAGAGTACGATACGATAAGTATTTTGGATGTAGGATTGGAATAAAAAAAACCCAAACGTGAAGGGATAACAGTGCTTTATCTGTCCAAGATTTTTTGGAAAATTATCAATCACGAAAGGAGAGTCCAGTAATGAAAGTTTGTCCAACGTTTTATCTTATACATGCAAGATAATGCCTTATCTTGCATGGATATTTGACTGGGCCACCCAGAGAAACCCCACTCACACGCAGGCATTAAGTAAAATATCTGGGCAGACTGATAAGCAACATACTCACTGTACTGCATGCTATGGTGACATCATCCTGTAGGTAGGTGCGTGTCCTCAAGCATACGGGGATTTGTGCGCGATTCACAAACTCCACTTGCAGAGGCACTCAAAATTCTGAAGGTAACTACTCGCCTTGTAGCCGTCGGCCACGCTGAAGATGGAGACCACTTTGTTTGCGTCGCCCACGGCCAGGAAGGTCCCGTCCGGCGAGAAGGCCACATCCATGACTGCGCCGTGGACCGAGAGGGGCTCCACACAAGCGTCCGCCAAGGTGTTGCCCTGCACCTTGTACAAGTGCACTTTGGAGTCCTGCCCATTCACAAACACGCCGGTGCTTATTCAAGAGCTGCCGATTACCCGGGCGAGAAGTAAAGGCAGCCACTGGCTAACCCTGTGGTGTGGTGATGCGGTCACATGATTAATCGGTGCAGCCACTGTCATGCCCGAGGTTTGATGTTTGGCAGCTATGCGCAGTGCAGATATTGACTAATCTTCGAAGGCAATTTTGTGGACTTTCCTTTTTTGTGCATTTACCCATACCCTGAGAGGGACAAGTAAATGGGCATTCTGTGTTCAGTGCAGAGGGCATGTTTAAGCTTATGTGCATGCAATGCAATGCTGTTGACCCAGGTTGGATTCTTAGCTATTCACCACACAAGCATGTTGTTCATGGTTGTTCTGTATTTGCATGCATGTGTATGCATGTGTGGTGTTGTATTGTCTTTGGTGTTGTACTGCTTGTATGGCGAGCGGTTGAGCGGTGGTTAGCACACTGTCCTACGAACCCAGCGACACAAGTTGGATTCCCGCTCACGGCCAACACCAGTAACGATTATATTATCTGAACTGGTCCTGGGCCTCCCCCTAGGTTGACTCAGCCTCAAATGAGTACCTGAGACAAAGGTGGACAGGTTGACCACCCACCACCTCGTGTGCCATGCCGGCCTTCATAGGTGCTCGCGAACAGCACTTGCCCCAACAGTCTATACTGGGGATCTTTGTGTGCGTGTGGGTGGATGCAACACCTGGCCTCCAACAGCGACGGTGACCCCGTCACGGTGTATGGCGACCACCTCGGGCTCGTAGCCCGGGTTCTCCAACCCAATGCCACGCTTCTTGTCCTTCAGCAGCACAACCTGCATTCAAAATGCACAGCCCAATTGCAGCATCCTTTATTCATCCAGTTGAGCTCATGGAAAGCCATATTCTTTTGCGAGAGCACATAAATTCTGTAAATCTTTACAAAGGTGTAGATAAAAATAATGTTCACTTTTCACCTATTCACAATAATGCTGAAATCTTGACTTGAACAATTTTAATTAAAATAATAATTCACGTAATTTTATGCCCTGTGATTGGTGAACAAATGGAGAGAATCACACTGTTTTTATTAGGTTTGAGCCTCACAGGTGATGGTTCAGTGCTCCGACAAAAGCAAAGCATAGATTCCTCTCTGCCTTCTGCCTGGGCCAATAATTGCTCTCATCCCAAACACACTCAAAACAAAGTCGAACGGCGACAACGGGACTCAGCAAGGCAGAGTGGGCGTGCCGAGGGAGCGCGGTGCAGTGCTCCCTGGGACCCCTCAGCAGCGCCACTGGAGGCGGCTGTGTGGCCTCACCTGCTCGATGCAGGTTGCCACAGTGATGCCCCCAGGCCCCACGGCCACGCACTTGGGCTGGGAGTCGAGCTTCACGGCCTCCCCGGCGCTGCATACGTGCTCACAAACGCGTCTTCATGAGTCGCTTGCGTACGGACGCGCACATTGGCCTCCATACAGGTGTGCGTGTTTTTAGTAGATTTCGAATGATACAAAGCAACGTTCATGTAGGTGTTGACCAGTTTTAGTGAAAACACCACTGCCAAGACGGTTTTTATTTTATATCAGATAACAGTTAAGCATACGCAAGTTGGTGATGTACCACCTCCCCCACCTGTACGATTTCTTGTTGAGATCGGTGAAGCGCAGGGTGTCATCCATGCTGCAGGACACGAGGGTGTTGTTCTTGGGCTCCACCACCAACTTAGACACCTGGTTGGTGTGGCCGTGCCCCGAGAAGCCATCATTGACGCCAGTCTTCGCATCCCAATAATGTGCACCGAGGCGTCAAGGAGAACGTGTTGTTCCTCCAGTACAATGCACTTGCCACATTCGAGTGGCTCAGGGAGGCCAGGCGGCCCCATGGGTGAGCCAACGTCAACGTCTCGTTGCTAAAACGAGGATGAGGGTGGCAACTCATCAATGTTCAAAGCTCCGAATGAGTAGTGAAAGCTCTGCATTTATATGGTTGGGGCCAGTCTCCCTCAATGACCACTAACTTCTCATAAAGTGGCACTTTTATTGCTCACCTCGGGGAGGGGATGATGGGGTGGAGTTATAAAGCCAGCCAACCCGAGTTCCATTCCCGGCCACAGCTAGTATCAGTAGCGAGTGATGTTTTACCCGGTCACGGCCCCCCCTCCTAAAAAAAAACAAAAAAACTCTTTGGTTTTTTCGGTAAAGTCACGTAGATATAAAATAAATCACGACGTTTCGGGCACAACACAAGCGTCTATCATCAGGTGAGAAAGCATGGTCTGCTGCTGTTTTAAAAGAGTCTGCCTCAGCAGGAGACCATGCTTTCCCACCTGATGACGGAAGCTTGTGTTGCGCCTGAAACGTCGTGATTTATTTTATTTTATACCTACGTGACTTTACCGAAAAAACCAAAGAGTATGGATTCCTGCAGTCACGAAAGCTTCAAATCAAGATCTAAACAATGTTTTAGACGGATGATAGACTGAGTTGATTCCCAAATAAAATCTTAAGTTACTACAGTGCTCTAATCAAAGCACCACCAGACCTGTTCAAAGTAATATGTGAAGGAATCCTATCCAATATATAATAGCAGCATTGGTGATGTCTGCATGTGTTAAAATACTATGATTTGTGATACTTTATTAGCAATTGGGAGACTTGTATCACAGTCAAGTATCTTAGAGTCCGTTATATCCCATGGCATTGAAAACAGATTATCGTGCATTCGTCTTTTACATGTTCTCTGTGTTAGAATGACTTTGGTCCTCTCCTTCTTAATGGCTTGCTGCCAAGTCAGCGGGAGGTGATTTGTTCCCTCACGTATGTTTTTCAGGAGGTGCTCAGGCAAGGTATAGCTTGCATAACTCTTGCATTAATTCTGCTGAAGCTTCTCTTTGAGCATCGCTGCTTGCGACCCGCTATTCTAATCGGTCCTGAAGGACGTGGTTTCCCCTTTGAGACTCATCATGCTCAAGCTCGCAGTGTGCCGATAGCAATAAATCTACTTCCTCAGCCTTAAGTTACATTAACGTCCCATGTTTGCACTATAAAACACGACTATGATTTATGTCCCTGGATATAAAGATGACCATTGAGAACGTTAAGCTAAATTTGCTACAGCTACCATCATTCACTGTTGACATTTTATAATGTTGAAGTATTTTTCACCAGGGACATCTTCTTGCACAGTCTTAAGACATTTCCTAGAGGGCCCTGCTTAGAATGTTGGCGAATTCTACTTTTGCATGTGTACTGACAGACACTAAATGTATACGGGAGAATAATCTAAGCTTGGCATGAATGGGACAGAAAGGTAGTTGATGTATTACCTCCTACAGAGGCCTCAAGCAGGCATGCACCCCTTCGGTTGGACGATAGGCATCTCGTGAAAAAGCTCAGCCCGATCCACAAATCCTGATTCAAAGTTGCTGGATTGTGGGTGTGCGCTGCTATACAACACCACAATATTTCACAGTTTCAGTACCACAGCAAAAGCATTTCTACTTGTAAGCTCATTCGTGACTTCACAACATTTTACTTCAACACGAACTCTGATACAGGATTTGCCTGCCTGCCACCCCTCCACCCCAATGTCCACTTCTCATTGAGTGACAAATCGACGCACACTCTCGTTTACGTGTGCCTCCGAGCAGGATATTGATATGGCCGTCATAGCTGCCCGAGTAGATGGTAGGAGACCCAGAACCGGTGTGCGTCGTCAAGCTCTGGATGGACTTGCTGTGTCCCTGCAACCATCGTAATAAAAACCACATGCAAGAACCAAACACGGTTTAATCAGTGATACAGAAATAACATGTCATTTTATATAATGGAGCAGCTCACTCTCAGAAAAGTAATGATTACATTTTTTGCCTTGCCACAATATTTAAATTAATGGCAAATAATTGTTAAAATGTAAACATTTTATGATTGTAAAAATGTAAACATTTTAACATGTAGTTTACAAGAGACTAAACAAGTAAAATTACTGTGACATTAAGATGCTGGTCAATGCCTACCAGGCGTGACATAACATTGCTCTAATTGATTTATTAATTTGAAAAGGCAATGACAAGTCATGCGTTCGGGTTATCTGATCAAATGCCTGTTCAAGCTCGAAGTTGCTCGTCTATAGTAGAACCCAAACTTATTACCCCATTGGAATTCCATAAGGAATCATTTTTCATTGGGAATACAGACATACAATTACAGCCTTGCAGGTGCTATTCAAGACACTTGTTCAAGGATGCATTTATTACACCTTGCTTAGAGGCATTTCGATGAATCTACGTTGTAGAGTCTCAATAACAATGGGGTGGTGATGATGGCGATTATTAATGCTTGATCATGATGGCAATAATGAAAATGTTAACGATGACGACAAAGATAGCCAGGAAGATGAAAATTACAAACAGTCCCTATGACGAGTGACAATAACAATAAAGGCCATCACTGTGAATATTATGTCGAAAATTATGACAGTTTATGAACAAATCAACCAGAACGTACCCAATCTTGTCAGATCTCAAAATCTAATGAGTGTTGAGCATGGATGTTTCTTAGACGTGTGACCATCATGGCAGCAGGTTGTTATAGGCTACTTTTGTGAACGGCATTGTTTTACTGGACTTTCATGCTCCCATGTCTATGCTCCCCACTTTTACCGGTATGGTGAATGGGCCATCATTTATCACGTTTAACAAAATAGTTCTACACAGACACAAAATAATGACTATGACAGAGATAACAATAATGATTACACGATCGTAATGATCAGCAAAAATATGCATTAGAGTTTGCGGTTCCGTTGGGGTCACCTTGATGACGCGGATTAGCTTGCTGGGATTGTTGCGGTCCAGGTAGTGGATGTAGCCAGACAGGCCGATGCTCAGCAGGTGCTGGCCCTGCCAGAGGCAGCCCAGCTGCTGGTCATTGACTTCGGCGCCCATGGTGAAGGTGGTGGTGGCGCGGCCCGCGGACACGTCCCACAGCCGCACCGTGCGGTCGCCCGATGCCGACATGAGCTGGGTGCTGTCGGGACTCCAGCAAACCTGCGCCCACACACCGACATTATCCACGTGCAAAGTGTTTAGCATCGTCTTGCCAGAGTATGGACTCATGGTGTCCATTAACCAAACCCTGTGTAGATCTGTTAGTTCTGGCATGGTAACTGTAGAGGGTAATTTGGCTGTCTTGAGAATATATTTTTTGGTTAGTTTCAGTGTTATCAGTAAGAAGCATCCTACCGTGTTTGCAAAGAATGTTACAAATGTGCAGGGCGTGCACCGATTTAATCACAAGTCGAGCATCTTAATGCAGTCTTCGAGTGTTGGGTGCTGCCCATCTCCATTGGCAGCCCCAAGCGAGGGGAGAAAAATATGGTTCACTGTAGCCTGGTCAATATTATCGGAGACTGATGAAGCTAGTGTTAGCAAACTCGGAAATGACTGGGCTATTTGCAGTTTCAATAAATGACGTTGAATATCATCCATAGTCGTATATATACAATTGGTATTTTGTTATTGTGCTTGGCTCTCAAATCCTTTCGCATTTATATATAATTTTGAGCAAGAATAACATTATTAAGGAAAGGTAAATTCAGAGAGTGACGGTTGGTGTATGGGAAGGGTGGGCGGCAGTGCTGTGGTGTAGGCCGGTACGGCTTAGACCCACTAGAACGTGCAGACACAACAGACGCACGGAACAGCTGGTCAATGTCTGAGCTCCACTCAACTCAATCATGCATTAACCCCTTAATCCAACATAAAAAGCATTTGCCACCATAATCACGAATGTTATATGACCATTAATGATTAAGAAGTCCAAGTATCTGCCTGCTCAAGCAAACATTGGATTGGTGCTAATCTCAATTGGTGGCTCTGAGCCAGTTGTAACAATTATATATTTCTATAGCAATAGCCATTCTCTCCATTTCACAACCAATATTAACTTCATCCGATAGGTTCAGTTCACCCCAGACCAAAATGTAAGCTTGTGCTCGGACAATGGTTCCTCGTGACAAAAATTGTATTGATCAAGAGATGTGCATCATGTTGTTCGATCGAGCCTTTTAACAGTCAAACTGTTCAGATTTAGCATTAAATTACTAACTGAAGCCAATCCTCTTAGGAAGCCACACAAACAAAACAGGCAAGCAAATATATGCACACAGGCACAATAATGCTGCCCATCTCTTAAGTCAAGGCCACTTTAGGGAGTGTTTCACTTCGGAAAGCATCAACCATTGATGTGCTCAGGCTTAAATTATTCAGTGTTTTGACAGTGCTCCATGGCAGCCTTAAGAACAAAAGAAATGGGTGGATCAAGTCAAATGGGAAGGCTGATATCCCATCATCAGCACTTGAAAGGCTTTCGAGGTTTAGAGCTATGTTTGTCCAGTGGCTTCTGCCTCACACTCTAATAAAGTGTTAATACATTCCAAGTGTTCCTCTATTCAAATGAACAATTGGTGGTCGTCTCGTTGGTGATCCTGGGTTGATGGTGGTAGATGCTACCTTCTTATGGTGGAGGACCAGTCTCTCAGTACGGCAACTATTGTTGACTTCCTATCAAGTTTAACTTTTCAACTACATTAAGTGGATCCTGGACCCACAGCCCAGAGGTACCAGGTTTATTCTAGAACAAGGTGATTTAAAGCCCTGGGTAAGGATATTCATTCCCTAATGTTTATGTGCACCCTGCAGTAATACAGATATGCTGTAAGGCGGCAAACTAGTAAATTACGAAGGTTGGGTAGGTAAAGAGTGGGTACGCCCACCTCAATTGAATACTGGGCCAGTGTGAAAATGTTGGCTCAAGCCTCCTCAAAAGAGGACCTCAGTGTGCAGTGAAAGAGCGACATGGACAGGGTATGCTTTCACGTGACCGTCATCACAAGATTATGCAGCAATCATCACAATAAATAAGTTCATAGAATATATGGAAGTTGCACAGATCTATCGAGGGGGTAGCGGGCAGGGTGACCCCTTACCGCGTAGATGCCTCCATCGTGGGCCTTCTCGCCTCCCAGGGAGGAAACCTTCTGTCCGGAGGTCCCGTCGTATATAAAGATCTGTGACAAAAAAAACCTTGCATTGCTCAAGACTCTGTCCACGGACCCACAAAGGCACAGTGCGACTGAAATATATGCCAGGTGTTTGCTCCCTCTTCAATAACGCAGCCACACTTTAAAAGAGAACAGTTTTTTTTTGTATAGTTGCCGATGCAGAATAAATGGAATGCGTCGATGATTATACTGCCACTTCTCACAGGACCAGCAAGAAAACCAAATGAAAATAGCAGGGATCTGTTGCCACTGATAATGCATTTATTCTGTGGACCCCGAACAAACGCATTACTCTTTCGCAACCATTATAAAGCTTACCAACATTGGTTCTGTGGCCTATTGTTGCTCCTGATAATTTCCAGAGCCCCTTAAATGAACGCATACACTTGCTTATAGGACATCACAGAAGAAAAAGCATTATGAAATTCCAACGTTATACCGTGACATCCACAGGTGAGAGGGTGTGTAGTAAAGGTAAATGAAGCCTAATGCCATAGCAATGTCCATTTGTAGTCACTCAACACCTTGACCGTACCTGTCCATCTGCGCCGGCTGTGGCAAAAAAGTTGCCGTTGGGCGAAAACCTCACACTGTTGACAAAGCGGGAATGATCCTGAAAAACAGGTAAGGCGTGCAGAGGAAAGTTTAATTAAAATACTTACATGATTACATGAAAAGTGTTTTCATGCTCAACAGAGCAATGGGGAACCATTGGCAAAATTGAGCCAGGAGAAAATTCTACATTTCCATGTTGAGGGCCAATCTCTCCACAGGAAGACCGTTAATTGTCCAGAACTTGGTATTAATTTTATTGATCCAAGACTGATTGTGTGTTGCATCGTAAGACCCTGAACGATGGAAAGTTCGGGAAAGGCCTTTATCCACCAGTAGATTGATCATGCCTGATGATGAGAATTTCACACGCCAATATTGCTAAACTGTGAAATGAATTACTCCCTTAAATACGAGATCAATTAACTGCTGAGTCTTTATTTAGACTGGAGGAATCCGATGAGGAGCAGGTCAGAAAGGAGCAGGTCAGACAGACCTGCTACTGTTGGGTGTGCTGCTGATGGCAATTAAGTTCACAGTAGATCTTGACCCTTCATGGAGCAACTTCCGATTAAGAACAAGGACATGACGCAGCAGTGGAAGGGAGGCTGTGTACCGACGTGGTGAACTGGAACTTGAAGGGCGGGCCCTGCAGGAAGGCAGCGTTGTTGTCGTCACTGCCCGTCACGAGGCGGTACGGCCGCGTCTGCTTGATGTCCACGCTATTGATCACCTTGCTGTGGCCCACGATTTCACCCACCGAGGAGCCAGAGTCCCACAGAAACACGGCGCCAAAACTGCACGCAGGAGTAGCCAGGGAAAGTAGCACGATGGGGATGAAGAGGAAGACAAGGATGAATGGGAGCAGTTGCCGGCACAGGTTTGTTACTGCCAAACGCTGCGACTTGTACTACTTTACGCCATGGTGCGTTTATGAATCGGCATATGCCCATACTCAATCCTGTGTAGAGAGGTGGGCATCTCAGCTGGCAATCCTGAACCAATGGTGCAACTGTAATATTCATATGGCCAGGGCCAGTCAACTCTTTAGTACATCCCACTGCTAGGTTCTCACAAAGTCGTACTTTTCGATTTAAAGCTTTCGTGACTGCAGGGATTCATCTTCTTGGTTCCTTCGGTAAAGTCACGTAGAAGGGAAGTAATAAAATAAAAAAATATTTTTATTATTTTATTACTTCCCTTCTACGTGACTTTACCGAAGGAACCAAGAAGATGAAAAGTCGTACTTATTTTATCAACCACAAATAAATGAAAGGTTAAGCCAAATTTCTAGTTATAATGTGTGTTCTTTGGTATAGTGTCATGCATCCAGATAACTTAAAATGTATATTTATAATCTAATAATTGTAATAGTTTAAACAACAAAAAGACAAAAGTCTCTAGCTTTTCTGAAGGGTTTGTGTCAGGGTTAGGATGTTGGGGAAATCTTTTGAGTATATTTGCACACTAGGAAATCGGAGAACCCGGTGAAAGCTTCAAATCACACCGAGAATACTCAAAACCTCAAGACACAACCTTCCGGAAACCTATTCCCTTCACTACCAGGCACGTGCATATTTCACACATCGTTGCTCTCACGCCCTGCACGATCCTCGAACGCGACTAGCTAGTCAGTGGATCGCACGTACATCGTCACAATGCTCTTTTGTTTTCAGTTTGTTCTCTTTCCCCTGCACCCCCAATTAGCATAGTTGGCTACGTACGGTGTGAAAGAAGTTCAACATACATACACGTTTTGTCAGTGTTTTGTTTAAAGATAGAAGAGTGTAAATTATTTTTGCAGCAACTGGGCTACTCCACGAGGCTCACTTCTCTCGCCCCTCGCCGACCACTGCAATCCTCTTGGAGTCCTCGGTCCAAGCGATGTCCTTGATGCGGCCCGCGAATGGCTGGTACTCGTACTTGAGGAGGTGCTCCTTCTGGGTCGTGTCCCAGATGCGCACCTTGCCCGAGGTGTCTGCGACAAAGCGAGATGCGTGTCACCGATACCGCTACCACACGACACACGCTGACAGAGCAAGGCACACAAGGAGCGGGCGACGTGGGGATAACACAAGAGCCACTGCCCTTTTCGTCGAGTGATTGTGGGAAGAGCTTACATCAACATGTTTATCCCATCAACAATGTAGTAATGGCTACTCAACCATTAAGGATGCGGAAAATGAATATAATAACGTTGGCCTTAATGTAGACCCTTGAGTAATGTCACTGCACATGGCATTGGGCAAGACTAACCTCATTATCCCAGATATTCTAGAAATATATTACCAACACAACAGCGTGACCTAATGATTCCGTGCTTGCAATACCTCGGCTTGAATGTTTGAAGTGTGAATACCATGACAATCCCCAATTTCTGGTGTTGTTTGTTAGGAACTTCACTTGATACAGGGTTAGGGTTAGCAATTTTTCTTGAGCCCAAAATCAAGCCAATACTGATCATTATTTCATCATGAAACAGTGATCTCACATCAGAGTTGCCTATTTTGGCTTGCAATAGTTGCATACATGTGTCAAGAAATCTGCCATGTGTGTTAAGAATCTTATATTTTATAACACACACATTATTTTTATGATTTTTTCTATCTACGTGGCTTTACTGAAAGACCCAAAGAATACGAATTCCTGCAGTCACGAAAGCTTTAAGTCAAGATTTGATACAACTGTATAAGGTATTATAGAAAAAGCCACTGATCAAACAAGGCGATGAAAGAATCAATGAACATTCTGACCACGGTCCCTCCCTCTAGAGAGCCAGGCAGCCTTGCACATTTGTCAGCCAGCCAACCCTGATGTGATGCATGGCAATAAATAGCGCCTTTGAGCGGCCTGTTATGGCCGGACATTGGAAGGCTGCAGCACGGATGCTGAATACCATATAAGGTTTATCAAGAGACAATTCAAACCTCCGAGAACCGACCGCATTTTTTAAAAGTATTTGATTTAAAAAAAATCAAACACTTCCGTTTTGTGCGTAAACTTGGCCACATTAAGAGACTTGGCACATATCAATATCTATATTAATCACAAGTTTTGTCATTAAAACTGATTAATTCACAGAAAACACATTCGGCTAAGATTTTGGACCGTTTTTCCATCATCTTACTCTGCATCAGGGACTTTTTCCTGAAACGTTAGCCTTTTGTATATTTTCTAAGGCAATGGGGGTAATAATGTGGCAAGCTTTTTTGTTGTATAAAGTTTCTGCACAAGAGAGCCCAATTATATTTTTGTAAGGAAATCTGTGGACACTGGTGTTGTGTAGTAGAGAGATGCAGTGGTGCTAACCTCCAGAGGCGATGTAGAAGCCACTGGGCGCATATTTGGCGACGGAGGTGGAGTGCGCGTGCTCTGTGTACACGTCCGCTATTGCGGGGTTCTGTGCACAATGATCGTCGCACAGGGAGACGTAAAACAACAGGGCAAGCAAACAGTCAGACTGCTAAACACACAGCAGCCTAATTTATCACATAGTCGAAAGATGGAACTCGGCGAAATAACAAATGCAGATGTTGGAACAGAGAACAAGGCTAAAAACACTGAGCACATGCAGCGAGGAAGTGCACATGTGGAGAAGCAACACAACAAGCAGAGAGAGCGGGGTAATGTTCAAGCAATTATGTAGAAAGACTGCAGAATACACAGCATGGAAATGCATACTTAAGAGGCAGCAGCAAATACAGAGACGAAACAGTTGCACAGCTGTTACATGACACAATAAGGTTTAGAGGGACAGCAACACTCACGCGAGTCGAGTAAACATTCGCGAGTAGTCAAACGTCTCGTGTAACCGTCAGCTCCACAAGGCACTTGCACAATAAACACGAATCACCTTACACAACGGGAATTTCCCAGACGGTACAGTGATTTGAGCACTCTGCTTACAATCTGAAGGCTGTAAGTTCAAATTCTGGTCGGGGGTTGACCGAACACTTCATGCCTGAGACCACTTGGGAAGAGTTTAACGGTGGCCTTCGTATGGAGGGAATGGCTGCTCGCAACAGGAATGTGAAAATGTGCACCACTGGTTTAGTGCTGTCAACGGAGTTCAGTATCGGCACTTGCTGGCTTGAGTCAGGAAACCACTGATTTTTTCACTGACCCCGTGAGGTCCATTACAAAACACGAACCACTTTCACTGCACCTCAATGTTGCGGATGATGACGCTGCGCCCATTGGTGTAGAGGAAGTTGACTCCCTTGGGGTCCCCACCCAGCACCTTGGGCACGCCACGTTCCACTTGTGGCAGGCAGGCAAACACACTGTCTGAGGGCGGCATGGTACGCACAGCGGCTCAGGATATGGGCAAAACAACACTGCAGGGGAACGGGGGGCAGGCACTGGATACTGTGCCCTTCTTTCAGATGCTTGCTTCACAGACACCCAGTGCGTCGACGAGACACGTAAACTGTGCCCACATAGATGCAAGCAATATAATCACTGCGGTGCTGTGAATCGATTATGTCAATCACAATAAGGTCGTAAATTCAAATAGCAGTGATGTTAACGGGCACTAAGGCTGGCGCATGGCATACGGTTGGGGTGGTGTGGCCAGCAACTTGCATGTATTCTGCCTGTCCTTGTGTGCACGGTGATGACGGTTGCACAATGCACAAGTTACTCAATCAGGACAGCGTTTACCAAAGAATGGGCCAGGTCAAGTTCAAAAAGTAATTGTTACTCATGTGTATGGCCAAACACAGGGACGGTAACGCAGCAGGAAAACCATTGCAGAGAATACACTTCAATTAGGGTTCATATCCACAATATCCTGCAAATGAAAACAGCTGCAGACTTTGGCCAGATTTAGTTTAAATGACATTGCACAAAGGCAAACCTGTCTCAGCAGACTTCTGTAACGACTTCATTTGATTAATACACTTAATCAAGGGTGACAAGAGCGTGCAAAATTAGTTATGGGTGCAATTTTGGAATGCGTGCAACCTAAACGTCGTGGGAGAGGAAATGGATGAATAGAAATCAATATTCCAGCCAGTAGCCCCGCAAGCCTTTTTAAAATGCTGACCACGGAATCAGTAGTGGGCCAATGCTTACTCGAATTGAAAAAACCCCACTGTATTCACGTACCACGTAATATGGTTGTGGGATGGACTTAGCCAATCACTCTGGGGCTGATAAAATTAGCACCACTTTGGAGGGAAGGCAACAGGAGTAGTCCTATGAAATTACCAATTCCTGACATCAAAATGTGAAAAGTCCACCAATGGAGATGATTGCAACTTATATATATATATTTTTTAGAAGGAAACAATTTGACTTGTATGGGACATAGCATGGGATTTTAAGGGACATGAGGGTTGGTAAAAGAGCAAATAGGCAGTCCGTTTGAAACATGACAAGCAAGCAATGGGAACAAGGCGCACTATTCGCAGCATTTGTCAACTGTACATTAGCACTGAGCATAATTACTGTTCGACTGGACATAATGCGGCTTGGCAGCACAAGGGTCACCAAGCACAGTGAGGCACAGAAACAGGAGCGGTGTGCGCAATGCAGTAAACCTCTAGAGACAGTCAGGACGTCACACGCACAAAACACAGCCCATGTGATTGGCCAGCTGTTTAGCGCTGTGAAAAGCAGCAGCTGATGCTTTCACTGCAAGTTTATTAACCAGCCGTAATAACAAAAATGTATGTCTCCCTACTCAAGCGAGTGTAACGTGGTGTGCACATGTCACTTTGTGGACCTGGGCTAGTGGTGGCAATTCCACATTCCCAGTCTTTCATTAGCACCTACTGCTGTTACCCCAAAAGAGGCACTACCCATTTCATCAACCTCCCAAAGCAATCATGGGGCGAGGCAATGCCCAAATGGAATAATACCAGCAATATTAATTATCCTTCATTGGATCCAGGAAAACCCTGTGTGTGCTTCACTGTATTCACAAGGATACTACATGAGCAATGTATCTCCAATTCCACATTTAATTTAAAAGGAGATAACTGGAGTACAATTAAGAACTAAATACAAGAGGTAAACTAAAACATCTGCATAGATAGACCAGCAACCTAGTTGCTCTAGGTGTCATATTGGCTGTCGTGAAGCTCAGCGGACTAGGACTCTCACGTGCGATGACCTCTGCACAATTCAGCAACACCAGCTCCAAAATACTGCATCACATGCACGTGGAACCACACATGAATGCATGTGTGTATGTATGTTGAACTTCTTTTGCACCATACGTAGCCAACCGTGATAATCGGGAGGAGCGGAACACTGAATCCCATCACCTCATACTGCGAGCCCGAGTCTCATCTCCTGCTTAAAGGAAGACAACTCGAGGCACAAACAATTGTTAACTGATATAAGTACCTCGGCTATGCACTCCAGGATATCCAATCATCAGTTTCAAGGTGCATGAATGAGAAATTAAAATGTTTGTGATGTTAGGCGTTCTCCAGTGACATCCCCGGAGAGATGCATGTCATTTATAGCAGCAAAGAAATAGCAATGTAACTGGAGCATTTCTGAAAGGGAATTAAATGGGTTTTTTAATAACTAACGTTAAATATAATAATATTAGACAGTCCAGGACCCACAGTTGAGGTATCTACAAGCTAATAAATGTTAACTTTTTGTGGCTAAGTCGATCTAGAACACCCATGACATGCAGTGACAGGGCCTTCTCTTGCACTGCAAATTTAAGGCTGTGCATGTGGCTACGAACGGTGCAAAACAAGTTTAACGCACAAACGTGTACTTCGAATTGTGCACGGTACATTGTGAGGCTGCGGGTAGTTGTGCGCAGTATAGATGACCGTGCACTGCACAATGAGGGTGTGAGTAAAAGCGTGCGGTGTATAGTGCACTGCAGATTGTGAGGCTGTGAGCAATCCAGAGGAGTGTGTTGTGGACTGCAGCATGTTGTGAGGCTGCGAATGAAGCGTGTGACGTGTGGTGCACTGCCGCCTTGCGTGCGCAGATGGATTGTGGTTTGATACGCTGCCACAGCAGCTTCCTCAAGTGCAGGGCCAGACCGCTTCTCCTACAGAGTGACCTTCCCACTGACCTTTACAACCACCACCCCTCCATTACCCGTGCAATACCCCTGGTTTCAAACCAACATATCTACCTGAGATTTGGACAAACACAACTTTTTGCCACAACTCTCTACGCTGTGACATATTTCCCTTACATTTTTTGGGCGAATGGAAAAAATATATTGCCGAGAAGCCTTCAGAGGTGGAGGGAAAATACAAAAAATCAATTACGTCTCTTGCATGTGGACCGTCCACCACCACTGGCTCCTGGTCACCGATGAAGAGTAGGGCAGCCTCAACGTGTTTTAACTGCTAGTCAGACCGGGACTGGACTTGATAACCATTTAAGCAGCAGCAGTTGTTTTTACAATTGTGGTTGAAGCAGCATATACTGTACACAGTCTTCACCAAATACCAATTATTACCAACAGGCAGTTTAGCCCAGCTTGACCTTGCCAGTGAACACAACAGCACCTAGTTTTTGTCGCTTTTCCACTCATGACAGGAAGTGAGAGTATGAACACTAAACGAAAGGCTTCAGAGGTAGTAATAATAATAATAAAATAACTTTAATGCACACAATTTCGCAAACCGACTCCACAATTCGAGTGCGAGTCGGAGACTTTGGAAACCCAGTTACTCAATTTGGTCACGGCATGCACACAACACCCTACACTCTTGCAAGCAAGTGCAGTACACATTTGGGTGGTGACTGCTTGTTCAAAGTTTCCACAGCACATTATCAGGCAGCTGAGATTTCATTCAGATTTCATTCAGACCGGTGAAACCCTAAACCTCGAAGCACGGACACCCATCCGTCTTTAGTCTCCCAACGTGCAGTGCACAACAAGCATATGCAAGCATTGTGCACCTCCAATTGGCACGGTTGGGTTACATACAGTGCGGAATAAGTTCAACATACACGCATGCACAGACTGTAAAAACACAAGTGCTGCTCTGTGAAGAAGTCTAAGCATTTACAAGTGTTTCCTGTACAGCTACAAATCAATGATTATTTAAGTAAACAATTAATAATCAAGAGGCATTTTGCATTGTTCAATTAAATAATCAAATAAATCAGTTCATGTAATTATAGAAATACATTCTTTTCATAAAAAGGCCTAAACCATCTGTTTTAAGTGCAATGTAGTGAGTTTCCAGACCTTTGGAAAGCAGACGGGCAAGCATACCGAATTAAAAAGCCTATCTATATGTAATACAAGTTGAATAAAAGATGGATTCCAGAAGTCGCCTCAAACGAGCTTTATTACATATATAACCGACTGTAAAAGCTAATCTATTATTTCAGCAGTAGCTTTCTGTAATATTTTTTTAAACCGATTTGTTGGAAATTATAATTTACATCGTGCATTTTACGAAGAAATGTGAACACGTCCAACAAATAAAAATCACGTGAAAGGTGTGTGTCAAAACGTGATTGCATGTCACAACAGGAATGAGGAATTTCAACCATGGGCTCGAACTGAAGATAAAACATGGCCCTCGCACTTGCCGAAGCATGGAGACAAGTTGGGGTTTTTTCCCCCCACCGAATCTAACTGTATGCACATTCGCGTTTCAATTCCACACACCTTGTGTGTACACATCCTGCCAAGTGGCTTTTTGTGAGTGCATTTGGCTCAAATGGAAAGTTGCGAGTTGTAATTCTGGCACAGGTTAAATTCACCATCCACCCCCCACCATCACGTTGGGGTCAATAACAGGAGTACAACTCTGTATAAAATTAACAATCACCGTATTTTATGGCATTCACACCCTGGTTCAGCACTTCAGATCTGCTAATAGGAAAAGAGACAATTCTTTTTTTTAATCAATGTTTTTAAAAAAACTCCTTACAGAGTAACGTACTGCAAATGTTTCTTCATATTTCATAGGCAAATAACCTCCCAACGGCACGCAAGGCATTTGTAAATGAAAACCTTTACTTCAACGACTGTACACCCAAGCCGTGACATTCTCAAAGCATTGCCAGCCAGGCTGCCAACGCCCATTCCCAACAACTGCCCGACCCTGCTCAGCCAACTACAACCACCACAACCACCACACCCTGCAGATTGGTTTACAGAGCTGCACTGCCTTATTTCATAATGGCTTCTGGGTCCGACTGCGTGATTAACATGTGTCGTAAACCCTCAGCCACCCGACAAACGTAATGAATACGTTATCACGTGAATAAACATGACCAAGTATTACTGATTACGCACACCGGTGTGTTTGAGAGCAATTCATAACTTGGAACAATTTGGTACGACGTTTCGCTGTTAGTAGCAATAAGCTTCGTCACGCAATTGCCCGATTACACATTTTACTTACGCGATCGGACACAAACAAACAATCTATCGTGAATCATATTGGTCGCAAAACCCCTACGTGTTAAATAACAAAAAAGATACACTGCCAGTAGTTAAGACATCAATTCGCGACAATTAGCCCGACCCCAGGCGTGTCAACGGCAGCATACCGAATGGCATCAGTCATTCATTAAACTGCTCGACTCATCCACTCGTCACCGATCGTGAACCCCTGAATAACCCGGGCAGACACTTTTGGACGATGATACGGAAACGTTAAAGAGGCCCTCCTCCCCCCCCCACCCTCTCTATATGCCGTCGCACTGCAACTGCGGAGTGCCCTACTCTAACATATATAGCTCGCTGTTATATATAGATTATATATTTTGGTAAATGCATTTTTCATACATGAAGTCACTCGAGCAATAGAGGCACGTAGGAACGTTGCATATTGTTCTGCATCTGCAGACTCTTAAAGAGTTGCAGTGAAAACTGTGGCAGGTGCTCGGATAAATAAAGCCGAGGTATTGACACGGCCGTGTCAATGAGATACCACATCAGAGTTTATAGGTTTCTGAAGTTTATATTTCCTGTAGGATTGGATGGCTGCAAAGTGAACGGGAAGGCGGGAAAACCTGTTACCAGTTTATTTAATACAGCTCAATCGCCAGTGAATAAGCTTATGACACAATAGTGTCTGGTAACTCGCACAAGGTGAAATTACGTTGAAACAGAAGGTACTTGTGACACGTCCTTTGAGAGTCTAGTAAGATACCGTGTTCCACATCCTTTGAGAGCTCAGTAAGATATACCATGTTACATGTCCTATGAGAGCTCAGCTTGGAGCGCTGCTCATGAGCACGATAATCATCTTTGGACCCTGACCACCCTCCATCCCTCCCTTCCATCTCTGTCCAAATGGCCGCCTCAGCCCTCTGCTTCTCACACCTGAACCCACTGCCTCCTTGCCCAGCCTTTATACCCCCCACCCCTTCCATCGACTTCGATTTCCACTTACATCAACAGGTTATGATGAACAGGTTCAATTGTTTTGCACAATGTGACCCACCCGGGCCCCACCTGCCACCACCCCCGCGTTTGATCGTAACGGGGGATTGGTTATCGTGATCAAAGGCGTCTTGTCCTTTACAATCAAACGGGTTGTTGGTATACACCTGCAGACAACCTTTACAATTGCAGCCACCACTCAAGCAATCGATGTTTAGCGAAACGTATCGACCCCATTCGTGATGCCGCTCAAGTCGCCGTCTCAATTTAGCTGCCTTATCCATCGAGTGGCTGCTGTATTTGTGAAACTTGTGCTTGTTAAAGAGTGTTGGGGGGGGGGGCAGGGATAGACCTGACGCCTGTTACACTACGGCCACTTACCACAACGTATTTATATCGGTGGGTTTAGACCTCCTCGACAGGAATGTGAGAAACTGCGAACAGGAAGCCCATCGGCGGCCTCGTGAGCAGATCATTCTCAAACAAACACTCACATGACTCGCATGTTGTACTGTTGAAACTGGGCGACAAACATCATCCACGATAGAGGGGGTTGTGTGTGTGTTGGGTTAGGTCGCGTAAAATATAAATGTGTCGTGAAACCCGCCACCACCCGACACAGCCAATTAGTAAGGTTGGTCACGTAAACAGAACGTGGTAGTTATGTTACTAATACAGCAACACAGGCTGGTGCGTTGGAGAGTAAAACCCACACACATTGACAATTCGAGTACGGTGACGTTTCGCCAGCAATCACAACGACCCAGCGTCAGTCGACAGCCACATTCTGTGGAGGAATCCTCTCGTTTCGTTGTTAAAGGGACGGGGGGTGTCGCGACCGACCATCATTCACGGATACGCGGGCGCGGTTCTGTGCGACGAGAAGTGGTGAAGGCGAGAGGCGAGGGATACCAAAAGCTCGGGGCTTTTACACTTAAACGCAGCAGCATACAATCTCAACAACCCCACCGCGATGTTGTTAGACGAAGCCGAACAACAACAAGCTGCACGTTTCCGCTCGTTCAATCGAAGTCCACGTCGCCGATATTCGACTAATCCGCGCCCTGCGGATTTCGCGGCTCTGCCACACAAACAACAACAACGGCTCTGCCACACAAACAACAACAGCAGCAGCAGCTGGCTGCGTGCGGACGCCTACTTCATCGCGATTCACGTAGCGTGCCATTTAAATCAGTGCCGGGGGGGGAGAAGGGACATCAGCTAAGACGTCGGGTTTTAACAAAAAAATAAGGAAACGCGATGTTTTTGTTGTCAACGGAGTCACCAAGTTTCCAGGTGTGCAGTCGTACGAGTTGGGATAATGAACGCTTTGTAATAACAACACCACACGTCTGCATCCTCATTCTGAACCAAATACCGTGCATTGTAACAAGGGGGGGGGGCGATGTTTGTCCTGTGGTGCGATACTTTCAGTCGATTGTGTGAGTTTTAGTCGAATGAAATATTTTTCGACCGAAACATAGAAATGAAACTAAGCGATTTATACGTGCACAGTACAGTACAACAATACACAAACATCATCACGTTTTTCGTTAACACATAGCAAAAAGTATCGAACATTGCAGATTGTTGTATTTCTTCGGAACAGTGAAGACAGATTCCCTTACAGATGCAGCCCATACTTGCTGTAGTCTAAACGTCTTACGCGTTAAATAAACCAAAACATTGGTACAGTATACGCTTTATGTCGTAACCCTAATAGACACATCCGTCCCTTTCTAAGCACGTCCCGTGATTAACTTGATTAAATCAACGATAAACCGAGGAGTTATCGTCGACAACCTCAACTCAGTGGCTACAAAGCAACGTATTTCACCGCAAAAACACGGAGCAATAAACACGCGCGGGCAATGAGCCGTAACATGGGGGAAGGGGGCACTCGCTGCGCCCGGCGCTGCCGGCCAAGGCGTCCCCCAACTCGGCCAGCCCCGCTAGTCGAGACCGGCGAATGACCTCGGGGTAGTTAAATCGCGCAGGCCTCACCCCGTTCACCGCCCCGCGGCACTCACTCAGCTCGTAGGGCATGGTGCTCGCGGCGTGGCGAAGGAGCCGATTCCCCCTTGAGCTGTCGTGAGGAGAATTGAACGAGAGGAGGATGCGGCGTAAGAGCAGGAAGAGCACCACCACCACGAGCACCGGGCACACTGCGGAGCGACTGAGGCGCCGCTTTCACAGCCAGACCGGCGGGGGGGCGGAGGGGGGAGGGAGGGCCGCGCCTCGACCAATCGGCGGCGTCGTCACGGCCGCTCTACTCGGCGGCCATCTTTGTATGGGGTGGTTGTGGTGGGGGGAGGGAGGTGGTGGGGGGGGGGGAGGTGGTGGGGGGGGGGGGGTGTGGTGGGGGGGAGGGCGGTGGTGGGGGGGAGGGAGGTGGTGGGGGGGTGGTGTGTTGTGGGGGGAGGTGTGTGGTGGGGGGGGGTGTGGTGGAGGGAAGGTGGTGGGTGGAGGTGTGTGGTGGGGGGGTGGTGTGTGGTGGAGGGAGGGAGGTGTGTGGTGGGGGGAAGGGAGGTGTGTGGTGGGGGGGTGGTGTGTGGTGGAGGGAGGGAGGTGTGTGGTGGGGGGGAGGGAGGTGTGTGGTGGGGGGGTGGTGTGTGGTGGAGGGAGGGTGGTGGGTGGAGGTGTGTGGGGGGAGGGAGGTGTGTGGTGGAGGGAGGGGGGGTTGGTGAACCGCGCCCCTGAGAACTTCTGAACGCGGCAAAGTTTTCAGAGAGTTCAAGTTCATTTATTAGGTATAGCCCTGTGAGCCATTCAGCTCTTGAATCGGGTGCAACCGCAACAAACA
The DNA here is from genome assembly GCF_965212315.1 of Lampetra planeri. Lineage (NCBI taxonomy): Eukaryota > Metazoa > Chordata > Hyperoartia > Petromyzontiformes > Petromyzontidae > Lampetra > Lampetra planeri. Next base: position 13,444,388 of record NC_136118.1, on the reverse strand, counting down.
AAAAACAAAAACATGAACAAAAAACAGAGAGCGTGACCCCGGCGCTCGTCCGCCAAGTATGAGAGTGTGTCACCCTCTCTGGCAATACAAGACGTGTTGAGATTTCGATTTAAAGCTTTCGTGACTACAGGGATTCATATTCTTGGTTCTATCGGTAAAGTCGCGTAGAAGGGATGATGATTGCTTGTGTTGCAATCGAAACGTCGTGAGAATTTTAATTGTATTGTTTTTATTATTTTATTATTTCCCTTCTACGTGACTTTACCGAAAGAACCAAGAATAGTTGTTGAGATGTTCAAACGCCAAACAGAAAAAAAATTTTTGCAAGGAATCGCGTCTGCGTTAACCACGCCACAGTGCTTGTTGGTGAGCGTGCAAACAAACACGTGCTCTGGTAGTAATGCTACATGGCATTGCCTTTGAAGCTGATTGGCCTCCCACCGGAGTTTGCGAGCACAACTTTGTCCCCTGGCCAAGGTGGCTGCGGCACCGCTTCGCCTCTTTGGGTGTCCCCCCCCCCCCGTGTCGATGGGCTGAAGGCGCCACTCGGCCTCTCCGCGGCTGTCTCTCTGAGCACGTGCGTCTGCCCCCAGGGCGACGACCAACGAACGGCGGCCGCGGGAGCGGCGAAGAGATTCGCTGCCGATTGCCTCGGGGGCGTCCCGTAGACGCGAAGCGACTCGGAGCTCGCGCGCGTCCCGTGCCCATGTAGGGTCGCAAAGTCCGGCTACACGCCCCCACCCCACCCGCGACGGTGACGTCACAAGGGATGCCAGCCCCCACCCCCCAACCCCTGTCGGCCCACCACTGGGGCTATGGCTTCTGAGATTCCGGGAATTTTTTTTAAAACGTTTTTGAGATGAACTTGCAACAAGGCGATCATGAGCGTGGTCGTGTAGAATGAAGGTCGTAACAACACAGAGCGGCAGATAGTACGTCTGCTTCACAGACATATAAGTCCCTCGATGTGGCAAATAAAACGTGTTTCGTTTACAGATCTCATCGGGGGCCGTCCATAAATGACGTCACGCACCTAGGGGGGGGGGGGGTCAGACATTTGTGACGATGTGTGACGAGGGGGGGGGGTTGAGAAATGTGACTTCACATCAAAATGCGCAACTTTAAATAAATATAGACAACACGTTCTACTTAATTAAATAGACGTTTTAATAAATGTTTCTCCTACAACATCAGAGTGGAGCGCCACATTAAATACGCACTACAATGACAATAGTTTAAAGCGATTTTAAGCATGTTTTATTTTCAAAATGGAAATATGGTTTTGGGGGGGGGGGGGCAGAGCTTTGTGATGTCATATTTGAGGTGGGGTCTGACATTTTGTGACGCCGTGTGACGAGGGGGGCGGTCAAAAATCGTCCAAAATCGCGTAGAACATGTCTATTTATTTAAAGTTGCGCATTTTGATGTGACGTCATATTTCTCACACCCCCCCCCCGTCACAAATGTCTGAAACCCCCCCTCCCCCTGGGTGCGTGACGTCATTTATGGACGGCCCCTTATGTCGGTTGAAGTTACACACAAAAACCCAGATACGATGTCCTATTCTGGTGATGGAAGCAAGTCTGGACTGCGGCCGAGATAAAAAAAAAATCAACTTCTCATACAAGACCCGACCATCGAACCTCTCGGTTTCAACCTTCGACGCAGCCAATGTTCGACCATCGACCGAATCAGTACCGGGCATAGGCGATGCAGCCACCTGATGCACAAATGGCGCATCAAAGATTCGACGGCCTGCGAGTGAGGGCATGAATTCCAAACCATCGACCCACATCGTAAACACTCCGCTGCTGCTACTGCAGTCTTCACTCATTTCAAGGAGAAATGGACGAGATCCACTCTGCGTCTTAACAGACAATTGAGTGGTCGACAAATCTAAAATTACATCTGTCTGTTGCCTGATGAAGCCAGTTGTAATTACTGGTGAAACGTACTCAGATTGTAAATGTTGTGGCTTGGCTCTCCAACACACCGGTGTGCTGTACTTGTGGCGAATTGGCACGTTCTGTTTACGTGACAACCCTTACTAGTTGGCTGTGTCGGGTGGTGGCGGGTTTAACGACACATTTATTTACTCGATCTAACCTAAACAACCCTGTATTATGAAATCTAAAATTACATCTTTAATCTATTAATCCATACGAAAGAAAAACTATTCTGGTAGTTTACGGGGATATAGGAAATGAAGGAAACATTTGCAACTTCACTCGTGAGGATTTCTAATATTTGCAGTTTTTTTTAATCTAGAGGTTTTATGGGATTCTGAAAGCAGACGGATTGCTTTGCTGGCTGAATACGAGGCCTTCAGCAATGTACAATGCAGCCCAATGGTACACACACACAAACCACCACGTTCTTTGTGAACTTTATTTGGCTTTAACAATGTTACTTCTTGTAACAATGTTACAAGAGGGCGGAAGGGTCTCCACAAGAGGGAACTCAAAAGAGCCGATTGTAGAGTACCTTGACCTACTCTTCCATGCTCGCCAGACGTCTTGAAAGAGATGGAAGTTACCCACGCTCTACCCCACCACATTTGGCCCCGGTGTACCTATTTATACTAGTGCGTGGACAGAGACGGGGGATTTAAGGAACTTGCACCGTTGTTTCAACTGCCGCTCAGGGAAATCGAATCAAACCGGTGACCTTTGGATTGCAAGTTCAGTGTGCTCACCATTAGACGTCGGCAATTTGTATATGATATGTAATTTATGATAGCGGATTAATATAGCCCACAGCCACCAATCTGACACTTGGGACGGGTTGATTTTGTAAACGTCAGTGATTTAACAAACATATGAGTCATTCTATACGCAGCATGGACGGCAGGCGTGGTTTTGGGATACACTTTGTTAAAGTGGCCACTGCAAAACCAGCTTTAAATACTCTTGAAGGCACTGCACACCAACCGCCAATGAAAACATTTCTACAATGCGCTAGAGAGTTTGATTGTTATATTTCAGCATTACAGTTAAAATACAAAACATGTGGCAATTTTTTTTTTACCAGTGTTATTTCAAAGCATGTTTTTACATTGGGATTGCTTTGGGATGTTTTTAAAGCAATGTTGTTACACGTGTCCATAGCATCATGGTTTGTGATGTGCCCGGGATAAATTCCAGCTGATGTATATAATTTCTTCTCAATTGCTCACCTCAAATACAGGCAGACACCGTGCGCCTGGAAAATTGGAATTGGGTTGCAACAAATGACACCCATACAGAGATATGAAAATATATTTGTTTATTATAAAAAAAAATAACAAAATGACATATTGTATCAAAGAGATGTTATTTACATTTATCATATCTGCAAAATACAGCTTTTTTGGGTTAGATCGCGTAATCTACACGATCTAACCCAAAAACGCTGTAATTTACACGATCTAACCCAACAAAAACCCGTATTATGGATGATAAAGGTCGCGAAAGCCTACGTGTTAAACTTATCATATCTGGCAAACACTTGAGGCTAGATTTACATTGTTCACTCGTGTAACATTGTTGCAATTCCCTTCCTGCTACCGTAGTACTGATTTACATTTATTGCATGACAAATACATCTCGGGTACCCCCCCTAGAGTTGCACTATTCCTCGTCAATAATTTGATACTTATGTAGGAAAATAGCATCTACACAAGTACTTCTTGAGAAATTACTTGAGTGAAACAATGACGATAAAATAAGTGACTTTTAAATACAGCTCAACTCTGCTTATACAGAATTTGCTATTCCTGTAAAAAGAGCAGCAATTGTCTGTCATGTTTTTCAAGATGTGTTCAATCTAGTACCTTAGAATTTTCAGAAATCTAAAAACAATGATTTGTCGTATCATGCACTCTACGCGATGTTAACTGAAAGACTCGATGTATCGCTACATCCCTACTATTGGCTAATGAAGTGCTCCTTGCTCCATCTCCCATCCCTCAAGACCCTATCATATTATCATTCAGATACTACAACAATCCATACCATAAATATGAACTGATTTCATTGTTCCAGATTAAATTTAGTTCTGCACTTTAACAGCTCCAAAGGGCAAACATTGCAGTTCTGGAATTTGAATGAATCATGGAGGTATCATTCCGTCAATAAAGCCATTATGGTTAAACCCATGAGTAAGACTCACTAATTTGTGGACTGGAAGCTTTAGAAATGGACCAAAGAGTCGATATGTTTGAACCAATAAAAGCATGAACTGTGCTTAAGAACCATAAGTATCTAGCTATGCCGACATTCATTGTTCAGACAATTTAAACAAAGCAATCTGGAACCAGTCAATGATACTAATAGGTTATGAATTTAATTTCTGGAGCATCATAAGCTACGGTGAAAACCTTAGCATCATAACTGCAGAATTCTGCCTCCTAGCAGTTCTGCCAAAGTAAACTCCACAGCCAAACACCTATGATAGTCCCGAAAAATAGAGACGCAAAAATCATCATCATCAATGAAATACCCACCGCTGGATTCATCCCTCCAAAAGCCATTGCCATATATCGCACTCCTGCGATGCAACAGTCTATTTAGCAACTCCGAGACGGAATGTTGTTAGTCTTAACCATGTCTTGTCCAAGCCCACTAATAATGTTTTCAAAGTAAATAGAGGAAAAGATGAAAAAGTCTGCTAAAAAGAATGGGAGGTGCATGCTTGGAATGATACTGACAGACAGAGGAACACATGGATCACAGAATGTATGCAGGTTAAAGACATTTCCAAAAATCAGTCTACAAAAAAATCTGTCAAACAGCTAAGGTTTAAACTAAGCAAGTTTGCCTGCGACAAGCAGATTACTTCAATGCAGGAAGCCACAGTCGCCAAAGGCGATGGCGGTACAAGGGTGGGGGGGGGGGGTCTTCGGCAGAACGATTATCGTACTCGCACCAGCGAAGCCACGTACACCCACACAGACATGACGTGGTTCGCATAGGGGTGCATGTAGACAGCCAGCGCGAACTCCGTGCCCGGCAAGTCAATGCTGTGGACACCCGAGCCGTACACAGCCTCCACCAAACGCTGCAGCTCCGTGAATGCCATGTGGATGGGGAAGCCCGAGACCTGGACAATGGAAGAGATGGAGAGACCGAGGCACGGACTGAGACAGGAACTCATACTGGTAAGAACCTTCTGGTTACACCAGCCCACAGGGGATTATTGTGTCCGTCCGTCCGTCGTGCAGGGAGAGGGTGGGTGGGGAGGGGATGGTGGGGAGGGGAGGGTGGGGAGGGGCTGGGTGGGGAGAGTGGGGCTGGGTGGGGAGGGGAGGGTGGGGAGGGGCTGGGTGGGGAGGGGCTGGGTGGGGAGGGTGGGGAGGGGTTGGGTGGGGAGGGTGGGGCTGGGTGGGGGGTGGGGCTGGGTGGGGAGGGGCTGGTCACCCCGTGGTGCCCCTATAAAACTCAACGTTTAACCTACTCACGCCGGCTTGTACCCGCCCTCACAGTCGGGCATATTTGCGGAATACACCAAGCCGCCGTTGACCCTGGCCATTGACCGAGCAACCCAACGTTCCTACCAGCTCCCTCCGCAGGAATGTGTTTCATGGCTAAATCGACATTCAGAAGGACCAAGACACATGTAGATAGTACTTGTCATTTCGTGGCTTATGTATGTGGCCCAGGATTTGTTTTAGAAGGCAACAATATCCACTCCGCGTTTTAAAATCTCAGCTAACACGCAGATGGAGTAATTGAGTAAATTGAATGCAATTGCAGTCACTTCATCAGAAACCTCCACACCAGATGGGCACATGCAGCTTCTCATAAAAAAGGGTGGTGGTAGCCCAGCAAAATCACATAATCATGCATTCTCTTCAAATTGTCAATTAAGATATATATTAATAATTAACATAAAAACATATTACATAATATAACACATATAACTAAGTTACCTGACACTTCAAACACAGTGCCCTAAACACTGCTCCCCACAAATTCATAGAATTCATGCGAACAAGTGACTGGCTGGAAACCTACACAATATCGAACGGTAGTGCGGGGTATGCGATGACGATGGTGGTGCAGCATTGGTGTTGAGGCAGCACAATGATGTGGTGTACCCGATAGTCGGCGAGCGTGTGCGCGAGCTCAGCACGGTGCTGCTCCTCTACGGCGCGGCCCATACCGCGCTCGAGGGCCGGCAATAGATCGCGCAGCGCAGCCGTCACGTGCCGGTTCCAGCGCGTCGGCTGCCGCGGCCGCCACACCATCATTCGTTCCTTCAGTATCTTCTCAATGCTGCACACACACACACAACTCCCGCTGCAGCTTCACCCCCAGAGCAGGCATGTGTCTACCTGCCTCTTTTATCACAGCTGGGTCAGCCGTTCGTGATAGGCGCAAGTGGCGCGGACACAACAGGAAGCGCAGCTGTTCAGGTGGCCTACATTGGCGTGCCTTTGTGGGTCTCGCACACTGGCCACAAGTGGGGAGTAAATTGAGGATACACGGGGATGCCGATTCCGCATGTGTCTTACCGAGCCTGCAGCTCCATCGCAGATGTCTTGTCTGGAGGCACATGATTCAGCTCTGCTGGCTAAAATGTAATATGCAAACAAAAACACAGCAGTATTAGTGATCATTTCTGGGCAGGCAATCAAAAGGGTGTTTGTTCAAATCCTGGTTGGAGTTTGACCCACGTAAAGGTGATGAAATAAGTACGACTTTCTGGGAGGTTAACAATAGTGATCAACCTATAGAGAGATTCACCGCATCCACAAGAAAGTGGAATTGCCACTACAAGCACCGAGCCACCAATGAAGATGACTGCTGCTCTGCAGTTGTTTGATCAATAATAAAGACAATCGTAAACTGAACCCGATTACTGTATAAGTTATCAACATGGTCTATTGTTTGTACTGAATACATGAAGGTAAATATGAAAACTAGTTTTAATAAAACCACATAGGGCCCATCCCTAGTATTTATTTCAAATTTGTAATTAGAGTTGGAATGGAAACGATATATTCAAAGAACACAAACACCCAAGTGTCCTTTGCCCACAGCTGTCTGATCATCTGCCTGTAATGTGAGGTGAGGCATTCAAGCTGAGTGGTTGCATCAGCTTGAAGCTACCATTCCTTCCCCCGCACCTCGGATTAGCACGGTTTGCTATGCGCGGTGCGAAAGAAGTTCAACATACATACATCAGTCGCTATGCCCCCTGTCATGGTTATTTGGTAACTGTGCCTCACCTGTACACTGGGCAGGTTTGGGATCGGGAAGCTGCGCGTGAAGAAGGGCTTCCACAAGCTGGCGTTGCTCACGGCGAAGTGCATGCGCGCGGGCAAGTCGTACGGCTGGATGTTGAACCAGATCTGCAAGCGGTGACGAGAGGGGAGCAGGTTTTGGTGAGAGCCAGCAGGTTCACGTGGTCAACACGTAGTTTTCAAGAGACGTATCCAAGTGTCAAATAGGCCAGGAGTTATGGGAAACAAGGATAATGCGAAACATTGTGCCATTTCTACTCCAGTGGCTCAGCCAGTCCACAATGTGAATACAGCAAGTCGTGTTATTAAACAAATCCCATAATCACTTTTTTTTCTGACAAAGCAAAAGTCCAAACAATCATGTATTCTTTATTTAGAACCTGATGAGGGCCCACCGGTATTTGATCCATCTCAACTACAGATCATGATTCTCCTTCACTGTTCCCGTTTTTGATTCTTCCACTGCTTCAAGTCTATAAATAGTATCACACAAAATTCTGTAAGGTTCATTCTGATGCTGTGCCCGTATGTAGTCATGTTCATTGGTGGCTTCTCAGCCTCTTTGTGAGTCCAGCCCACATGAATACATGTCATTGACACTTGTTCCTGTAGAGCAGGGGTGGGGAACCTTTCTTCTGCCAAGGGACATTTGGATATTTATAACATCATTCGCGGGCCATACAAAATTATCAAATAAAAAATTAGCCTGTTATATTTGGTCAAACATTTAATTAACTCACCCCTAATGTGATGGCTGGAACTGCTTCTCTTTGGTGAGGCGTGTGATGTTATCTGGTATTGATGATGTTGCTACTCACAACTGCTTTTCCAGGTTTGCTCCTATATTTATTGAATTTCGAGTCCCGCCTGCGGTTGCCTTGGCAGGGCCAGGCCAAATGATTTTGCGGGCCTCATACGGCCCGCGGGCCGGACGTTCCCCGCCCCTGCTGTAGAGTATTGCAATGCAATTTCATAAATAATCCAATAAATAGTAAAGTGAGAAAAACATGGCTCTACAAACATTGACAATACACTTAAAATACCCTAAAGAGAAAATATCTTACTGTTACCTGCATATTCCTAAGATTCCCAATGCTGAAATATAATGGCACCCTGAGGCATGCCATATCTGTTGGCGAGATGTAAACTCCCTTGCCTGGCATGCAGGAGGTCGTGGGTTTGATCCCGACCCTGACACCTATATATTTGGAGTTTGTATGTTCTCCCGGTGGTCGCGTGGATTTTTGTCCGGGTCTTCCGGTTTTTCCCTCCACATTTAGAAACATGCGTTTAGAGGATTTTGCTACTATAAATTTCCACATGATGAGCTATCATTTGTGGGCAGATTGTTTCTGAAAATAGCTATATAGCTCAGTGGCCCTTACCTGGTAAAATACAAAATTTTAAAAATGTAGTTTTATATCTGGGCAGCCGCTGCACTACTGGCTCCATGCTACACAAGATGAGGTGCGGAGTATGTCACCACACACATTGTCAGCGCTGATGAGGCAGCCCACGCTCTGCAGAGGGCAGAAGTGGTCGTGCTGATTGTAGCTGCGCCCCGTGCTTGGGTTCCAGATCACAAACTGGTTGTAGCTGCCCTCCTCCTGGGTGACTACATAGGCTGTGGAACCCTGCAGATTACATGGTAACACACATATTGAGCATACATACTTGACACACACACACACTGCAAGTGCCGTTAGTGAGTACACCAGCATCAGCAACACTATACCCAGCTGCCTTTGTCTCCCCAAGTGTTAAGTTGCAGATGACACCATATATTCTTTTTAAAACTGAGGTGACTCAGAGGAGACAGTGTAGGTTCAGATACCACTTTCCATTAATGTTATTCATGACCTGATATTAAATCCAGGTCACCAGAATTATAACTCAGAGTGAGAACTACACCATTACTCCCCACTACAAAATTGTTACGGCAAACGCTTTCAACGAACGTCTATTGAGGCCGGCACAGCGAGCGAGTGAGTGAGTGGTGTGGCCAGTACAACACCCAACAACCTTTGTCTCGCCAATTCGAATGTGTACACATTGCACCAGATACTCAACCTCGGGGGTTTGTCCAGGACAAGTTCATATATCACTCACCATTGATGTAAGCCATTGCCTCAAATACAAACTGAAATTGATAGGTTTTCAGCACGAACATTTCGCCTTATTAAGTGTATCATCAGGAGCTGTTAGTGAACACATAGAAGCAGCGCACGGTGGCGAGATGTTAACTACCTCGCCTGGTATACAGGAGGTCGTGGGTTTGAACCCGACCCTGACGCCTGTACACTTGGAGTTAGCATGTTCTCACCGTGGTCGCGTGGATTTTTTCCCCGGGACTTCCGGTTTTTCCCTTCAAATTTAGAATCAACATGCGTTTAGAGTATTTGGCTGCTATAAATTTCCACGCGATAAGCCTCTTCGTTGAGCTATATAGCTCAGTGGGCCGTACCTGGTAAAATACTAAATAATGTATACGCAGTGAGGGGCTGTGACAGGGAGTGGGAGGGAGTGAAGCGGGGTCGGTGGGAGCTCACCTCTGGCACCGCGGTGCCCAGCAGCAGCCAGGCCTTGATTCCCTGCGCCAAGAAGAAGTTGCACAGCAGCACGGCGTGCTCCTCCTCGTCCCCACACTGCAGCTCCAGGAATTGCTGATGCGGCAAGGATAATGACAAGCACGGGACATGTATACAGCTGCAGGATAGCAACTTGCACCGGAATAACAATAATCCTTTCATTTATATATAGTGCAATTCATGCCAACAGCATCCCACAACGCTGTACTTTAATTATATATAAGGACCAAATCCCATACACGCAGTTGGCTTTGCATGGCGTGAAAGAAGCCCAACACACACACATACGTACGAAGCGAATGACAACCCTACTGCCAAGATAAAATGAATAAACAAATGAAGGAATGGCATCAAAATAAAAAGCACAAACAAGAAAAAAGTGACCAAAATAAAGAATAGCAATGAGAACGTCGACGTAATCCATGCACAGACATGACGTGGGATTAATTAGGTGGTATGTCTTACAAAGGATGGCGATCGTGATGATGATCGAAAACATTAATTAATGCAAACCTGAAACCTTTAGATTAACTCCACTATATTATATTGATTGAAATACTGACAAGGATTGTCCTTTACCACTTTCTCAAGTAAAGTTAAATAACACGAGCCATGATTATAATGGGGGCTCAAGTCAGTGGAGCAATTCACTCTCTTCACCCCTTTAAAAAAATAAGAAAATACGACCTCGAGTGGGTTATACATCTTCAATGGTAAAAGACCGTATTTAAAATCCTAAGTCTACAAAGAATAGGGCTTAGGCTGTCCAATTTGTATTTTTCACAATATATCAACACAGTAAAAACAGATTGTTTTTAATGTCACCGTTGCAATAGGATGTGGAGCATAGTTGTTCCCAAAGAACAAGAAATGGCTTGGGTGTGTGCGCCTGTAAGATCATCATCCCTGAGGTGACGTGCACTCGCCAGAGTGCGAGAGTAGAATGGGACAAGGCGACCGACATACATCACTTGTGCTCCACAGGTCACAGACGCCGCTGAAGCTCACGCTGTCCGGAATGAAGGGGATAAGGGACACGTAGCGAGCCAGCAGCTCCTGTGCACGCACAAAGACAACAAGACAAAGATCGCCCGTATAGCCTTAACAGACTATTGGGGCAAGTGCTGTTAGCGAGCACCTATGAAGGCCGACAGCACACGAGGGGGTGGGTGGCCAGCACCACGCCCGGCCGCCTTTGTCCTCCCAGTGGTGATGTTTACACACCGCACTAGGTATTCATTTTAGGCCGAGTCGACCAGGGGAGGCCCACGACCAGTTCAGAAAATCGTCACTGGTGTTGGCCGTGAGTGGAAATTGAACTCGGGTCGCCGGGTTCGTAGCGCAGCATGCTAACTGCTACACTACCGCTTCCCACACAAGCATCTTGGCACAAAGCTAACAATGTGCCCCCATTCAGCCAAATAAAATTACAGGGGAAAGTGCTGTTAGTAAAAAAAATTAAAGCTGGCATAATACAAAAGGATGAGAACAGGCTTTCCCCTTTTTTCTGGCAACAAATCAGGTGTGAAGATGTTAAAACACCAAACTGAAACCTTTTACAAGGAATCATGTCTGCATTAACCACAATACTTGTGGTCAGAATGAAAACAAAAGACGTACTCTGATAATATATGCATTGTCTTTGGTCCACATCAGAGACAACTTTCTTTTGAGCCAGAGACAGCTTTATTTTGAGCCTAGTCTCAAAAGAAAGCTGTCTCTGGTGTGGACCAATCAGTTTCAAAGACAATGCATATATTATCAGAGTACTTTTTTTGTTTGCATTCTGACCACAAGTATTGTGGTTAATGCAGACATGATTCCTTGCGAAAGGTTTCAGTTTGGTGTTTTAACATCTTAACAAAAACTGTTTTGTTGCCAGAAAAAAGGGGAAAACCTCTTCTCATATTTTGGTACTGGCAAAGGAGGTCCCATGAAATACAAAAGGATGCCCTATGGCCCGTGCCAGGCTCAGCTGTTATCTCCAGGGCTAATGAAGACCACATTGCACAATGCACTAATTTCAAGCTGATTTGTGCTAATGTGGCCCATACCATGATTATACAGCTTTGCCGCTGGTGTTGTATATTATAGCCAAGAAATACATTTTAACAGGAAAATGTGCTAATAACTATACCACCATTCTCCCACTACTTACACACAAATAACAACCACTGCCATTGAACCAATGCACCAAATCAAGCAGTGCCAACTTTGACGTAAGACATTGGATTGCCTAGGGGCTAGCAGCTTTACATGCCAATTACATGTATGTGATTCTACCCTTTGGCAGTTGGTGTGATTAGAATGTGCAGCTGGTTAAGTTACATCAGTCTGCACATCAGCAGCAATGATGCTCACGCTACTAAATTATTACTGCACAGGAAGGCATAATATGGCCCAGCAGAGGTCGTTCAATGGAAGCTTCCACCACTGCCTTGGGTTCCTAATGGAGACGGGCACCATCAACACTGCTCACGGGAGCCACTTCGACTTTGGGCCCCAGGGAAGACTGTGGACTTACGGCCGTGAGCTGCAGGTTGCCAGGGTGGGCCTGCAGGAGCTCGGGCGGCGGCTGTAGCGGGCGAATGAATCGGCACACGAAGACGGCCCGGCCGTTGAGGTCGGCCACAGTCGTGGCGAGCCGACGTGTGGGAAATACCGCCTCGCACTGGGCAGCGAATGCGTCAGCCATCCGGAGCAGCTTTTCATCCTCCTGGGAGTCGAACTGCGACCGGGACAGGGAAGCGAGTGCAGAGGTGTCAAACAACAAGCGATAGTCTGCTGGGTGTGTGCACAGATGCGACGTGCACGAACACGCACGGGCCACTGCGGGCGCACGTGTCTGCAAATGGACCCACATGCTGCTCCAAGAACCTATTCGCATTCTGAACTCGAAATATTGGTGATCGATTTAGTGTTAAAGTTGTTTTTTGTTTCGTTTCTGTGACAGTTGCGTACTATATCTGCGAGTGTAAATGATGGTCGATGGTCAACGGGCCTATACGATATATGACAAGCATTTATTTGCTCTACACCAAGGGTTTTACCTTTGAATTATGTGTAACAGATTCATATTGAGAATATCATTTTCACTGGTGGAAAGCCTTTTAGTAATGTGAGAAAGCACTACTCATAAGTATACATAGTTAACTCTTCATTATCCATGGGCAGATTATCTGGGTTGCGGTTTAACCTTGCTCATCCCCACCTTTTATATTCATGGTGGACAGTTACTCCTTGCTCACATACTTTAAAAAAACAAAAAAGCAGATGATATATTCAACACCGTCACCCCATGCTATGTGGTCAACAACACATGTTTGTAAAGCTTAATTTATATGTTTTCCATTATCCATGTTGTTTGCTGTATTCAGGCCATCCAATCTGTATCGATTACCCTGGATAATTAACAGTTGACTGCATCTTTAAAATATTTGCAATTGGATGGTTATTTGTGCCAACAAGTGTGATACTTCATGATGCAGGATTACTGGGCAGCAAATAAAAAAGGCAAAGAGACCATGCGTAACATTTGCTGACGTCTGGAAAGCTCAAATTACTCCAAAAAAATCTCCACAATTTTCTGTTTTTAATTAAAAACACACTGGATCTGCTACAAGTTGAGGCTCTGAACTGGAGACTATTGCCTATCATTATTATAATCATCATCTGAACATGTCAAGTTTCGACTTACATCACAGCTCAGTACTGGTGCATCTAGCCCTGGCGAACAATCAAGAAGGGAAATTTGAGCAATTTTGCAATAAAATTGTCAGTAATCGGAAATGAATAGTAACTGAATACATCTATTTCTTATCTACAGCACACGGAAGACATGCACAGCACACAAAGCACGTGTATACCCGCACCCACGCAAACGTGCACACTCCACTCTCACGGGAACGCGATGTTTGCATGTGAGATGTCGCCATGCAACGGCACAAAGCCAATGTAAGTACTCGTAAAAAAATATCTGTCCCTCTCCAGATGGATGCTATATGTATATATATCCACATTGTGTTGATGGACAGATATTAACTAATCCCCACACCAGCAAGGCTGCTTTTACAATCTCACTCGCAGGAATACTTTTTGAACGCAGATTCACAGCAGGGTTAGTGGACCATCACTGCAGGAAGGCACATGCACAAACATGACCCAGAATGAGTGCAAAATGAAAAGGGACTAATGTCCGCCCACCCACACAGTGGAAATAACCTTGGCATAGGCTGCCACAATTTTACAGAGGGTGAAATTCCTCGTTTCAAAAAAATGTATGAAAAATTTAGTGTGAAATTGACAACAAATGTGAGCCATTCGTCAGTTTTGCAATATGTTAGGCATTTAACATCATATTAATGTAGAATGAATTTTCAATAAAATTAAATTGGCACTCAAAATGAGAATTAATAATGATGTTGAAACACATTTTTAGTACAGTACCACAAACAGAAACGTGATTCTCTGTGACGGGATTTAACATTTTCTTCACAAGTTAAAATCTGATGAAATTTCAACAAATTCAAAACAAAAACGTTCGAGAACCCCAAAAGAGTCGAGGTTATAGGGCAGCACTTGATGATGAAGAGACCTGAGAGTCAACGACTCGGACTCGCTTGTAGTCTATACAGCTCTGCATGGACATCAATTGCAAGCACACCAAGTATACTTCAGGGGACATTCTGATGTGTCAATAGGTTGCTATGCCAGGTGTTGTGAAGACAACTTTGCAGGTTGTACACGATCACATTACCACTCCACTCTCATCCACGCGAGTGCCATGTTACAAGGAAAGAGCAGCTCTACGGTAGACAGTCAAGGAAGCACACAGCAGCAGAAATGTACCGACTCATTTTAACACAACGTGGATATATATATAGCATCTACATATAATTACATTAATAATAGGGGTAAGAAATTTAATAACGGGTAAGGAGAGTAATAGAGGAGCGGGAACATGTCTACACCGATGTTATAATTTATGGGGTAGAACAGAACAATACAATAAAATCCAGCAAAAAAGTGAAATGAGGAAAGAGGAGATGAGGAAAATCTAAAGTGAGGACCTGAAGAGGAGGAGTGTGTGAGATAGCCTGAGAGTTCTGTAACCACTACTCAGAGCTTTAGAGTGGTCAATAGGCATGCCATGATTCACCCCCCGCTCCCTTCTTGACATTCAATGAGGAGCGGGGGCTCTGCGATTCAATGAATTGTCACAATTCGAGGTCACGATTTTGTTGAAATATTTTTTTTTAACAATGTAGTGAAGGATTACATAAACAAACTACGTGAAGAAATATACACAACGAAAGTAATCGATTCTTACAAACATGATTTCATGTATTTATCGTGAGGATAAAAAAAAACATTTAACACATTAATCAATGCATCACTAAATGCCTAATGGTAATGTATAATGAGAGCTTGTGTATCTATTCACATATATTTCAATGAACCGAACACCCACTGGTCATTGGGTAATTGGAAGAGTGCTGCACTGCACATTCCACTTGCACTAGAGGGAATGGCCCCGTTACCTTCAATACCTCGGTTAGCTGGTCAGCCGAAAGAAGATCAAAGAAAACACAAAACACAAACAGCACAATAATGTAACTGAAACTGCAAATAGCATATTGAAAGCATCACGTATGAAGTACACCACATATATGACAGATATTATATGCATGCACAATGGGTCTCAGCCAGGGGTCCACACAGCTATTTATACGTCTGGGGTACCACTTTGTAAATACTCGATAATTGGTTATCCTCCAGTGAGGCTGGTCCCCAACATAGGAATGTGGAATTACCATAATTCGCTCATGGTATTCTATCGAGTTGAGCACTGGTCCACACGGGTTTGAGCATAGAGACATTTTAAAAGAAAGGCTTCAAAGGTCTGTGACAAATCAAGATTTAATCAACTTCACTGTCACTAAAAGCTGTGGTTCCAAAGTTGTAAAACTGCCACAATTGATGAATGCTGCATTTTACGGACATTATGATGGACACACGAATTAACTCTAGTTGTGTGATAAGCCCCTATGTAACTGACAAAAACAAATGTGTAATTTTCTTCCATCAGGGAAGATGATATACTATGTCGATATGTAAATCAAAACTTTAAAAGGCATAATACAAGACATTTGTATTACCAACATTAATGCAATATATTTTTGGTTCTTTCGGTAAAGTCACGTAGAAGAGAAATTATATTTTTATTATTTTATTATTTCCCTTCTACGTGACTTTACCGAAAGAACCAATAATATGAATCCCTGCAGTCACGAAAGCTTTAAATCAAAATTAATGCAATATTTGACAACTGTCATACCCTTGGTTAATTTTGCACTCCATAGAACAACCATCATTGACTCTCAAATCAAAATCGCTAATTGTATCAACCTTGGAGAGATGATAAACCGAACTGACTCCCGACCTGGGTATGAACTCCCAACATTATGATTGCAAGTCAAGTGCATTAGCAAATCCAGCAGTGGATGTCAATCGACTGCTGTATTAGGGCCTCCCCACACCTGTGCGGATCGTGGGGGTTATTTGACCATACTTCACCATGATGGTCAGCATGCGTTGGAGTTGGGATTAGAAGAAGCATAGAAGGATGGTACAACGATTGATTTTGCTACAATGCGCTCTTCTGCCAACCACAAATCCCAAGCAGCTCCATAACATCCTGTGTGTGCATTGCATAACCCATTCAAGCACTGATTAGGCACAATTTTGCTTAGCTTCCAATATTTTATGATGCTGGGTGCTTCCTGGGTGATTTGGTCATATGGAGACCTGTAATTATATGATTGTAGATTTGTAATTCAAGGAAAATATGAATACATAGTGGCTGTCCTACAGAGAGAATGGCCATCACCCTGAGATGTCCACCAGTCAGGATTGCCAGTAGAAATGAGAGCTGCTAAATTGCTTGTTTGAGCTGGGAGATTCTTTTTGACTTTGCTGTAATTGTAAAACAAGTATTGGTGCGTGCGGTACCTTTTCTCTGACAGGCTCTGCAGGGATGAGCTGAGGCTCGGTGGTGATGAACAGGGTGAGATAGGTGGCATCTCCAGCAGCGAGGGGGGGAGCCATCGAGTCCCAGCGTCCCTCGTTCTCGTGGCTGTACCCCAGCAGCACCGGTGGCGAGTCGAGCATGAACGTGCCATCAATCTGACAGGCACACGGCGGCACGCCAAACCACCACATGTAGCAGGCTGCTTATAAAAAAAAAACAAGCAAATTTTTCCGTCATGTCTAAAATAAAATAAACATGGCTACATTAAAACCAAAAGTTATGTAGAATCAAACTACTCATAACAACCCTCTCTCTCTATCAAAAACATGAAAATGTAAATCTCAAACCTCTTCTCAAACACCACCGATCCACCATGCTAAATCAAAGCTCACAGTCAAAATCTACAAACATTACAGACTAACATGCATTACCCCGCTGTCAACAAATAAAAATTTAGTTATGCTCAGTTCCAACTTTTAAACAGATATAATCCTACCCCACACATGTGAAGCATGTTCAGGAAAATGTAAAAATATGAGAACATGGCAGGTGAGAAAGAATAAGTACTTGAGAGAAACTGCTTGTGTAGATAAACCTTGAGACGTGACATTATTTCTGCTTGCTTTGTGACACAAATACAAGCAGAGAGTAACGCGTGATTATAAACAAGAAATTAACTCCAGTCTCTCTGATTCTGTCGGAAAAAGAACTATGAATGCATCACTGCAAGCAGAAAACGCATGCAGAGGTGCTTCAGTGCAAATCAGTGAGCCGGAAGAGACATTCAGCCAATGTTTTAGTCTCATCCAAAGAAATCCAGTCAAAGTCAAACTCCTTTCGTCATTGTAAAATACTGATGTAGCAGTCGAGCATGTGTGCTCAGAGTGCGAGTTGTGAGCGGACCCTGGACTGGAAGTAGATGGTGGTGAAGGGGATGCGTATGGAGCCCAGCCAGTTCCTCTCCACGCGGGTGTGGATCACATTTCCGGCCTCCCGGTCGTTCTGGACACGTGTGGCGTGCACACATCGCACTGGGTTAGTCGTATGATCGGGAAAACGCTCCGGGTGCATTCACACTTTAGCTCACAATTAAGGCATCTAATTGTCTGTGTAAGAATCATTTCCCTTTTATTTCATATATTGCCATTTCTGTAAATGGTACACATAAAGCCTGCAGCACCACATTCACCACACTGGCAAATAAATGGTGAGTGTAATGTCTAGACCATAGGGGGCTGTTATGAAGGGGCAATGGGGGTAATTGACTCCAAGTAAGGTACTTACCTCCTGGATGTCATACACAATTTCGTCAAACATGTTGATGAAAATGTCATCTCTTGTGGAATTCAGCCCAGCTGCACTGTAGTCTCCATTGCAAGCTCTGAGGAATGTAGAAGATCATGGGGAAATGTTAATCAATTCCTTATGGACTAAACCTCCTCTAGTTCAACTCAGCCTAAACAGGTTTCCAGTAGAGGCATTGTAACAGAAACGTGGTATTATTACTACAAGAATGAAAGAACTCTACCAGCATAAATATGCAACAGCAGGTAATACTGGTCCCAACCGTTTAGCCAGGCTACCAATGGAATCTTCTTATATGTGTGTAAGGGTTATATTGTGACATTGCTCTCTGCTGCCCACTTGAAGGGCAACACCAGCTCTTCATTCCAGTTGGGGTTGGGTCCGTCGGCAGTCGTGGTACGGCGCACCTCCCGCTGGAAGGACACCTCCACGAATGGACGCACCAGCACCTGAGATACACACACACACAAAGACAAAGGTGCCCCCCTGTAGCCTTAATAGACTGTTGGGGCAAGTGCAGCTCGCGAGCACCTATGAAGGCCGGCACGGTACACGAGGAGGTGGGTGGCCAGCACCACGCCCACACTTGTGTACACAAACACATATATGCACAAAGGGAAATAACTTGTATGGTTTGGCTTAAAGAGGTAGTGGAGTACTGTAAGAAAATTTCTGCTTAAATTGCACGTGCAATACAAATAACTGAAATGCCGGTGCTCGAGCATGCCATGCACCGTGTACAGGAGAGGTACACCATGTACACACCATGTATACACCACACAAAGCACATCAATGTTAAATTACTCACAATACGCAGCACACAACATACAGAGCTGACACAATTTAAAAGGGCACACAACACAAAGTGTTTACCATATAGGACACACACATGCCAAACACAGCATAAGTGTTGCTGGAATAATTATGTTATGAAGGGCAACACAACATCAATTTTGTAGACTCCAACACAGCTTCACATTCCTGAACGAAAAGTGAAATTTTATGCGGGATGTTGTATGATTGACAGATATTTCTAGCATGTTGCCCATCCAGGTATTGCCCTGGTCCAATCCGACTTCGCTTTGAGGATCTGACAGTCCGTTCATCTTGACACGTTTCTTCCACTACCCAAGCAAGGGCGGTGCATGACCTGCCTGGCTATAGAAGGCCTCGTTGTCGTGGTGGGCCTGCCCAGCGCTGAACGTGTCCTGGGCTCCGCGGCCTGCTCTCGCCCTGCTGGTGCCGGCTTGCCTGAGCAGACACACGGCATGGGCATGAGCAAGGAGGGCCCAGGGCGGACACCTAAAAAAACACATTTTATTTTGCATTTTCAGCTAAAATATTTAGTTTACATTTCTTGGGCTGTCCATAATGAGTCTGAATATTCATTACTAATAATAAAATGTAAGTAAATTTCAGGAGTGCTGCTATGGTGCGATCGAGCAGCATCGCTCTGGTCTCATCACTCATGGTGCACAGGGAGCCAGCGAAACCATCTACATCAGTGTTATTCACTAATTTTCAGAGGGGGGGCACTTTTGCCAATAAGACATCAGTATGAGGGTCGCCACACATTTGACACCATTGGTTTTAACAGCATGATGGGGTATTTTCACATTTGAGTATTGTCAAGAACTGCACTTCAGGGGCCACACTAAAGGCCATCAGGGTCCACCAGTGGCCCACGGGTCTTGAAATGAAGAACACTGATCTAAATAATGATGCATGGTGCGTAGTCAGAGCTGGGCATATTAACAAAATATAGGCTGGCATACTCCTGTCATCCCGGAGCCGATCTGGGAACTGCAATTTCAGATGCGATTCAGAATTTTTTTTAGGATATATAAACTTCCCAATTGCATTGTATCGATGTTGTTTCGACGAAGCAATAATGTAGATACAATTATTTTTAGTTTTGCATTTTTAATGAATTGGCAGTGTCACTGCATGCCACTACCTTCTACATCACTTGTGACTCACGTACCTAAAAAACAGTTACTTCCAAACGCAACTGGTGGCAGTGAGTCAATTATATGGAAGCGAGGCTCGCTCGAAGAGGGCCTTACTTGGTGGCCATCATGCGCATGGGGATGTCGTAGGCCCGCACGATGTTGACGAGCAGCGTAATGTCCCCGTCCGTCAGGTTCTGCGCGGTCACCCGCTTGCGCTCCTTGCGCTGTGGCTTGAGGGGGCGGCGTGCCTCCGTGAGCTTGAAGAGGCCCAGGCCCAGCGTTCTGCTCCCGTGACGACAACAAAACAAAAAGTCAGCAAGTACCTATCATCAACTGAGCATTGTGGGTCTCACTCAACTCTGGTGTTAGGCCAATACATTTTTAGGTCAAGCAAGGGTCAAAAGAAACCATAGGGGGGGTTAGTGGCAGAGACAGGCCCAGCTGTAAAGTGGCAATCTTTCCATACTATCTACGACAAGGACAGATGTGACAGAGGGACAGTGGTACAGGATGGACAGGCGGTTACCCGATGTTTGGCATCTCTTCTTCCAGGATGAGGTCGGAGAGCACGTAGTGATGCCTCGCCAGCACAAAACGGCTCATCACAGACTCTCGGATCTATACACACAGACACAAAAACAAAGGGTTAGCCTCATATTCTGTTGAGATGACAGTGAGGACCCATTAAGACCAGCAGTGTACACGAGAATGGTGGGGCTAGCACCCTGTCTGACCGCGCTTGTCTAACCATTGCTAGATGTTGAGCCGCCAGCAGAGCCAGTAGAGGGACATGAGTAATAGGGTTACTGGGTATTATTCAGAGGTACAGCTGCATTATTAGTGACCAGAACAGAGAATAATTTTAAGTTGGACCTTGGCAGTGCTGATTGATACAACTTGTCATGAGCCTTCCAGAAATAATAGTGAACTAGTAATGAATATAAGGCCAGATTGATCGGTTATCTTTTTTAACAAACAAGATCCTACAATGCACAACATTAACATAATTGTGACATATAACACCAATGTTTATTACAACGTAATGTATTGGTCAGCATAAGTGAGAGAAACAAAGTAATCAAATTCACATTTGCATCCTTCCTACTGCAGACACAGCCCACCCAGATATTAAGAACTCACGCTTGCTGGCAAGCCCATTCAGCATATGTGCAGGAAATGTGCCAGGGGGAGCTGAGAATACTTTGTTTGTTTCGTCTGGAGTGCTGCTGATGATCCAGCAGCCAGCCAGTGGCACCAGGCAAAGACAAACATAGCACTACACTATATGGACCTTTTATACACTGGTATATATTGCCCCATTTTGAATGAGTGGACAGTGCTGCTGCTGCACAGACAGCGAGGTGACCAATGATACCTTTTTCATGTAGATGGCAGCAATGGCCCTGTAGCGGATCAACTGCTCCGTCGTGTCAACGACATCCTTCTCCCTTTGTTTCTTCTCATATTCCTGCAAGAGAGACCACACATGTATGGCGTTTGTATCATCGGCTCCCTTCGCAAAGCAGTTTTGAAATAGGACAATGATGTCCTGTAGTTATTCAAAAGCATGATCAGAGGTGACATGGCCCCTTAAGATAACAGTGAAATTTTTCGATTTAAAGCTTTCGTGACTGCAGGGATTCATCTTCTTGGTTCTTTCGGTAAAGTCACGTTACTTCCCTTCTACGTGACTTTACTGTGTAATGCATCTGTATATGCATTAATTTGTCTCATGGCAAGTCAGTCATACCCAGAGTAATGATGCCACTGCATTAACCCCATTGTTAACCTCTTGAATGCCTTTAGAATTCCTCATGCCCTGAAGACTCATGACACTTCATTGAGGCAGACTGTCAATACATTTATTTATTTTTGGATTGGCTTGGAAATTTGTAAAATCTGAAGGTCAAATTTCATGTCTGTGATCATATTATCTCCAATACATTTAACAACACCCATTCCTGTGTCTTAATTGGCACAATCAAACAGCATGAACCCCAACCCTACCAATCCTTCTGAATACATTTAAGATTTCAATGATTCATAAAAAAAAAGCCCATTGGCCAAAACATTCACATGTTTCTATTCTATCAGAGACATTAAAATATATATTATTATTTTTCATGAACCCTTTATTCCTTATACCCGTATATGTTTGTGATTAATTGTTTATTTAAATACAGGTCTCCTTTGAAATATGACTTATGGTCTCAGTTGGGTCTTGCCACTTTATAAACAAAAATCATTCGTATTTATTAGTTGCCACATGCTGACCTGGAACACCTTCTCTGGGATCTCGCGGTCCAGCGGTGGCACCAGCCGATAGTTCCGGAACTCGGGCACCTCGCGACTACGCAGCTGCAGGAGGCGCAGGCGGCGCGACATTGACATCTCCTCCTCCGTTGCGAAGTTGAACTCCTCCTGCAGCTGTTCCAACCTGAAGTAGTCGGTGACCTCAACTTCGCCGCTCGTCACAACCTGCGGTGGGGCCAACAGTGAGACGCTGCCTCTACCCATGAAGCGGCAGCCTTATCACAAGCAACAACAACCCATGGCGGTAGTGCGATTGTCGGGCGTTGCCCTCACAGTGATGAGCTGCATGAGGGCGGCATTGCTGGGGTCGTTGGGGTCGAGCCGCGACTCCTTGGCCCACGCGGCCAGCTTGTTGACGTCCGTTAGTGCGGACGCCCCGATGGACGCGATGGCATCCACCCGATTCGCCGCACTTGCACATCACGCAGAGTGACGACAAGACAGCGCTATTGGACAGCTCGCTGTGTGGTGGGGGAGTCGGGGTTAAATATATATTTTTTATTTTAATACAATTCCTGAGCTACATTCAAATATTGTGTAACTTTTCAAATTTTTCAAAAGTGTCTAAAGATAAGCATACTAGGCAGGTAAATCAGCTGCAGAGCAAATCACACAAAGTACTTTATAATGACTGCACTGATAAGCATGCCAGGGAAGCCTTCTAACAGAGTTCAGCATGTTGATCTCAATTACCGGCACAGATAATGGTGCTGACAGGCAGTCAAAAACTTCACTACCATCTACATTGAACTATCTTACAAACTGAAAATATAATGTAAAAAAAAATGGTATAACTCCTCAGAAGGGCGAGAAGAAGAAAATAGACTATCCAAAATATTGCTTTCTAATATTAAAGGTTATAAGGTTCCCAATCTAAAATTCTACACGGCTGTCAACCAAAGGCTCTAATTTGTCCCAGAATCAGCGCCAGGCTCCCTTTAGCCAATTGCCTACCATGCTCACCTGCGCAGGCCGTCGCCATGCTGCGATGCGAGTGCCGGGGCCAGTGGAATCCCGTCGCTCCCTACGCCCCAGGCCACGCTGCAAGCCAACTTTCCGGACGTGAGCAGCGTCACCGTGCTCTCCTTGTCCACCCCCAGGGTGACCGGAACGTCTGTAAGGTTTTGCAACAAATAGGCGCGTCATGATTCACCGTCTCCCGTTTGATTTGACCAAGTGTCAGGATTCAAGACCACAATGGGAATTCAAGACTTCATTTTTTGTGTGGGTCGTGTCTGTGTTCGGTCTCGCGGACGCTATTTTTTGTGTTGTCTCATTCACCCCATGAACGTATAATTTTCAAATTAACTTCAATTAGAAATGCAGTAATCTATTTCACACGTGAAATGTTCTGCATGTATCATCAGTGTATGGATTGATTTTACTAGATGAATGAACAAACCGTTGCATGATCAGCGACAACTGTGACTCTATGCCCTTCCGTATTGTGAACATTTTATGACTTTGACATGATTGTATGTGACCTTCACTTGCTCCAGGATTTAGTGCACGACCCATCCAACTATTGGAAATATTTAAAGATGAGTTAATAAGTTACCTTGCCAATGACTACTCGTTTTAATAACCTTCATGTATAATTATGGTATGTCAGTGTAACTTTTAAATTATGATTCGGCTACTGTCAATGATCTTTGTGAGACCACCCTCTTGATAATAATAATAATAATAGCGACACATGGCTATAACGCTGGGTATGAATGTAATTATACATTTGTATGCTTTAAACATTAAGCAATGATCATTTATAACAGTGAGTCTGTTTCAATGTTCATATAAACATTGGCAGTCACTGTCAAACTGTCCTGTTGATCTGCCCATGGAACATCAGTTACAATCAATAATTCTGCCTGACATGGACATCACCAGGTGAACCCTGCACAACATGAGTAGCTGGAATCTGTCTGTGTGCCAACTATGGTGCCGATAAGACAAAATAAACTGGATGGGTGTGGTGCTGGTCCCACCACCCCTTCTTGTGCTATGTCAGCCATATCTAGTCGCTAACACGCTTGCCTCGCCACCCTAACCATGCTAAGAGGTGGAGAGAGCTAAGTCCTTGGCGGCTGTGCGAGGAGACGTACTGCTGCCGATGCCCTCATGCGGGAAAGAAACATGATGCTCGCTGCTAAACTCCAGCTCCTGCAGGGGGCAGTTCCCAGCCACCACGTTCAAGTCGGGGAGCTGAGCGAACATCTCTGCCAACCGCACGGTCGACACTCCCACAGTCTCGAACAGCTGCAGCACAACACAGCATGGGGCAACGAAGGACAGCGGCAAGTGTTAGCTGCCCACAGTGCAATGTTCCTTAAAGGAAAACGCAACACAAAACACGAGCATCCGTAAGCATGTACCCAGGCTGTGTGTGTGGCAGGTTGTTCAACACAATTACGAAAGGTTATTTATGAGAAAAACTGTTGAGATGAGTCAATTGCTCTTTTATAGTTCTCTAGTGGCATCGGTGCAGTAAAACGTATGTGACATCACTAGAGTGCCATCATGATGCACTTGACTAAATCCAAGATAAACAGCCTGAGTGCATATCTACATCTTGAATTAAAGCTTTCGTGAGTGCAGGAATTAATATTCTTTGGATCTTTCGGTAAAGTCACATAGATAGGAACCTATCTACGTGATAGATAGGAACCTATCTATCTATGTGACTTTACCGAAAGAATATGCAAAAGCATATCTGCAGTAGAAGAGGAACTCTTTAAAACAAATCTACCAACACGTAAATATCATCCTCGCATACCTGTAACAAGTGCAAGTGCTAAATAATCATTGGTGATTGTGTGCGATTGTTTCAGCACAATCCCATTCATACTATGCGACTATGCACTGTATCCCCTGCTGTGCAAGCAAAAGATTTGAAATATAAGGTGAGGCAATACAACTTGTACAGTTTGCAGCATTAATCGTGTGAGTCACTAAGGTGGTTGCAAAGGTGAAAAATATCGGGTGGGGGGGAGGTGCATAAAATGCATTTCTGTCTCGAACGCCAATAAATCCAGCGCCAGCTTTCATCTGCAGCCTGCCTTGCGGATGTTACATGTTCCTTGTTGTTTCGATTTTTTCATTGATAAAAACAGTACAATGGCACCATCAATGTAAATATGAGTCTGAACACCTTCACGGATCACAGGAAAGGCATCACTATTGAATACTAGCAGCAAAAAGAAGGTAAAGTAAACTATACCACCTATATTATTGGCACATTTGTATCAATAATAACAGACTAAACAAGATTTTAAATCCAAATGTATTACCAATATTACATTTATTGTTTCTACCTTTACTTAGCCTGAGCTAACTAAAAAGACGGATGGCTGCTAATGTTCAGGAATGTATCATTTACTATAATAAACTCTATTGCATAACCTGCTAAACTGTGGTTGTTTTAGACACATTTCAACATCTAATTCTCACACGGCTTACGTCGTATAATTCCCACATGTAGATTCTCCCCGCCGCCTAAATAACAATGTGGTTGAATGCACTGATGTGAAAAATGTATTAAACAGGAGAGCATATTTGTTTAAATACTCTACGACTAAACACCAAAGTAACCAGATCAGAGCCGTGATCCTTGGGCAGGACTGTTTGCTGCCAGCTACTGATACAGACCCACAAGCAGCCCTCACCAGCAGCTTGATGCTTTCAGGCCAGTGCACAATCTGGATGTTGAAGATCTGCCCGAAGTGAATGGAGAAGTCGGCATTGAGGAGGCGACTCGTCGTGCACGACACCTCTTTGTTGTTGAAGAGGACCTTCACGAACAGCGAGTACCTCTGCAGTTCCTGCCGGCGCTGCTGCTCGGGGCTGAGAAGGCACGATGGGAGGGGGGGGGAAGGTGACGTCATGCGCGTGTTAACCGCTGCCTTTGCACCAACTGTAAACAGAAGGCCGCACAAGCTAATTTGTCTCTGGCAAGGCATGACATTCTAGTCTCCATACTTCGCCACATGCTTTGAGTATTCTGCTGTCACAGCAGTGATTGTCTGCAACCAAGCTTGTCAGTATGTATTTACAATGGCATATGCACAATAACGTGTTCTTACGAGGAACACTGTAATGAAAATGTATTGCCCCAGGAAAGCCTTGCAAAGCCTCAAAACTTTTTTTCAGGAGGGTCCTTCGTTAGGATTTTGTTGTCTGGGAAGAAACCGGAGTCCTCAGAGAAAGCCCACACATGTGGGTGAGTCAAGGCAAAGTCAACGTCTCAATAATTCAGTAAGCGTGGCACAGCCCTGAAAAAGTGCCACATTCCAATGGTGAGGTCCCATCTGCCTTTGTGGCAACCAATGTGGGTTTCCGAAAAAGTTGGACTAATTTTATCGAGGATGAATAAAAGTTGAGTCAACTTGCGATTTGTAGCAGCAAACTTTAAGCAGTGAGGTGTGTACCCTAACGTCAGTACCGCTCAGCAGGATTCTCTCAGCACAAGTTCAACAACTTGAGCGATCCATTTTCTCTTTACCGGGGGCACTGGTTGGTAGGTGTCACGGTGGCAGTGTTGGAGAGCTCGAGCGTGATAAGGGGCTCTCCAGGCCTGCGCCGGATGCGTGCGGCCTTCTCCCGGACCATTTGCTCGGCAGCTGCGCGGTCAAACGTTTCTGGCTTCTGGGGTTTGGGTGGCTCCTCGTCCAGGGGCTCAGCGCCTGCATCACCACCCTCCTCCTCATCATCTTCCCCTGTCAGCCCCTCTCTGTCATCCTCCCCCTGCGACTGCCCCTTCTTGCTCTTCTTCTTCTTCAGACGTGCTCTCTGTAGCAAGATGGGCGAGTGAGGGGACAGGGGTACGGAGTCAGCACCAATGTAGTTAATTATGCCAAGCAGAGGGTTGCAGAGGAATTTGCATGTGATATGGCGAGTGGTGCAATATATGTATGTTGAACTTCTTTCGCACCGTACGTAGCCAACCATGCTAATCGGAGGTGCAGGGGAAGGACAACAAAAACAGGACAATAGAAATGTACTGTGATCCACCAGAAATAGGTTCAATTCGTAGCCATGCACGTCACTGACAATGTAAATTAAATCTGAATTTGGGTGTGTTAAGGGTAGGTCCTGGGAGAGGTGAGGAGAGGCAACAGGAGGAGCAGCCAGACACTAATTGAATTGACCTTTCTAGAGAGAAAATAATGTGACAAGGCAACCCTAAACACTGCTCCCTAAGTATATGAAGACCAACATATGTCACTAACCACAGTTATAAACGAAAGTCGCACACATGTGCTCTTGAGATACCTGCTTTTTCCTCCAGAGCTTCCACACATCACACTGAAGCCGGTACTCATTCATCCGCTTCTCAAACTCCTCCTGGAACTCCCGCTCCATCTCATCCACCTCATGTGCGATCTCCTGCTCGTATTGTGACTCATCTTCTTGCCGCCTCTTCTCCTCTCTGCACAGCATATCACACCAACATCAACAGGTCACTAATAAATTGCACTGCCGAATAAGAATGATGACAGCTTTAATAACTGCTAGATGCATCTCCACAAGGGCCATTTCCACCACACCTACAGGACATACCACAGCAAGATCCAAGAACCTGTGGCCAATTCAAATTATTCACTCGTTGATTTAAATTGCTGTTTTCACATGGATTCAATTATGCATCTGTAATATGGGTGATAAAATCAGGCACAGGGCACACAGCACTGCTTACCAATTACAACATCACACTCCTCGTTGTAAACAACCAAGGTCATTGGGATTTGAACACAGGGAAATGCTGAAAGCAACATTCACTTGGAACATGACCCTTTAGCTGGCTTAGTATGAGCGGGCTTACCTGCGTATATGGAGCTTTAGCTGCGTGTTGGTGTATTTTTGAAATTCTCGCAAGTTCTTGATCTCCTTCCAAGTTTTCAAAAGGCTCTTTAAGAGGTTTCGGTCTTTCTCTAGCTCTATATCATTTAGTCTCCGGGTCTGCCTGTGATGTATGAGATGACAACAATAAAATATTACATCCATAAGGCACTATGGAAATTATCATTGAAAACCAAAGGCATATTTAATCACAATACACTTTTTGGGAGGCTGTGCATAGATTTGTATTCGCTATAAATGCACAGGCAAGAACATTACCAAGTGCAAACAGGTGATGCAATATCGTAAGATATAATTTTACATCATTAACATTGTAGTGTGTGCACAAAATACTGATCATAAGCTCTTCACAACGCTGGTGCACATTTTCATAACGATGATGGTAAGGATTCATCTTCTTGGTTCTTTCGGTAAAGTCACGTAGAATGGAAATAATAAAATAATAAAGAGAAAACATAATAAAATAATTCTCACTACGTTTCGGCCACAACGCAAGCAGCCGTCCTCAGGTGGAGAACAGGTCTGTCGAGAACAGGTCTGTCTTCTCGACAGACCTGTTCTCCACCGGTCTGTCTTCTCGACAGACCTGTTCTCCACCTGAGGACGGCTGCTTGCGTTGTGGCCGAAACGTCGTGAGAATTATTTTATTATGTTTTATTTTTATTATTTTATTATTTCCATTCTACGTGACTTTACCGAAAGAACCAAGAAATATGAATCCCTGCAGTCACGAAAGCTTTAAATCGAGATGGCAAGGATGACAAAGACCTCGATGAAGGTGATGAGAGTGGAGATGAAGGCGGGTCAATGGCAGTGACGACGGCATTTGTAGCGATGACGACACCTGATCTCGTTTGTGTACTCCTGAACCCTCTTGCGCGTGGCTGGGACCAGGACCTCCATGTTTGTGAAGATGTTCTTGACTGCATTCCGCAAGGCCCGCAGCTGCATGTGGCGGGACAATCAGGAATTGGGTTGGAGTCAAAGAAACATAAAACTGGTAAGCAGAGCTCACGCGCATTTATAAACGCACTAACCTGTTTAATAGTATTCACATGTCCAATGTCTGCATGGATACCAATAAAATCTTATATTTTATATGTACAAATGTAGCTTTCTTTTCCCCAAACGATATTCTCATCATGCTATTGGCATTATATCATGAGATGAAGATATTTCCATTCAGACCTCTCCAAGCTCAGTGCACCAACCTGTGTCGTGAGCTCCAGAAGATAACATCACAGATATCCTCTCTGAACTCACTTCAATAGGCCCCTCTATTTACACGAAGACCATATCGGTCATGTACTCTAAAAAAAGTATCCATCGAACATCAATCAAAACTATTTGTTTCATTATCAGATTTGGAATTTCCAATTTTTTTTAAATCGAATTCAAAGAATGCAATAATTGGTTACCAGTCTCAGACCATCAAATCTCTATACTTGAAAAGCTAGTTTAACAATGGGTGTCTAAAACACAGGCCTATCAGGTAAAGTGCTGATACACATCTAAGTAAATTTAACACGAAGGTTAACATAAGTTACACTATCAATGGCGATGTTCTTTACTTAATGTAGCAATGTTATGATTCGTAATAAATGTTTGTATGAGGCCACAATGATCTGGACAATATCTTGTTATGTAGCCCTCCAGCAGCCGACATAGCCAAATAAATTGATTCGTCTAATGTACAACGATTATTGTTTCAGCTCACCGGTAAGTAAAAATAAACTCTTATAGCTAAAAAAACTTGCAATTCGATGCGATGTTTTGTTTGAAACTGCACCAAGCATCCTCAGGTAATTTTTATTTGCTTGGTACGTATGTGTGTGTTGGGCTTCTTCCACACCATGCATAGCCAACCACGTATATGGGATTTGGTCCTTATATATAATCAATGTACAGTGTTGTGGGATGCTGTTGGCATGAATGATGCTATATGAAATAAAAGTTTTGTTATTATCATTAAACCAGTGCCCGAAAACTCCCCGATGCAGCGCCCACACCTTGTCATCGAGCATGTCGGCGCGCCGCTCCTCCTGGCGCGCCAGGTACTGCGCGTACAGCTGGCTGAGGCGGGAGGCGAGTGCGTGCTCGCGGCTGAAGAGCGCGTGGTGCAGGAACGTGACGCCGCACACGTCCACGTCCAGCTGGCAGCGGCCGCAAGCTCCCGGCGCCGTCACGCCGCGAGTGTCCACCTCCTGCAGCTCAGGCTTCTGGAAGATGAGCTCCAGCCCCTGATCCCGCGCCTCCCGCTCCGTATCGGGTGGGCGCGTCGCCTCCGGCTTCAGGGGATCCGGCAGAGCCAAGACACGGCCGTCGTCACCGAACCACTCTTTGCCCTGTATGCGCGGAGAGGCAGTAGTCATGCAACGATGCATCGGTTCGTTGATCAAATGTCAATTCTTATGCTAAGAATACAAGCTTCGAATCGTGTGTGCGAGAATCAGCTACTTATTTTCAATGCAAAGTCTATGCGAATTACATGCACTTGTTCGTGGAGGCAACATCCCAAACAAGTGAAAAACAATGCAAATGAGGCAAAGGAGTTTCAAAGTAATATATTTGAGTGGCCGTGGATTGTGATCATCCATTGATTCACTGGGGTGTGGGATGGAGTGAAACTTTACTTGTCTAACACAGTCAATGCAGTAACACACATAACTCTTACAGTCATTATGATCATGTATTTTTATTATTTTGCCTTTATGGCAGTGCTTGCCAGTAAACCAGCCTTTGCTTGCAGGGTTGAGGGATTCCACCTGCAGGGCTGTCGTAATGCATCACGAGAGATGAGATGATTTGCTACAATATAAATTACACCATTTCATTCATAAACCAGCATTTTATAATACAAATGAAACCATATCAATCTGCTTATTAGCTACGAAAAGCAGCTTATAAAGATGGGGGTTTTTCAATGATAATTAAAAACAGATAGCTTGTCGCACAGTTCATGGCGGTACAACTGGAGGCTGAGACTCCCCGACTGCCAGGGTAATGCAGACATGAGATCACGAGTGTTCACAGACCCCGGGCATCTTGAGCAGTCGGTGCTCCATGATGTTCTGGTTGGCGAGGGTGACCGTGGGCCTCTGCCCGACGTAGAAGCCTTCATCCTCTAGGTACCGCACTTCCTGATCCGGGGGCATCTTCTGTGATGCAGGAACTGTGCAGATATACACAGACACAACGAGAATCATCTTACCTGTGATCCTCTTATCCGCAAATCCTGGTGGTTATATTACCATGGACCTAATGCTAGCAGTGGCACACAACAAAACTTGAGATGCTCTTTGCTGTTTATGGTTTTAAGCATTGTTAATCAGCCACACATTGATTCCAGTGAGTGAGGTCCTACAGATGTCCAAATATGTTTCCCTAAAGCCTGTGCCACAGTACAGTCAGATTAACACCAACACAAGGTCATGTTGTAGACAAGTTGACGAGTGTCTGTGCATGCCTGCCATGGCGCTGGGGATGTAAAGCATCTTCTGCTCGTTCTCGCTGAGCTTCTGGATGCTCTGGTACTCAGCAGGGACCACATCCAGAACCTCCCAGGGAGAGAGGTTGCCCAGGATCAGCTTCTCCATATCCTCAGCCTCGTCTCCATCCTCCTCCTCCCCCTCTTCCTCATCTCCTGCCCTCTCGGCCACCAGGGGCCTCTCCTCGCTCGCCTCTTCCTGCATGTCCGACGCACAAGAGGAAAAATTAGGATATTGCAAGTGTGACACTGATTATGCACTAGCTATGGCAAAAAACATTTCTGTGGTTGGGCAACAAAAATCTGTTTTTGTATTCTACTAAAGTGCATAACAGCACATTTACATAAAAAAAAAAACATTTTTTAATGGGATTTAACTGGTAAATTGTCTTAAAAGTGTAATTTGGTAATAAATGGAATTATACAGGGTAGTAGGGTGGTACAGTGGCAACACTTGTGCCTCACGGCAAGAAGGGCCTGGGTTCGATATTGGACTCTAGTGCCCTTCTATGTGGAGATTGCATGTTATCCCCCTTATCCGGTTTCATGCCATAGCTAAAAGAAACATACGACTTAACTGGTATTGGCCAAACATCCCAACGTAAAAAAATGACCTACAAATTACTCATTGGGGATTGCACACAGCAACGTTTACCGACGGCGAGGCTTTCCTGGGTAAACAAAAGTAATAATAATCCTGAGCCTCAAAGAGATACGTCCGATAACACTCCCAACTGGATATCAACCAATAAGCAATTATGGCATTAGTGAAAAGGACATCATCCTAAATCAGAACATGACGAGACATTGCACACCAGAGGCAGGCAACATTTAGCTCGACAGGGGCGCTTTGTAAGATACACACCATGAGTAGCCAAGGAGATTGGTCATCAGTGGAAACAACACAAGAGCCGGCCGTGGGAGTCCTCCCACGACTTAAATGGTATAAAGAAATGAACGGTAAGAGAATATGCCAGCAGGCAGTCAAGGAGAACAGGCTCTGCCACAGATCCCCTGAAATGCTCCCAGTTCACCCAAACGGCAACAGCTGCTGCAAGTGAGAATCTGCTTCTCATGAGTCAACTCTCACAAACTCGCACTTCCGCCCCCACTGCGACCTGTGGGAGACAAGATCCCATATCCCCCTCCCTGACCATAGCCACATATCCCCATTACCCTGTCTCCCCATTAGTTACGACTCTAGTGATTTGAGTCTCTGGGGACACGCAGGCTGCTCCCCATGTAAACCGGACAAGAAACAGAAATTAGATCACGTGAACCATTGAACATGTGGAGGCCAGAAACGTGTATTGCATGTAAGAGCTTAAAGGGTACAATGTAAAAGCTGCATGATGCAAGAGGCTGGATAGGACATGTTAAGTATCTACACAGCTCCCTGCTAGATGAAGGTCACCCAAAGGCATCATGATTATACAATATGTGGGGTCAGAGAACAGAAAATGAATGTACAATCTGCCAGGCAGCGACTGTCATCGGCTCCGAAATTTCTCGTGTAAAACGGAAAGTAATTTTGCATATCCTAAACGAGATAGCAAAGCTGGGCACAGGGCAGTAGTCGCCAAGCCATTCAATTCGCTGCCCAGATTACAACCCCCATCCAAAATGGCCAGCTTGAAGTCGCGATGGAACATGGCTGCTGTGACATCATCGCTCCACGCGTTCAGCTGGTCTGTGGCTGAGGTAAATATATTTACATGATTCATGTTTGTTAAGCAATGTGTGATTGTGTGCACGCACTTATTTGCGAGTGTGTGGAAGTGTGTGTAATTGTTCTCGTGTGTTACTTTGTGTGGGAATGTTGTCATGTGTGCATGTGTGAGAAAGTGTATGTGTTTGTGCGTATATCTATGTCGTATTGTGCAGTATTCAATGATTATTCACTGCGAATACAATGGTCAAATCTTAATAATTTAAAAGGTCAAAATTATTTCAGATGCAAGACAAAAAAATGTTAACACATATCAATAGCTAGTTCCATAAAGTACCTTAAATTAGTATTCCATTAGCTTTAACTGGTGAAGATAATAAAGTAAGTAAAATGTCACTACTGTTATCATGTTTTATGCAACTGAAGTCAAGATAAAGTGTCTCCAATGCCCAATCAATGGAGCAGTGCTCACCTTGATGGATATCCAGTCTCTCAATAAGATGATCGCTGTTGATATTATCAACCCCAAAGGAAAGATGAAATTTAGTAGAATCTTGATTTGAAGCTTACGTGACTACAGGAATCCAAACTCTTTGGTTCTTTCGGTAAAGTCACGTAGGTAGAAAAAAATTATGGATCACGACGTTTCAAACGCACCATTTTGTCAAAGTTATGTTAGCCATTCTTAATGTTCTCCACGAACAATCAGTTTAAATGACAAAGAGGAACTGACACTCACCAGATTTAGGTCAACGTGTTCACATGCCCAACCGTCAAATGTATGTGTCAACAACTAGAGCGTGACCTAAAGTCATATTTTACGTGGGCTTAATCTCTTGCCAAAAGTACCTCACTGCCAGAGGTACAAGAGTGTAATGAGTGGCATGTGAGTGAATCTCCATGGTCACTGTGCAATTTTTAAGACGAACAGCACGATTGGAATGAAGCCAAAACTAGAATAAGTGAATAAATACATGTTTTGGTGGAAACTAAATTTTTTATTGCACTCACTACAACTGAGAGAGCGGAAGTTCCTATGAACACAGGTCACGCAGTTTTACATGTGAATGGATATAATGTAATTCAATGAGTTGAGCATTTTAAGATAAAAAAATGTTGATTTCCTGCTTCTGGCAGATAACATATGTGTAGCTGACCACGTGGTACTGGTTATAGCACTCAACTCTCGTTTGGAGGGTTGTTCATTCAAATTTCAGTCAGGAATCAACTCAGCCCATCATCCATCCATCGGCAATAAAATAGGTACCACTTTATGGTCAACAAAAAAAATAATCATACAGAAGAAAAAATGGTCCCTGGGAATGTAGAATTTTTCCTCTGCTAGGTCAGGGGCCACAGATGGACGTAACTGCTGCCCCATTCCTCATTTGAGGAGGCAGACAATTGAGCAGTAAATGTTTTAACCTATACAAAATGAGAAAAACCTGCTCCGCAGCCTCTCTGTCGGCCACAGCAGCTCCTTCGCTCCCCTCGGCCCGTGCCCGAGCCCCGTCACGAGGTGGCCGCTCCGCCTCGAACGTGGCCGTGAAGAAGTTGAAGGACTCCTCCCGGCTGGGCGCAGCAGCCTCCCCCACCGCCTGTGCCTTCTTGCTCTGTGAGCACTCAATCACGTCAGTGCCAGGGAGGGATCTTGTTACCATGCGTGCTCGTCTTTCAGAAATAACGCACGGTAATGCACTCATTTATTGGTTTGTAACTTTCTTCTTTCGGACATGTATTTGACATGTTCCTTGTGAGTAAACAACGTGGAAAGAAAGCATTGCAGACATAATTATGAAGAGGGAGTTTACGGTGTGTGGGACACTTGTGGAGGATGAAGAGGGCAGGTTATTAAAAAAGGAATTGAAGCCATATGATGAGATACTGTAAGAGCGAACCTTTCAGATTCGATGTGACTCTGCAACAGCTATGGGATATTGAAGAGGAGATAGGGAAATAGTATTAAAAGGGAACTGTCCACAACGACCTCTTTAATCGCAATCTCATTCTAGGGAAGTTAAGAGGTAAAAGTATATTTGCAAGTGTGTGAAGGCAGTAATGAAAAGTTAATTAACTTTGTGTGGGTGTGCATGTTTGGTCTGAACAATTGCCAACATCATTTGCCCCCACATTCTAAGCTAAAAAGTGAGATTTGTACCAATAACTTTTCAACTGCTATCCTATCCCATTCTCTTCAGTCTTCTTAAGAGTTCACTGACAATTTTTAAGATTCACTGATTTTGAGAGCATGAAGTAAATCATTAATTGTACCAGAAAACGCATGTTTGGACGATCTAAATTTGTTTTTATTCATCTGTGTTAATCTCAATTTAAGTTTGCATGAATTCAGTGTGATTGTTTCTATAATATTAACAATGAGATGAGTCATGCCTCATTACACCGGCAACCCCATATAGAATGTTGCGATAACGTAACTTATAGAAGAGGGAATGAATTAGGAATATATAACGTTAAATTTGCATTTATGGAAATGTTAATCTTTAAATGATACAATTTTGGGGGGGGGGGGGGGGGGGGAAAGAATGGAACAACGCATGGGTTTGTCATTTGTCCTAGAGTGCATTTCATGCTGCTGCAGGTGGTCTGCGCCGCGCACTCTTTACACTGTACTGGTTTCCCAAGCTCTTCACACCACCCAAGCTCAGCTCGTTTTGGTTCAGCTTTTTGTGGTGA
The DNA here is from genome assembly GCF_965212315.1 of Lampetra planeri. Classification (NCBI taxonomy): domain Eukaryota; kingdom Metazoa; phylum Chordata; class Hyperoartia; order Petromyzontiformes; family Petromyzontidae; genus Lampetra; species Lampetra planeri. The sequence goes on along the minus strand of NC_136118.1, from coordinate 13,408,269 downwards.
ACCACGCATGGTACTATTACTGTGCAAGATTTCACACTTTTTTCCTCCGAAACGTCGTGATTTAATTTATTTACCGAAAAAACCAAAGAGTAAGTCAACATGTCTGGAGAAAGGCCATCAAGTGCAAGTAACAGCAGAAGTGAAAAAAGAGACTGTAAAGCAATTACCTTGGATGCAAATAGTGTGCAGTATTTTTATTTCACTAACTATATTGAGTAGTGTATGTATTTTATGATACAATGATCGATTTTCCATTAAATGTGCTTAAAAAGAGGTTTGCTGCCTTCTTAAGTGTGATTTTATTACATCTTCGGGCAGAACTTTGTTCCATAGGAAGGCATCTACAATTATATAATGGAAGTCAATGGGAAAATAGGGTTCGATATAAAAAATGTCACCTTATGGACAACTTTCCAGGGGCAAATCGGTATATCGAGGGATGCCCTCAAATTTTTTTATAATTTGTTGTTTTTCTTCACTTTTTTAACACTTTATGTCCACAAGACGTTTAACAGTGATGCCCTATTATTAGCATTTTCATCACACTCACCAATGCTGAGCATTCCTCTTTAACCAATAACACATTGTGGCGCTACTCATGTGCTGTGATTATAATTCCATCTGCTTGCCTGTAATGGCAATAATTACACTGATTTGGCCTGATGAAGGGTGCTAAAAGACAGTTGCTCATTGCTAAACAAAGGGCATATCTTATGTATGAAGCTTAATGCAAAACCTGTATGACACAGCACAATTCCCAACCCTTAATAACAACATTAATATGAAACAGGCATGCAGACTGGCTGCTAAATGTGCAATATCTTGTAAATGTTTTCCATGCCAGCTTGTAAATGTATGGGACCCAGCTTGTAAACTCTCTTATGTCAGCTTTAAAATCCACATGCAGGGGAGCTTGCGCTATTAAACCGTGAAATATAGATTTTTGAATGTCCCGATTAGGAAATGTTGGGCCCTCAAGTGAGAACAACTCCCTGGGTTTCTCGTTTGTGCCATATGAGTCTGACAGTCCAAAACGTGTTCCCACAATCTGATGGTCCCCTAACTTCCACAGTCTACGTTAACTTCTGGTCTTAAACACACTCAGAGCTCATGGCAAGAAGAAGTAAGGAATGGTCATGCTCTTAGCTGTGTCATTTAAGCCTGGCACTCCAAAACTTGTCTGCAGAACACCATGGTCCCATCAATTTTATACTTAACATTGACTGCTGGTCTTTAGCAGAGTGGGCTAATGACAAGGAGAACAAATGGGAAGACATAATGAGAGTGAATACGTCGTCAATCCGATCCCTCAGTTGTAGCAAGGCAATACCTTGGCTTTGACCTTGCTGACCAGTTTCTGGAATTTCATCTGAGCTGCAGGATCATCTTCGTCGTCGTCATCATCATCATCATCACGCTGGGGATTAGACAAACCCAGACACTTTAAGGGTCATCAGTGATGGTGGATCTTTAATGAGCATATCAAGCAGTGTGGTTGATCTTCTTGGTTCTTTCGGTAAAGTCACGTAGAAGGGAAGTAATAAAATAATACAAATAAAACATAATAAAATAATTTTCACGACGTTTCGGCCACAACGCAAGCAGCCGTCTACTTGACGGACCTGTTCTCCACCTGAGGAGGGCTGCTTGCGTTGTGGCCGAAACGTCGTGAGAATTATTTTATTATGTTTTATTTTTATTATTTTATTACTTCCCTTCTACGTGACTTTACCGAAAGAACCAAGAAGATGAATCCCTGCAGTCACGAAAGCTTTAAATCGAAATTTAAGTGTGGTTGAGTCTGTGGGGGACAATGTAACAATGCTCTTCTATACAGTCATATTTGATGGCAGAGGAAAGCAACATTTTATAACCATAGCCCCACTATCCTAGTTAATGCATGGATAATACGATTGTACGTGATGTTTATATCACTGTTTTAGGTGAACACAAACAATCCCATCGATTTTTCAACATAAAATAAATGGTGTGAAAACAATCATGGATAAGAATATCAACAAACTCGAGTGTCCTGTTGACCCATAATAATAAACCCAAGCGTCACCATCAATGGGATTCTAAGATCTTAACGGAGGCCACAGTTGAACAACTAAAACCCATTTTACTTTGGTTGCTGTGAAATGGTCCCACATTTTAAGTTTGAAGCACTCCAATCTAATCAATCCACGAACAATTTGAAGTTCCTGTCCATCACTAGCCACGCTATCTACTGCTGGATAAATAACTCCTTGTGTTGTATCAGCTGCACATTGGAATTGACACTTAGAAGGGACAATACAATGGAATGACAGTGCAGCATTTGTTTTGGAAATCGAATTTAGTGCATTAACCAGCCAAAAGCAAGGTTATTGACCTTCACAGTATCTTATGCTGAGATTCTCTGAACGACAATTCCACTATTTAACTAATTGTGTGGTACAAATATGACCAAATAAACTTATTTATTTTAAAAATGAAAGCCTCGAGGACTTTATAACAACAGCATATTCCTTGCCAATGAAGTCTCAACTGATGCATGCATGCCAAGCCTGTGACTCATGTTTTACTGATTAACATTATTCTAAATGCACTCATATGCAATGACCACAATGCACATAAAAATGTATCATGACTAAATAACCAAGTCTTCGAGACATTTTCCCTTTAGAGCTGAAAAAAAACGTGTACTATTTAGTACACGAAAGCAACTCTTCATCCTAACATGGTGTGGTGCTTGTCATGCAAACTAAACATCCAGGAGCAATGGGTGCGAGTTTCTCATTCGTGGCTAAAAGTGTGAGCAAGTTTTCCAATCCATTCTCCTTTGAACATTGAGTGATATAATGGTAGCCGAATGACAAAGAGTTTGTTGCGAATACTGTACGCACATCTTCCAATCTACTATACAAGACAAGGTACAATTTAACTTGAGCGACTACAATTATGCAAGCACTATGTAAGCTGATAGTTATCTGTGACCACCCAAGATATCACTACATGCCTACAAAATCAGTTTTTGTTTTAATTAGACTAGCAACCTGCAGTTCCTTTGGACGTGACCGTCCATCTGTCCCACCCAGTCAGCAAAACTTTTTTTTTTATCTTAAAAACAGCCCTGCCTCTCTCAATATCTCTTGCCTTTTCTGTACCGCATGTCCCAAAGTATCTCTATTTATCGTTTTGTCTCAGTTTCTGTTTTTCTATTCCTGTCCCCTCTTCTCCCTCCCCTCTATATTGTATTCCCCTCTTCCCTCCACTGTATCACACCAGCTTCTCCCTATCGCTCTCGTGGTTTCTCTCTCATCTCTCACCCTCAGTCTCCTTATTCCCACCTCTCCCTTATCTGTGTCCATCTCTCTTATCTCTCCCTAATCCTCCCTCCCACAGCTTGTCGCTTTCCCTCGCTCTCCTCTTGCCATTTCACTCGCTCTACCTTTCCTCTCTGTTTAAAGCTCTTTCACTCTCTCCCCACCCCTCTCAATCTCGTCCTCCCTCAATTTCCCTCCCTCACCTTGCTCCTCTATCATATTTGCACAGGATACATGGCTGGGGATGGAGGGTGGCTAGCAGGGGAGGTATGACGCAAAGCCAATGCGTGAACCTGGCTAACGCTGTGGGATATGGATGATGTCATCACGCAGATGTGACGTTACCACCGTGAACACACTTGCTCGGTACATCATAAATAAAGCCAGGCAGGCATGAATCCAGATAGCAAAACGTTTTCGAATATACCATATTAGGATCATATAAATTGGTTTAAAACACCCAGTTTGACCAAAGTATAAACAATACACCTCTTAAGGTTATAATGTGGAATATTTTCAGAAATGTGTAATTTTATTCTGTTTTTATATGAAAAGTTTATTCAAATTGGTTGCACTATTTTCCTTCATGTGTCTCTAGGAAGAGAAGGCTGTCCCAGTATAATAGCCAGCATTCTTTTGGTATATCCCTGTCATCTCAGAACAGCTGGTGGGCGTGACGACATCCTTCACATACCACCAAGCAAGCCGCCCATAATCTCTCCCTCACCGCTTCCCACAATTAGCATCACACACAAACAGTTTTGGAGATATCTAAAAATGTTACATTCCCATGTATTCAAGGAGTGTGTGTGATTGTGGTCATGACTAGATTGAACTGTTTTTTGGTCTTGCCTGCACTATCTTGTTTGTATTGTTTCTTGTTGTATCTCTTATAACATTGTCTTTGCTCCATTGCATTAAAACAATATCTCATTGGCAAAAAAACACCATGGATATATTAAGCAATTTCCCTTAATCGAACCAGAGTACTATGTGAAAATGTGATGCTTCTTGCAATGGAGACGTGGCTTTCACATTTATTAATGTTTACTTCAAACACTGTTTCAATGAGTAATATGTAAAACTTATATTTTTATTGTGCCTTAGGTCCAATTTTTCTCGAGCATCGTGAGATTTTCCGAACACATCTATCCCGCAGTGGCTTTGCAGTTTCCTTCTAGAATTGACTCCAGTCCAATCACTATTATAACACTTTCTTAGATAAACGATGCTCAATGAAGTAAAAAGCTTTTCATTGAACACAAAAAATGACTGTGAACTTGTAAACGTTGGATGGTCTTTTGCAAATAAATAAATAGTTCAAACATTTCGCAATAGCAAATGTGATTTCCCATGTTTTGGCCATTTCCAATGCAGAATCTCAAATTTGTTGGCTCCCAAACATGAGTTTGGCGGTCGATCCCAAAAAATAGAGCAAGCTGTGAATTTTGGCAAAATATTTTAAAACTATGGATTACTTATTTTGTCGATATATACACATATATGCACACATGTATATATATACTGCCACGGGGTCTGAACAACCCTCTTTTTGGGATGGTGAGCATTAAAACACACCCACAATATGTTTTAAATAAACAGTACCTGGGAATCAAGCCGGGTTTTCCTCCGGCGGCTCGGTTCCGCAGGAGACCCCAAGGAAGTTCGCCGCTCCTCATCCTTCAGCGAGCTCTCCGCCTTGCTCTGATGCCGCACAAACACCCGTTCATTACAACAAACTCACAGCCACAGCGAACAAGACATGGCCACGTTCAAGATGGATGTGCATACACACGTAAGGCCCTATTGTAAATCCACAGCTGGATGAGGGCTTCCCGATGCCGAGCGGATTCTGGAGATTATTTGACCACACATTAGCATGCTGCCCACAACGTAGCTCCACAGCCAAATAAAAACTTGTTGTACATGGTGGTCACCCATGCGGGTTACTATCCAGGCTCAACATTGCTTCCGAGATCTGATGGTTATTGGGTGCATTACGTTTGATTTAGTCATATGCTCAAGGTGGATATTTATCAAAAGTTGCATCATAACTCATAGTACAGTTGTTATCCATCACTTACTTCTTAAGCCACTTAACTCAGAAAGTAATCACGTCTATCCAGAACAGTTGGGGAATGCTACTCGCAAAGCAGTCAATTACAGTCCGCCTCAAACACATGGTAAGCAATAAGTATTGAACACGATCAGGAGCTAGATGATAGCAATGTGTATGGCGCTGATTAAGAGTGTGTTAGAGTGTGTTAAGCTGTGGTATAGAGTTTGTGCACAAATGAAGTGTTCGCCAAATTAAACATAGCGGTCACAGTTTACGCCAGATGTCATAAATTATTACCACTGTGAATGTGTACGTCAACTTAACGCATGCTAACTTGCATACCTTTGCTGCTATCATTTTCTCTCGCATCCTTTCCCTCATGCTCATAACAAGTGCAGTACTCTCTAGAGAAGGGACTGGAAAAAAGGTCAATAATAAAAACAAGAAGAGATTTTGCAATCCTTGGACTTTGAGTTAATATTAGTCAGTTTAGTAAGCAGTTATCTACTATATATACATGGGTACAAATACCACAATATAATGAATATATAGATTTCAAAATGGTTAAAAAATTTAATCAATAACAGGATTAAAAAGCAGAAGGTGCAACAGCTGAGATTAAATTTGTATTGGTCATCATATTACCGAGCAGCTATTGTGTATGAAAAGGCACACGTGATCACTTAAAAATGTATGAAAAATTATTATAACCTGAACCTGATGAATCAACAGGTATTCATACCAGGCCGAGTTTTCACAAAAGATGATTCTTCCACAACCTCCTTAGAGGTCAAATCTTCTACATGGTCCACAAACTGCACCGACCAGAAACATCCACTCATTATTACTAAATGCACTCTTCTCCAGGGCCTCATCACCAGCCTATTGTAAGAAAATATCACACTGTGAACTAAATCAGACATCTGTTGATAAGTGAAGTAATGCAAGTGCATAGCAGCATATATCCATCAGTTGGTAGACAATAAGATGAACTTGATGTGGAAGAAATGTCACAGGGACTGATATTGACAGACATTGCACGAGTTTACGCATTTGTGTGGTATTACAAAAACGCATCATTGTCTTTCAAGCGGCTAACACATTTGAAATTCTGTACAGCACAGGCTATAAATAACAGTGATTTTAGCCTGGCACATGTTTACCATTTTTCTAAATTATTTCTCTGATTTAGTTCTTAAGTAAAGATGGATTTTATAGACTTGGCCGCACCTACCGCTTTTACTGTTAGGTATATTCTCCAGATGCTACCAGACTCGTGAGATAACTTCTCTGGATGGCTGTCCCACCTCCGCATGTACCAATAAATAGATGCTCTGGCTCTCCCTCACTCGGTTTCCATACAAAGTTATATGACATGGATAACAACCAGCTGAGTCCTTGAGCTTGTGGAGCACTGAGTAGTATGTCAGCAACTAGACTATGGAAATCCACTCCCAATATGGCTGCCTAACTATCTACAACAAGACCCAACCCCACAGCCTAAGTCTGCACGGGCATACACAGGGGAAACATACTCCTAACTACTGTATGCTGCAGGGATGGGGAGGGGAGAAAGACTGTTGTCAATACCTACAAAAATCCATCTATACCTAAACCTTATATTTTTGTATAACCTGAAGCACTGACACCCTTTACTGTACTGTTAGGTTTCCCTGGCAAAACCATACCAGCGGCGGAGGGAGCAGCATGCCGGCTCTCTTAGACTGCCGAGGAAGATGCAACGACATCGACCCTAAACTTCCACCTGGAGATATGTAGCAGCACCCACTCGGTCACTCTACAGATGTCCTCAAGAAGCATCTTATGGGCACAGGCCCAGAAAGTTCTGATCGCCCTGATGCAGTGTGATACAAACCACTGAGCAGGACTCCCACACTGCATGACCTGGTGGCATTTGGAAAATATTTCAAACAATAATGGCTGTGGGTGTTGTCAGGCAACACCAAAAGTAAAATTTAGACATTGCACAGTCCACATGTGCTCATTGTAAACATGAAAAGCTGTAACACAGAGAAGAGGTTACAAAGGCGTATAAGCACATGGCCTTTCTCTTAGATAAGACATTGAGCCGAGCGCTTACCAAAGGTTCCACGTGAACCGTTGCACAGCCTCACCTGAGATTTTCTTTGCCGCCGCCTGGCAGCGAGGGTCTGCTTTAGCTTGTCCACCTGCTCCTCGTCATCCTGCAAATCGGCACATTAGCAGCACTACTTTGACGAGCCGCATTGTGAGCTATCCTTCACTCACAGTGACTTGCAATCATTCGAGCACAGCAACAATACCTGTCTCTACAACAAAACAAATACAAACCTTGCCCGCCAGATTTTCCACAGCTTCTTCTTCCACATATTCCTGTACCTGCAACAATAAACAGTTCCAGTATATTTACAAATTCTAACACTTCACATCAGAAAAAGGCAGTGGTTTAATGATTGCAAATGCGTTACATTTTCCAAAACAAATAATTGTTGCCATTTATTTTGATCTTTCTGCTTTCGAAATTAAATAACTGAGCAATGAACCACAATGGTGGAACGTATGTTATAGCTATTATGAGAGAAAATGTTGATTGCACTTTGGACGGTCCCACGAATCAATAAAACAAAACTCCAAACGACAAAAACAATTTCACGTGAACGAGCACTCGCGTAAATTATCCAATCGCACCGTGATAGCAATGTAACATTGTGACAGTAATAAAGTCCTGCAACTAAGACGCACTACAACCCTGAGAGATACCTACACAAGTGGGAATGCTTGAGAGACATCGCCTGACTACTTACTTCGTGTGCTGCCCACTCACCTGGGTGTCAGCCGTGTTTACAGCACTCCTCGCCGCGTGGCCACTGCTCTGCAGGTTTTTCTGACGCAGCCGCAGCCGCAACCTCTCCCGAATTTCTCTGGCAGAAGACAGTGAACAGCATTTACATTGCTGCAAGTACGAGCACGCTTTTACCGTAAGCTCTGCAGTAACTTTGTTGTTTTCGAAACAATATTTTTCAGCTTATTTAACATTGCATTGTTATTTCAGAGAGCACACGTGGAATTTGATTCACTGTTAGAATTGCAGTTGTTTAAAAAAAATTGTTACACTGGATTTAAAGGCAAAATTAATATTCAGTGATTCATGTACACTAAAGCCATAAACTCAGCTTTAACCATCATGTTTTCTATGAGATAAGAATGTTTGATCGAACACTATATGTATGTTGATCTTCTTTTGTACCGTATGTAGCCAACCATTGTCATCGGATGTGCGGAAAACTTGAACAGTAAAGAGATGTGAACTTAGCCATGTTGGTCATTTTATATACTGCACATGTTGGACATGTTATATATACACAATGGCACGTTGGCCATTTCATACACTGCATGTGTGCATTTAAAGTGAATAACTTTATTAAGCAGCACCTGCCTTTTTTGACCAACTTATCAATTCATTGAGGTTCAAGCTGGAATGTCTTAATATTTACGGAGGATGACAAAATACCAAAAAAATGTCAAGACTCCAAAAAGAATCAGAACTTAGTTTGGGCTCGAGAAAGCTGTCATTGTGTAACATAAACCAATTTATGTATCCTCATCATAAAAAAATGTGGCAATTTCCAAAAATATTAATATGGAACGACCCATCGTGTCATCGTCTGAATCAAAACAATCCGATCAGCTATAAAGCTCTTTTGCACACATGCCCAGTCGTGGCTCGGTATCCGCACAGCGTGCGCTCAATGACTAAGAAGCAGAACGGGGACATTGCAGCATAAGGGGTCGTCCATAAATGACGTCACGCACCTAGGGGGGGGGGGTCACACATTTGTGACGTCACATCAAAATGCGCAACTTTAAATATAGACAACACGTTCTACTTAATTAAATATACTTTTTAATAAATGTTTTCTCCTACAACATCAGAGTACAGCGCCACATTAAATACGCACTACAATCACAATAGTTTAAATCGATTTGAAGCATGTTTTATTTTGACTTTTTGTGACGCTGTGTGACGAGAGGGGGGGGGGTCAAAATCGTCAAAAATCGCGTGACGTCATTTATGGACGGCCCCTAACAAGTGAACATTCAAAACGTGGCTTGGAACTTAAAACAAAACTAAAACGGCGACCACCGCAGCAGCAGCAGCCGCAGCAGCGTGACGTGTGGAGGCCGCTCCTCAACCTACTCCGAGCTCATCGCTGCGCGCTCCGCCGCCGCTCCGTCAGCCCCGGGGCCGTCACTCTTCACCGCGGACGGGCGGCCTCGCGAGGGAACCACCGAGAGACAGCAACGGCGAGAGAAGCTGAGTCAGCGGAGAGAGAGGGGAGAGAGAGAGGAGATAGGGAGGAGAGAGCAGCTGGGAGAAGGCGAATGTGAGGGCCACCCATGCAGTAGCCGCACGCCGTCTCCATGGAGACACTTCCGGTGGGGGGGGGGGGCATCTTGCTCCCAGAATTCCGCGAGCGCTTCCGGTTGGGTCGTAATCGGAAACGTAAACGACGAGAGGCGAGAGAGCGCTCCGCGACCCGGGGGGGGGGGGGGGCGTGACTGGCAGGTCTGAATATTGAAACGAATGAGACATTGAATGTTGAAATCAGTCTCGATTTAAAGCTTTCGTGACTGCAGGGATTCATCTTCTTGGTTCTTTCGGTAAAGTCACGTAGAAGGGAAGTAATACAATAATAATATTTTTATTATTGTATTACTTCCCTTCTACGTGACTTTACCGAAAGAACCAAGAAGTTGAAATCAGTCATTGCCTCTAAAGCCACCCGGCAGGTCACCCAGCAGGTCACCCAGCGTTGGTTCAAGCCTGGCTGGCTCTGCTGATGAGACATTGAATTGATGAAACCAGTCCTTGCCTCTAAAGCCAGCTGGCAGGTCACCCAGCGTTGGTTCAAGCCTGCCTGGCTCTGCTGATGAGACATTGAATTGTTGAAACCAGTCCTTGCCTCTCAAGCCACCTGGCAGGTCACCCAGCGTTGGTTCAAGCCTGTCTGGCTCTGCTGATGAGACGTTGAATTGTTGAAACCAGTCCTTGCCTCTAAAGCCAGCTGGCAGGTCACCCAGCGTTGGTTGCCTGCCAGGCTCTGCTGATGAAACAATTTCAAAGGCCGTGGGGCCGATACGAAGTGTCTGCTTATTGGATCTGCTTTGTTGTATTTCCACTGTTGGTAGAAGCGCTGCTGTTGCTGCATCCCCACGTACTCGTGGCTGCGCTGTGGGAGAGCTCAAACTCATTCACCCTTCTTCTTCCTAGCGTTGTTCCCGCTGTGGCACAGGGTCCGCTTTTCGGCATTGTTTTCTCCATTTGGCTCGGTCCAGGGCATCTTCAGGGGATGCGTTGACCATCTTTATGTCTTCCTTTATTCAAACTCATTCACCCATTGCAATTCAATGCAATCCACACCGCACGCACAACATATAGGCTGGGTGCAATTCTGTTTTGCAATCATCTGTTTTGTTGGATTATGTAAATTGGATAATTATAACAATGAACAAAACTGAGTGCAAACACGTATTTGGTAATCGATTTTTCGTTGTGTCAATCATTACATGTTTGTCGAATGGAAATCATCATCAGACTATCATTTTGCTGCTAAATGAAGGTTTCAAACCGTCAAACTAAAGTTGTATCGTAGTGACAAATGGAATTAACCTGATGACAAGTGGATGCAGAGCTGCGAAAACCAACCTTAAAGGTTCCGGGCCAAAAGTGGAAATCCCCTTTGGGGGCCAAGTGATTGATTTCACATATAAACTTAAAATTGAAGTCAACGTGTTTAAAGCAGTGATTGTTCAACTTCACATTCCTTAATTTCACAATCTATTCGCGGCTTACTAAGCGTCGAGTAAATTCCACATGTTTATGGCATGGTCCAGTCCTTAATCATGTTATACGAAGACACTGAAGGGGATGTGTCTGGTTATATTAAAGAGCTCATGACCCCCCTCTTGTTCTACATCCTACCCACACTTGGCCACCTCTCCTGTGCAAATTATCAACTGTAATGAGCTCGGGTTGAATTGGAAACAGGGTATGGCTTTATTATCACTCTGGCAATCACCCCTAATATTTCAACATAAAGTCATACAGACCAATCGTTGATTGTGCATTTACAAGTAAAAGGGATATCCAAAAAAGTTAAATTAAACAGACCACAGTTTGACCTATACATTGTGCCGACAGTGTTCCACAGTTTAGAGAAGGAATTAGTTGCTATATTCCATTAATCTTTTAAAAAGAAATGGATTGTGGGGGAAGCACGTCACGTAAAGATAAATTAATCCGCAATAAATTCGCAGATTATTAGGTTGTGCTTTTTTCCAAAACCCAAATGGCTCAAATCTGCCATATGGGTCTATGTTCATATATGTTTGCATTAAAAACCAACAACTTTATATCATGGGTGTTTCCAGATTGAATCGTGTCATGTAGCCTAAATGCCCAACCACTGCATGCCAAAGCAGCATCGATATGGCCGGATAGAGGGGGCTAAATGAGCACTGCACAGGCTAGAGAGGAGATGGGCTGATGTGGTGCAAGTAGACCTGGAGATGTGTGGACTTTCTGACAACTTGTACCACCAACAGTGCCAAGATGACATCTGATGAGGCTCGTGAAAGACGCTACTTGGCATTTTCTCAAAAATACAATTTTAAATATAAAATCTAGGTTTAAACAATTATTTAAAACTGTGATCATTATACAATGCAATATCTTGTACTGCTAGACAATATTTAATTTTGCATGACTGAAATACTGTAACTAATTCAAGAACTCCTACCATGATGTTGCTGTTTTGAAATAGGAGGGTTTCTGATTATGGAAACGCAACTACATATATAGCACCAATTGTACAATGATCCAAAGGCCCTCCACTATGGGTAAAAACACGAGATACATCACTGAAAAAAATACAGAATTATGATATCAACAGCCTCTAAATGCAGTGGCGTCACTAGGGGGGTGCGGACCGCACCGGGTGACACCATCAGAAGGGGTGACACCAAAATGACTGTGTATGCAATTTTTTTGCAGTGTTTTAGCAGAATTTTTTTAAATAAAAAAAATATCCCTGTAGTTAGTTATAACAACAATCTTTTTTTCGTAAGCCCAGCTTACATGTACTGTATAAATATACCTGCAAGGCTAAAACTCGATGCTAATTAACTTTTTGAACCTTCTAATGCGCTCCGGTGAGAGCTGTCATTGTTACTACAGTGACGCTTCGAGTCACGTGGTTTCGTCTGCACGCGCTACAAGCACGCGCTGTTGTTTCGTTGTTTCTCGTGTTTTTATTGTCGTTGATTTTGTCACATTTTCTGGTGTTTTAGCTACAATATTGTGGTAATTAGTATTTGTGAACCTATATGAAACAACTTTTTTAAGAATGAAGTAGTAATTAAAAGGAAATATTGTAATTTAAAGGTGTAATTTTAATTTTCTAGTTGTTTATGTCACTATTATTGCCATTACATTCAGTGATATACGAGAATTACGATTTCTGAGTAACATCAGCATAAAAACATGACTAAGGATTCTGTATGGTTTGCTACGGGCGGAGATCCATGGGGGGTGACACCACGAGTTACACACTGGGTGACACCAACCCTAATGACGCCACTGTCTCAATGTTATATCCATTCTGTTCTTTGGCCTGGGTTCAGTACATTTTCAATTCCATGTAGATCTTTGTTGTACATTGGCGCTGAATCTTATAAGTTTCCAATTTATTTTAAATTCATTTCACTGAAACTGTTTAAGCAGATGACTTCATCAAGTATTAATATTTCACATGCAAGATCCCTGTGTGGAATAGCATATACTCGAGTGAAGCATTAGAGAGCATGTCGAAAGATTTAGAAAGCAAGCAACACAAACCAAGTGCTTAATGCCTGGATATCATTTCCAGCTGTCATTTTCTTTAACTTTGACTTCCCAAGATATTAAACCCTGCTATGGTCATCTTACTCTCCTTGTCAACAAAGTTCTCAATAACGCTGCTCCGAATCAATGAAACCAGTTTCTTTCTGCCAAAGGTTCCCGTGTTGAGTTCCTAAAAAAGAGACTTAAGATGCTCCAGTATTAATGGAAGAATGGAAGATTGATGAGATCCTATCAACTCCACCCAGGTCAATTGCCCATTTTCCATAGAGTAGTGCGTTGTTATTGCTACCACAGGTTGGCAAGAGAGGGTTACTGACCTACTTTTTGGCGTGTGAAAGTAAACACTCAATATCCAGTTGGCCCCTATTATGAAATGTGACATGGGATGTGTGTATAAAGTTGGACGTTTAATTTGATTAATCGCCCTATCATTGATTAGTGCCAGAAATAATAATGGCAGGAATTAAAAAACAAAGTTTGTATAAACGTGTTTTAACGCAATCATCAACCATGCTACGAATGCAATTTTAATAACTAGATTACAACATAAGAATGCAAGCATCAAACGCATATTCATAGACTGCTTTAAGTATCCCCACATCTACAAAACATTTATTAACGCACCCTAAAGGTTAGTTTGTGTTTGAAATCTTTATAAAATCTGGCTCATAATTCCAATGCTACTGAGGGAAGTATGAAGGGTGTCCCGAGACATCTGCATAGAATCAAAATGAGCTTAAGATGATATTGTGTGATAGTCCTGTTCAATTTATTTACGAGATTATAGATTATTCTCCAAGGTCATTGCCGATTCTCAGAATGAATGGCCACTTTTGGTGCTGAACGTAGAGAAAATGCAGGTTTAACCTGAATCGGAATCTCTATTTGGACTGGAGGAAATCCGATGAGCTATGAAGCTCTTTTCACAGATCTCCAGCTTTGAGAACCCTCATATCTGCATGTGTTGGATAGTCATGACCTTGGGTAGTAATTTTGACAGTGAAACGACTCCGTGACAGCTTTTAAAATGTGACACTCAAGCCTAGTCAATTCATACATGAGCATCACAATGATTTACAGTACGCTGCAAACTTTTTGCCAGAAAGATATTATTTCTGCTGCATCTTCTTCATTTCTATACCTATCCCCCACAATTACTTTCTCACATTGTTGTTAATGTTTTCCTTGTCCATGTAATTATCATATCTGTCCACTTAATGTCGAACATTGATATCGCTGTTGTGGACTCATGTGGGGATATACATTTGGGCAGTGTAGAGCTCCAGGCTTTTAACAAATAGATGCCATAAAAAAACAGACATTCGTTGTATTTAAAATACATAACTGAATTCCATGTTCTTGGTTCTTTCGGTAAAGTCACGTAGAATGTAAATAATAAAATAATACAAATAAAACATTATAAAATAATTCTCACGACGTTTCGGCTACAACGCAAGCAGCCGTCCTCAGGTGAAGAACAGGTTTGTCGATAAGACAGAGTCTGAATGACACGTCCTGGGCTTGGAGCGTCTATTTAAGCTGGGAGGGAGGAGGAAGAGCGCCTTGAATTCCATGGTTCAATTGATGTGTCACTTGTGTTGGCATTTTAAATGTGAATTCAACCTCGAAGAGAATTGACATTGAAAGTGGAGCCCAGCCATGCCGGAGGAGGGAGAGAAATGTTTTTCATGTTTCCTTGGTGGCAAGACACAGTGTCCCGTGGCTCTCCTACCTCACCTTATCTCCGTCAGGTGTCGAGTGGTAATAGTGATTCCTAAAAGAATGTCTCCTGCAATCAGCGCCCAAGCCACCATGCGGCTTTGCGTTCTCTTTAATGCAAGTAACAATAGACCACATATTGTCTATGCTGAGGACTCTCGCATGATGAATGTTAGTGTGATCCGGAGACACTCATTGGAAACTTTCATGCTGCATTATTATGCCATTTAACCAAAACAAATACAGTTTCTAACATTATAAATTGAATTGCGTATGTTGTACATTAAATACTTATAAATGCAAAAAAATACCGATATAATTTGTATCACTTTGTTCGTGATTTACTATTTTATGCTCAAAACAGATTAGTGTATGTATGTTTAACTTCTATAGCGCCGTATGTAGCCAACCATGCTAATCAGAGGTGCGTGTTGGTAAGGAATAACAACTGTACATGGCAATAAATACTCGAGGTTCTTGCAGGTGAAGAGATCTCCTCTTTGTAGTCAAACATTACAGATTGAAAAGTACATTTCACTTGAAGCTGCACACGGGCACTGAGCAGCAACTGTTGGATAGCCAATGCTGCAGCCAGCAATATTACTCAATGCTGCACTAGGACAACTCATGAGGACAACACTGCAAACTAGCTGCTGTGAAGCTAATGTAACAGGGGCAACAGGATGATGTACAGCAGAAAAATCCTCATTGTTATATAATGGGAATGGAAATGTGTCAGTGCCAAGTTTGTGATGGTGGTGGCTGAAAAGTTGTGTGTGGCTGAGAGTGATGGCTTTTCCATTTTCCCATAAAGAAGTGCTGTGACATCACTGCAATGCCATCACTGCAATGCCATCCCATAATTCAACACAGGGTTGTAACGAGCACCTTTAGTAGGAATCTGCCAATTTTACGCATGGACACCCAGGGCTCACTTCAAAGGGGGCCATGGAAAGGTGCACTCATTTTAACGAGTTCTGAAGCCTACCGGTCTTACGTGCCATAATACGACGCATGTGTTTGCCAATGTGCCCAGAATTTAATGTCTTTTCAGTTTCCACAGCCAGGTTATGATCCATCCAAGAATGCTGAAACATCTCTTTTGAGTATAAAACGTAATCCCTGCTGCTACAAGGCCCAATGGCATGAGATGTAGGACTACCTAATTTGGTGGTGCTGAATGTCTGTCACCTGCATATTAACGTATTTGCAAGCCTTGTGGAACTGTTGGTGTGTACTACACCCCATTGTTACAACACATTCCAGGTGTGCATTCGAGTGAACCATTAGTTTAAATATATTACAGATATTACAGTTGACAGTTATCACTTGAATACTAATCCTGTCTTAACGCAAAGGACACCTGTTAGAATAGTCATGCTAACCCCATAAAATAGAAAGGTGGAATACACATCAGACCACCAAAGTTTAACACTTTCCCTTTGTATCCTTTCAGATATCCTTGCAGTAAAGCATCATATTCGTCGGCGCGAGGAGTGTATTGTGTCACAAATTAATATAATAACAGCGGGAAGCCACCTTTGCCCTCCGGTTGGACACAAGCCTTCATCTGCATTTGTAATTCAGTATTTTCTATTATTATCATAATAATTCCAATAGTGGCAAAGCCCACATTGTCCTATTAAATTAAACCCTGGCCAGACACGTTGAGTTGACTGCCAATTCCAAAGTAGAAAATGCATTTTATGTTGTAATTAATTTTCAATTGTGCACTGAGCACATGGACTTAGTGTGTGATGCTGGCACATGTATCTTTACGTGGAATGTAGGTTGCATTGGCGAGAGCCTAGATATCCAAAAGCATATTCTAAAATCATCAGCATTTGATGGAGCCCAACAGCTCTTGGGCAAATTGCTTCAGTGGGACACCTACTGAGGGCTGGCTGCTAATAGGGAGAATTGTACGGGTCACAATTCTAGAAACACTCAGAGGCTTGGTGTGAAATTCCTCAATTCACATTTTTTTTTATCGCAACATTTAAAATAGATCATTTTAGTTTCTTTAAAAAAACTGTATTTTTTTGTTTGTTTAGATATTTAGATTTTTTTTTGTTTTCCAGTACATTAAATATACTGTTTGATACATTTTTTTAACTCTATTGGAGCAGTTTTCTGAATCCACTGAAATGGAAAGGTGGGAATAAAGCTCTGAGGTATCGAACTCCGGATCCACTGCTCTGTGCTGTGACACTTTGCAACGAAATGCTAAATCGAGATTAAAGGACCCACTGCCAGATGAGGGTATCAGCACACAATATCAGCCATGAGGGTTGTTTGATCACACTTCACCACACTC